>NW_004443970.1:11670760-11706880 GCF_000243295.1 Trichechus manatus latirostris
TCATCAGTAAGTGCTTCAAGTCCTCTTCACTTTCAGCAAGCAAGGTTGTGTCATCTGCATATTGCAGGTTGTTAATGAGTCTTCCTCCAATCCCGATGCCTAGTTCTTCTTCATATAGTGCAGCTCCTTGGATTATTTGCTCAGCATACAGATTGAATAACATGGTGAAATGATACAACCGTGGTGCACACTTTTCCTGATTTTAAACCATGTAGTATAACCTTGTTCTGTTTGAACGACTGCCTCTTGGTCTATGTACAGGTTTCACATGAGCAAAACTCGTAGCAAGCAGAAATTAAGATTTGTCATGACAAGTAATCTCCTTCCAGTCCCTAATGCAATGTCACAATCTAGATATTTCTTTGAAGAAGATTTAGTTGTAACTTCAGTCCCACACCTCCTAGTAAGAATACCATTTAGTGTTCCATTAGCAAAGCAGAGCATTTGGAAGATGTAATTAAAAAAAAAAAAAAAAAACCTTTCGGAAGAACTCAAAGAAGACTTGAGGGAGGGACTTGCTTTCATATTAATCTTGTGGCTGCATCTAAATCTGGGTAAAGTTGTACAAATTTCTTTGTAATTTATCTGACAGAATAAGATTTCAGTCAGACAAGTTACTTACGATTGAGAAACCAGCTTCCCCCTAGCCATAAAGCAAGCTAATTGGAAAGCTGTGGGCAAAATTCCTGCCAAAAAGCAGGGTATCTTCTCAAATATTAATGATGCCTTCCTGCCAAACTTTTGGATGTTGCCATGAATCTGGTGGCTTCCAGTTTTATGTCACATTATCATGTCTTTTACCTTGCTTTTGGTGCACCCTAAAGAAGTTAATACTGTCCAGTGGTGGGGTTTTGAGGCACAATGTTGAAGTTTGTGTGTGTGTGAAGTGGGCTGGTATCTATGCAAGTAGACTCATCCCAAAAAGATGACACAAATTACAAGACTGAGACAGATTTTGCTGAAAGTGCTTAGAAGTCAGAGAAAGCCAGATGTAATGTGTTCAATATGGAATTTACATTTTTCCAAACTCAGAGAATGTGGCTGCCTTTGGCAGCAAATAGAGAAAGAGAATGGGAATAACAACATTTGGGTAACTCGTTTGGAGGTTGTAATGTAGAAAATCATTAGGTAAAAGGAAGAAGTCTTCCAACTGTGTTGGGAATTTTTTTTTAAAGAGGAAAATGGCACTGACTGCAAGAGGCAGCTGACTTTGATCACACAAGCAGCATATGAGATGCTTAAGTGCTTCTAACTTATTTTACAGCAGCTTGACGGGATTAATACTATTCCTCCAGATGCCTAATTTACTCTACAGAAGTGGTCTCCACCTCAAGTCTGGATCATAAGTGGATTTGGCGGCAGGCAGACATGTGCCCTTGGCAAATGAGAACATCAGCAATGAGAGGAGAGCCTGCAACCTTTTCCTCTGCCCACAAGGTGGTCAGAACCCTTGGCACAGCACTATGGGAAGATTGCCAATCCTTGGTTTTAGACAGCCCATTCAAATGCCTTACCTAAACGGTCCTCTACTTCCTTGCTAAGGGCCTCTCTACTCAGCCAAAGTGGTCGTGTAGGCACTTCACCAGTATTTGGGTTCTTCCAATGTCAAAGCCTGGCCTTTGTTTTGGCAAACTTCTGAGAGCCATGGTCAACTCAGTTCCTTGAATAAAAGATTATGAAGAAGAAGAGTGTCTTAGTTATCCAGTACTGCTCTAACAGAAATACCATAAGCGGATGGCTTCAACAAACAGAAGTTTATTCTCTCACAGTCTAGTAGGCTAGAAGTCTGAATTTAGGCCGTCAGCTCCAGAGGAAGGCTTTCTCTCTCTGTTGGCTCTGGAGGAAGGTTCTTGTCATCAGTCTTCACCTGGACTAGTTGCTTCTGTGCACAGGAACCCCGGGTTCAAATGACATGATCTCTTGGTGGTATGAGGTCCCCCACTCTCTGCTAGCTTCTCTTTCCTTTTATCTCTTGTAAGATAAAAGGTGGTGCAGACCACACCCAGGGAAACTCCCTTTACATTGAATCAGGGTTATGATCTTAGAAAGGCTGTTACATCCCTCCCTAATCCTCTTTAATATAATCTAATCTTGCCTAATTAACCACAGGCAGAGATTAGGATTTACAACACATACAAAAATTACAATCACAAAATGTAGGACAACCACACGATACTGGGAATCATGGCCTAACCAAGTTGACACATATTTTCGGGGAACGCAATTCAATCCATAACAAGAAAGATCTCTGTAGATGGGGATTTAAAGTTCTTATGAAGACATTCCAAAGAAGAAATTTCCATGTGGAATAATGGTGTAAAAAAAGGTATAAGAAATCCTCACATTTATATAGAACTTTATAGTTTAATATAGTGGTTAAGAGCACAGGCGTTAAGAGTTAGACCAAATAAGGTTCTTGAGTTATGTTAACTCCTATGAAAACCGACTGCTTAAATTCAGATTCCACAACTTCTTAAGGGCTCTGCCCCTTGCTAGTTGTGTGGCTTAAGGTTAATTTTATAACTTCTCCAATGACCTTATATGTAAAATGGGGATAATAATGCCTATGAAATAGGATTCATTTGAGGATTAAAACATACGCTGTGTGCAATATAATCTGTATAAATATAATTTGATATTATATTTCCTTGCATTTAGCAAATGAGTAATTGATGGTAAATAATAAAACTTTCCTGTATATTATGAAGATCTCCACATCAACCATTTCTAATCAGAGATGGAGTATTATGAAAATGGTCCAGGCAAATTTGTTGACCCATCTAGGCTATTTAAGCTCTACTGAGACCCGAAAAATATGGAAATAAACTGTGTTATCCATTCATAAGGGTCACATATTTATCCCAGCTATTAGAATATGAATAATATATTAGTCTTCTACCCAAGAAGTGGTTCAGGCTGTATAGTTCAATTAAGTATTCCTCATGCTACTTGTGGAACCCTGGTGGTGCAGGGGTTAAGAGGATCGCTATGAGTTGGAATCAACTCAACAGCAAGAGGTTTGGTTTTTTTTGAATGCTACCTGTTTGCTGTCTCTGGGTGACATAAAAGGTTAGATGTTCAATTAGGTTACATGAAAGGTTGGTGATTTGAACTCAACAAGAGGAGCCTCAGAAGACAGGCATGGTTAACTGCTTCTGAAAGATCACATCCTTGAAAACCCTATGAAGCAGTTCTACCATGCACACATGGGGTAGCCATGAGTCAGAATCAACTCAGTGGCAAATAAAATAAGAACAGTATGCCACTTACAGTGTAGTGTTATGGCAAAGTTTGGGGTTTTGGTGTGAAGTACAACTAATTTGCATCCTGGTTTGAGTGCTTCCTAACTGTCTGACCATGGAGAAAAAATTTAATATTTCTAATCCTCACCTATAAAATGAGTATAATTGGTACCTCACAGGGTTGAGATAATTCAGTGAAACAATGTTGATAAAATATTCAACATTGAGCCCACCATATGGTACGAGCACTATAAATATTAACTACTATTGTTACATCCAGAAGGACAAAAGAAGAGACAAAAACAAAACAAATATTATTGAGTACCAACCTTGTGTTGGAGCCCTGATGGCGCAGTGGTTAAGAGCTACAGTGAGCTACAGCTGCTAACAAAAAGGTTAGCCATTTGAATCCATCAGCCACTCTTTGGAAACCCTATGGGGCAGTTCTACTCTGTCCTATAGGGTTACTATGAGTCAGAATCAACCCGACGGCAATGGGTTTGGTTTTTCGGGTTTGATACACTTGTGTTGGACACTCTTCCAGACATTATATGTGTGTTGTCCTTTTTTATCCTCCCAGCTTCTCTGAATGATGGGCAACATTATTTCATTTTTACAAATGAGGAATCTGGGGTTCAGAGAGCTTATGGAACAGAATAAGTTCAGGGACTGTTCATTTATTGTTTTGAAGAAACATGTACTGAGTGCTTACTGTATACCAGGCTCTGTAGTAGGTGTTGTGGAAGCATCAATGAACAAAACCACCCAATTTCCTGTCTTCATAGAACTTACTCTGCAGTAAGGAAAGAGACAGGCAGTGGGGTTAGTGGAGGCAGAGTGATGGATCGTGATCATCTTGTAGGCCATTGTGTGGATCTTGGCCTTGACTGAGGAGAATGGGGCCTGCAGAACATTTTGCTTGTTTTAATGGTGTATAAGTCTTCTCTGAGGGCAATGGTGGTTCAATGGTAGCATTCTTGCCTTGCATGAGGGAGACCTGGGTTTGATTGCCAGCCAATGCACCTCAAGTACAGCTATTATTCATCTGTCAGTGGAGACTTACATGTTGCTGCAATGCTGAACAGATTTCAGAGGAGCTTCCAGACAAGACAGACTGGGAAGAAAGGCCTGGTGATCTACTTGTGAAAATCAGCCATGAAAACATTATGGATCACAATGGTCTCACCTCATTGTGCATGGGATCTCTATGAGTTAGAGCCAACTCAATCTCAGCTGACAACAAAAGTCTTCTCTACATCTTTTTTTTTTCTTTCAAACATCATCTAATTGGATGCAACATTAAAATCCCAGCTCAAGATCTACAACCTAGAACCATGAACAGATACTGAAATATCACAAGGAAGCACTCTGGCATATATTTCTGGGCAGGCAAAGGTGATGCACTGGCTGCCTGTTCACTGTGATAGTTGTTTCAAGACATCCAATAGTCTCCTCTGCCCCCTTGTCTCTTTCAGCGACACAGGAAGCGGGTGGTACCAACCATAGGAAAAGATGAGATGGGACAGACTTGGCTTTGACTATTTGGCTAACACAATTTTCCTTTTCTCGATTGTCTTTTCATGAGTGTCAACAGTTTCTCCCCTACCTTAGACTTGTGCAGCGGGATGCCTCACATAGTGCCTCTGCCTTCATCAGACCCAAGATCAGTGTCTCCTCTGGACATTTAACATCCAGAGTAGAAAATAAATCAATCATTTTAATTGAATAAATGTATCCTCCTTACTCTCAATCAAAACCTACCTGTTCTGTGCAATTCCCTTTAGTGGACAGGCTAGTTAGATACTTCAATCTATTCCATGGTGTTCAAATGCAACAGTATACCAAAGGCACCATTCTAATGTCTTGACTTTATAGAAGATATATACTCTTAGAGGCATTCAAAAAATGCTATAACGTAAAGGGATGATGATGATCAGGGTGGAAATTACAGGCATCATGGAAGGCTGGTCAAAGAAATGGATTTTTCTGAATATAAATACACCTTTAAGTCAGTTTTGGAATTTGACCATAAAATTCTCCTTAATAGGTGCTTTCAAAAATGTTCTCTTACTAAGATAAGAGTATCTGCCATATTCCCTGAGTCTCTACAATGAGAATGCTTTGAACATGAAATCAATGCCTTGTAATTTGGTCCATCTTAGTTGCCAATGCAGAGCACTCCACAGTAATTTTACATATATAAAAAAAAATTAATGGGAAGAACAATCAAATTGGCACATGAAGTGCGGGTTCTGGGGGATACATCCAGATAAAACCATGTTCTCACACCTTCTTCCCTTTAAGGAAGGAAAAGATTACATGAAGGATCCTCTGGCCATCTGTGGCAAGACAGTGTGCTCTCTTCTGCTTTATAAGGTAAACATGAATAGCAACAAAATTGCCTAAAATATATGTGTGTATTCAACACACACACACACACATACAAACACACACACTATATGCACACTGGAGACTCTATTTAAAGTCATAAAAATAATGGATTTTTCAATGTAAGAAAATAACCTTCACTGCAACCTCAAGGTACCTTGTTTTCTGAACATTTCTTCCCCTGCTGGAAATAGCCAGCATTAATTCAATGCCTCTCATTAAGCATAGTGACTGTTCCTTTTGACATAGTAAAACTAAAGTTGGTATAATTTATGCATACCAATGGGCAGACTTCCTTGCTGAAGGGGTTTTTCCCTGATGCATCTGGAAGATGCTTAACTTGTGTCCCCTTCCCAGAGGATGACTACCATGCACTATATATAAATGCATAAGTAATTTTATGAAAGTGAAGAACACTTAAAGCACTTCCTGATTAAGATCAAAGACTACAGCCTTCAGTATGTATTACACCTTAACATAAAGAAAACAAAAATCCTCACAACTGGATCAATAAGCAACGTCATGATAAATGGAGAAACTATTGAAGCTGTCAAGGATTTCATTTTACTTGAATTCAAAATCAATGCCCATGGAAGCAGCAGTCAAAAAATCAAAGGATGTATTGCATTGTGTGCATGTTACAGCTGGACAATGAATAAGGAAGACCGAAGAAGAATTGATACCTTTGAATTACGGTGTTGGGGAAGAATATTGAATATACCATGGACTACCAGAAGAATGAACAAGTCTGTCTTGGAAAAAGTTCATCCAGAGTGCTCCTTGGAAGCGAGGATGGTGAGACTTAGTTTCACATAATTTGGATATGTTATCCGGAGGGACCAGTCCCTGTAGAAGGATATCATGCTTGGTAAGGTAGAGGGTCAGTGAAAAAGAAGAAGACCCTCAGCAAGATGGATTGATACAATGGCTGCAACAATGGGCTCAAACATATTAGTTCCATTGTACATAGGGTCACTATGAGTCCAAACCAACTCCACTGCACCCTGCAACAGCAATAGTTTTATGGAAATTGACTCTCCCTGTGGTCTCTGGAGATATCAACCAGACTTCTTTATTTTCTAGACTTGAAGTTTCCATGAACAGAAGAACATGTAACATCTTTCTCAACATAAGCATTGAGTCTTATGTGTGCTTTGAGTGAAGAAAAGAAGTATAATCTATGAAATACCTCTTAAAGGGCACTGAGCAACAACCAATAGCATAACAGACAGTGACTATAATTTCTATACCTCTCTCTATATGTATATATTCATCTTTAAGTTAAATGTTAGGCATACAGAAACGTTTTAACACAATGTGAAATTTGCCTTCCCAAGAATCTTAGAATCATTGCCAATGACCTGGACTTCAATGGCAATTCTGAAAAATATCTAGAGTTAGTCCCTTTATCCCACTAAGCCTCAGTTTTGTTATAAGAAAAAAGGGATATAATTACCTGTACCCTGACTCCCAATCAAGATCATGAGATGAAACCAATAATGTGAAAGTACTCGGAAGCTTGAAGCACATTAAACATCCTAGATGGTGGCCCGGGAGGAATGAGAATGTTAGAATGTAAGTGTTTGCAGCATATTTGCATGAACTTCAATTTAGTAGTAGCTTTATAGAGAAATGTGTTCTTCTCCACCCATAATTCATAAAATTACTTTAAATTCTGCAGCTCAGTATTTGGTGCATTATACATGAGGTAGGAGTCGTTTCACAGCTGGACTTTATAACATAGACGTACTTAGAATGTTTCTGTGGATAATGTAGTTATCTTAAGGCTTTTGCTCCCTAAATTTTGAAAAAATAAAACTATCAAAATATCATTTTCCATTCCCAGCAAGTCCTAACTAAGTTGGTTTAGTATATTTTCCAAGTAATGTCACATTTCCTGTATTTCCTTTCACATTTATAATGAGATGTTCACAGATTAAAACTCCAGTTTACACTTGCACCAAGTTGAGGAATACAGGGATAAAATATTGAGAACTGATGCAAAAAACCAATCTAGTCCCTCACTGAAAAGAAGGTGCTAAAACCTTTGGAAAAGTTACAAATATTTATGCAGATAGACTGTGATTCAGCAAAATAGCAGCATGAGATACACAATTCAGTGAAAGTGGGGATCCAACACCAGGATAGTAATCCTGTCACTTTTCAAGGGAAAAAGGCCTTCTCCATATAATCCTTTCAAAGATCTGATAGTAGGTGATATCATTCCTATTTTTCAAATAAAAAAATCAAGACTCAAAGCAGTTATGTGATTATCATCTTACACATTTATTTTAATTTATATCTATCCTTATTCCAGAAATAATTTAAAAAAGCTAAATACATATGAATAGCCATGCCCCAATCATTTTAAAACTGAAATATAGGAGTTTTTTATTAGTGAGTGTCCATGCATTGATTTCTCACTCCTCTAAGGCAGAGTTAGCAAACATTTTCCTAACCAATCAGATAGTAAATTATTTTAGGCTTGTGAGACTTACCATCTCTGTCACAACTACCCAACTCTGCCATGGTAGCATGGAAGCAGCCATAGACAATAGGTAAGCAATTGGTGGTGGCTGTGTTCCAATAAAACTGTGTTTACCAAAACTTGCAGCATGTCAAATTTGGACTGAAGTTTGCTGACCCATGCTCTAAGGTACCTTGCAAATGTCACAAATTCTTTCCTTCCAAATTCCATTTGAAAGTCACTTCCATCAAACTTCCTCTGAGCAACCTTCACCAATAATCAGCTCAATATTCCAGGAAACCTCACATCCTCACATCAGTAATACACATTTTGTTTGTGTATGTGTGTGTGTTTGTATTGTGTGGTGTGCTGTCTGCCTTATGAAATATTTTAGAATTTCTTCTCTTTCCCTCTTTTGGTTTTAAAGACAAGAGCCTTGTCCTCCATCCCATTGGGACTATTCATTTAATCAGTCCATTATGCTGATGAGCGCTTAGGAAATGTCCTGAACACTCAAATATCCCTTGAATATTGAAAGGGAATAAAGGAGTTCAAGTTTGTTGTGGATTTAAATAACTGAATAATAAAAATCAAAATGTAACACTTGTACAGGCAGAATAACAGGAATTTTTCCTTAGACACATGAAAATAATGGAATGCATATGTGGCCATTGACATTTCCTTAAAACTCCTACATTTTGCCAAGAGGTCAGTAAATGTTAGATTACTTTTAGAGAGGATTATTTTTTTTTCCTAATAATAATACTAGTCCCCAGGGCACTGCATTGCCACCTCCAAGGGGCACCATTCTATGTAAAACCCTGATGAGTAGACAATTACTGGTCAGTTTGCTGCTCTGTTCTAAGTCCTTTCTCCGTTTGTGGACTGTTTTAGACCTTCACTAAATGCCAGTATAATACACTATGCTGAATCCTATAAATACAATATTTTACTTGGGTCAGTTTAGCTATAGTTCTTGATGTCTGTCAATTTGATTCAACTTCAATTCCAATAACTTTATTGGCATGACAAGGTAAACATGAGCTCAGGAGTTGCCAAAATCAATAAATCAACACTAGGATCTGGAGACAGTTTTGAACCATTTTTTTTCACTTACTATTCCTACTGTGGAATAGGCCAATTGCAACATATTTGAAGAGGCTCTTTTTGCCTACTGTGAAAATAATCCTTCAAGACTGATGCTCCCCTTCCGACCCAGCATACAGAAGTGCCCTTATTTGCTGGGCTTGCTTTCATGGACCAATCCGCTAAGGATTTTGTTGCCAATGCCAACCTTATGAGATGGAACTAGGAAGGATAGATTTTCCTGAAAATCATACTTAAATGTTAATAATATCCCTGTGATTGATAATAGCAATTGTATAAACAAAGGGTTGACAAACATTGTCTTAAAAGTCCAAGTATTTTAGGCTTGTAGGCCATATAGTTTCTGTTATAACTACTCACCTCTGTCATTGTAGTGAGAAAACGGCCACAGATAACACTTAACAGAATGTGTGGCGCTGTGTTCCAACAACACTTTATTTTAAAAAATGTGCGGCTGGCTCACAAATTGAGTTTGCCAACCCTTGGTATAGAATAACCATCCATAAGTTGGTACAATTATTTTATAAATTTATTTCTCTTTGCTGCTTCAACCACATTTTGAACTCTTGTCGGGCTCTTTATATTCACTTTAGTAACATGGATCTCACTTGTAATTATTTGGTTAATGTCTGCATTGTTTGTGTCTGTAACCCTAATGTCTACCACAGTTACTGGTACACAGTAGTACACCGTGAATATTTATTGCAAAATGAGTTAACTAGTATGTTTACATATGTACAAAGATAAACTGGAATGTAAAGTCTGTCACTAAAGATTAAAAGGGTGTCCTAGTTGCTGGGACCCCCACGTGTCTGCTAGTTTGTCATAATGTGGGGGCTTGCGTGTTGCTGTGATGCTGGAATCTATGTCACCGGCAGGGTCATTCATGGCGGACAGGTTTCAGCTGAGCTTCCAAACTAAGAAAGACTAGGAAGAAGGACCTGGCAGTCTATTTCTGAAAAGAATTAGCCAGTGAAAACCTTATGAATAGCAGCCGAATATTATCTGATATAGTACTGGAAGATGAGCCCCCCAGGTTGGAAGGCACTCAAAAGACTACTGGGGAAGGGCTGTATCCTCAAAGTAGAGGCAGCCATAATGACGTGGATGGAATCAAGCTTTCGGGACCTTCATTTGCTGATGTGGCATGACTCAAAATGAGAAGAAACAGTTGCAAACATCTGTTAATAATTGTAACCTGAATGTACCAGTATGAAGTATGAATCTAGGAATATTGGAAATCATCAAAAGTGAAATGGAATCCATAAACATCAATATCCTAGGCATTAGTGAGCCGAAATGGACTGGTAATGGCCATTTTGAATTGAACAATAATGTGGTCTACTATGCCAGAAATGACAACTTGAAGAGGACTGGTGTTGCATTTATCATCAAAAAGAACATTTCAAGATCTATCCTGAAGTATAGTGCTGTCAGTGATAGGCTAATATCCATCCAACTACAAGGAAGACCAGTTAATATGACTATTATTCAAATTTATGCATCAACCACTAAGCCCAAAGATGAAGAAATTGAAGATTTTTACCAGCTTCTGCAGTGTGAAATTGATCAAACATGCAATCAGGATGCATTGATATTTACTTGTGATTGGAATTTGAAACTTGCAAACAAAGAAGAAGGAACAGTAGTTGGAAAATATGGCCTTGGTGATGGAAACAATACCAGAGATTGCATGATAGAATTTTGCAAGACCAATAACTTCTTCATTGCAAATGACCTTTTTTCAGCAACATAAACGGCAACTATACACACGGACCTCACCAGATGGAACACACAGGAATTGAATCGACTACATCTGTGGAAAGAGACGATGGAAAAGCTCAATATCAACAGGCAGAACAAGGCCAGGGACCGACTATGGAACAGACCATCAATTGCTCCTATGCAAGTTCAAGTTGAAACTGAAGAAAATTAGAACAAGTCCACAAGCGCCAAAGTATGACCTTGAGTATATCCCACCTAATTTTAGAGACCATCTCAAGAATAGATTTGATGCATTGATCACTAATGACCGAAGATCAGTCAAGTTGTGGAATGACATCAAGGATATCATACATGAAGAAAGCAAGAGGTCATTAAAAAGACAGGAAAGAAAAAAAAGACCAAAAAGGATGTCAGCAGAGACTCTGAAACTTGCTCTTGAACATCAAGTAGCTAAAACAAAAGGAAGAAATGATGAAGTCAAAGAGCTGAACACAAGATTTCAAAGGGCAACTCGAGAAGACAAAGTAAAGTATTATAATGACATATGCAAAGAGCTGGTGATAGAAAACCAAAAGGGAAGAACACGCTTGGCATTTCTCAAGCTGAAAGAACTGAAGAAAAAACTCAAGCCTCGAGTTGTAATAGTGAAGGATTCTATGGGGAAAATATTAAACGACGCAGGATGCATCAAAAGAAGATGGAAGGAATACACAGTCATTATACCAAAAAAAATCTGTCAACATTCAACCATTTCAAGAGGTAGCACATGATCAGTAACCAATGGTACTCAAGGAAGAAGTCTAAGCTGCACTGAAGGCATTAGCAAAAAACAAGACTTCAGGAATTGATGAAATAGCAATTGAGATGTTTCAACAAATGAGTGCAGTGTTGGAAGCACTCACTTGTCTATGCCAAGAAATTTGGAAGACAGCTACCTGGCCAACCAACTGGAAGAAATCCATATTTATGCCTATTCCTGAGAAAGGTGTTCCAACCGAATGCAGAAATTATCAAACAATATCATTAATATCACATGAAAATAAAATTATGCTGAAAATCATTCAAAACTGGCTGCAGCCGTTTATTGACAGAGAACTGCCAGAAATTCAGGCCAGATTCAGAAGAGGATGTGGAACCAGGGATATCATTGCTAATGTAAGATGGATCTTGGCTGAAGGCAGAGAATACCAGAAAGATGTTTACGTGTGTTTTATTGACTATGCAAAGGCATTCGACTGTGTGGATCTTAACAAATTATGGATAACATTGCAAAGAATGGGAATTCCAGAACACTTAATTGTGCTCATGAGGAACCTGTACATAGATCAAGGGGCAGTTATTCGGACAGAACACAGGGATACTGCGTGGTTTAAAGTCAGGAAAGGTGTACATAAGGGTTATATCATTTCACCATACCTATCCAATCTTTATGCTGAGCAAATGATCTAAGCAGCTGGACTGTATGAAGAAGAACAGGGCATCAGGATTGGAGGAAGACTCATTAAGAGCCTACTTTATGCAGATGACACAACCTTGCTCGCTGAAAGTGAAGAGGACTTGAAGCACTTACTGATGAAGATCAAATACCACAGCCTTCAGTATGGACTGCACCTCTGTATAAAGAAAACAAAAATCCTCACAACTGGACCAATAAGCAGCATCATGATAAATGGAGAAAAGATTGAAGTTGTTAAGGATTTAATTTTACTTGGATCCACAATCAACATCCATGGAAGCAGCAGTCAAGAAATCAAAAGATGCATTGCATTGGGCAAATCTGCTGCAAAAGACCTCTTTAAAGTGTTAAAAAGTGAAGATGTCACCTTGAAGACTAAGATGCACCTGACCCAAGACATGGTATTTTCAATTACATCATATGCATGTTCCTTAGAAGCAAGGATGACGAGACTATGTCTTACATACTTTGGACATGTTATTAGGAGGGATCCGTCCCTGGAGAAGGACATCATGCTTGGTAAAGTACAGGGGTCAGTGAAAAAGAGGAAGACCCTCAATGTGTTGGATTGGCACAGTGGCTGCAAGGATGGGCTCAAGTATAATAATGATTGTGAGCATGGCACAGGACTGGGCAGTGTTTTGTTCTGTGGCACATAGGGTTGCTGTAAGAACCAACTCAGTGGCACCTAGCAATACAACAACAGTTACTGGGAATTTATGTTGGGCCTATTTTCACTTATTCACATCTAGAAATATTTTTAGATAAATAGAATTGGGAGATTTTCCTAGGCTCTGGGTTTTGCACCCCCTTGAGGGTTTAGTCATGAGTTGGGGGAGGAGGGAGCTGGATACTGATAGCTTAATACCATTAGTCCACAATATATGTGCAATATCACTATTACCAGGAGAGATGCAACACAGAGTAAGTGAAGTGTCCTATCACACTTACCCAATGATCCAAGAAGCAGCTTTGTGACATCTTTTCCACTCTAAAGCTACTCTTTGAATTTTCTTCTTTTAATGTCTTGTATTGAGCACATACTCTGTTCTAAACAAAGTGCTAGATCTTGAAGGGATTAAACCCGCTGCCTTCAAGTCGATTCTGACTTATGACAATCCCATGCATTACAGAACAGAACTGAACTTCATAGCGTTTTCTTGCCTGTAATCTTTATGGACGTCTTGGAAGAAGTATAACCAGAATCCTCCTTATAAAGAAGGATGGCAAGACTATGTCTTACATACTCTGGACATGTTGCCAGGAGGGATCAGTCCCTGGAGATGGACATCATGCTTGGTAAAGTACAGGGTCAGTGAAAAAGAGAAAGACCTTCAATGAGATGGATTGACACAGTGGCTGCAGCAATGGGCTCAAGCATGATAACAGTTATGAACATGGTACTATACTGGGCAATGTTTCATTCTGTGGTGCATAAGGTCGCTACGAGTGGGAACCGACTTGGCGGCACCTAACAACAATATTTATGGAAGCAGGTCCTCACTCCTTCTTCTACTGCACTGCTGAGAGGGTTCAAGCTGCCAGCCTTTTGGTTAATAGCTGAGCTTGAACTCTATGTGCCATTCAAGGACACTTGAAGGGAATAGAGGCGAATACAAAAATGGTTCTGGCCTCTTATGTTCTCTGTTTAGTGGGAGAAAAAGTAATCTAATGACTAAAATACAGGTATGTGCATGGTCATATGAGGTCCTATTTTTAAAAGAAGTTGAGAAGTTGAAGAGAAAACAAACATTTAAATTGCTCCGATATCCCACACCATTCAAGTTTTCTTATATTTCAACAGTGTCTTCATTCAGCCTTTATTGTTCATACCAAGGCACAATTTGAATCCTGCTTTGAAACCTGAGCCATTAACAAATTCTATTGGGCATCTATTCAGAGCATATCTAGAATTCAACCCCTTCTCACCACTTCCAATGCTACTATCTTGGTCCAAGCCCTCACCTTAATGAGACATTAACTGCTCTCTCAGCTTTTGCCTTCCACCCTTCCCTAGTCATTTCTTAATACAGCAGTCAAAATGAGCTTTTAAAGCGTAATTTTGATCATGTGACCATTTCCTTAAAATATAAGGTGGGTTCCTATTTCATTCATAACAAGTCTTTCTAATGGTCTGAAAACCCATTGCCATTGAATTCATTCCAGCTCATAGCGATCCTATAAGACAGAGTAGAACTGCCGCATAGAGTTTCCCAGGATCAGCTGGTGGATTCGAACTGCCAACCTTTTGGTTAGCAACCTCAACTCTTAACCACTGTACCACCAAGGCCCCTTCTAATGGTCTACCAGGCCCCATATGATATGAACTACCTCTTTATTACCTCCCGATCTTCATCCCTTACTCCCCCGTCACAGTCATCTTGGTATTCTGCAGGAATACCAGGCGTGTTTCTGCCTCAGGGCTTTTGCACATTCCTTCTGTCTGGAATATTTGAACAACAGTTACTCACAGGACTTGCATTCTTAACTACTTCAGATCTTTATTCAAATTTTATATTTTCCGTGAAACTTTCCCTGAACAACTTATATAGAGTTGAAATCACTCTACCCCAGAACATCTCTACTCATGCTTCTGTGCTGATTTTTTTTCCATCTCCTGCATATCCATGACATACTACATAAGCATTAGAACATATGGTTTGTGAGGATACTGATATATCTATTCACTCCTATATCCTAAATTCGTGGAACATTTGTTGATACATGGTAGGCTTTCATCATGTGGAAGGAACTAAATGGAGTAATAAGCTGCAAACATTATTTCTGTTCACCAAACATTTCTATCTGTCTTCCTTACAGGTACATGGTAAGATTAAGCATGCCATGTGACTTGCTTTAGCCCATAAAATGTGAGCAGAAATGTCATGTCACTTTCTGACAGAAGCTCTAAGACTCAGTGTGTAATTTATGCAATTTGTATTTCCACTATTGGATGGGTATATTAAGGAAAAGCCCCTGTAGTCTCCTGACTATACGAGAAGAACCTTTCCTGCCTACGTAAATTGGGAACGTAGTTTAAGCAAGAAATAAACGTACTTTAGCCCCTGAGGTTTGGGCTGTTTTGTTTTGTTTTCTTGTAGCATAATCTAACTTAAGCTTGTTGAATACAGAATGATGTTTAATATTTTTTAAATATATTGATCTTCTTCCCCACCCCATCCCAAAAATCATCTGATATTTTGAGTGACCCTAAAACATAAGCATATTACTGAGAAAACAGAAATAGGAAAGTGCTTCCCCAGTTTCCCCCTCAGACAGAGCTGTGCACAAGTATTTCATGTATTGGGGTGCTGTCCATAAGTGAAATGAATATGCATGGAGAAAATAGGGGGTGTTTATCCTCCCCACCAATCATAATATATAATTAATATTAATATAAATTCTAAAAATATCTAATATATAGTATTACAGTTTAAAATTTGCTTTTCTCATATAATATGTTATACAATGGAGCTTTATAAATAATTATTATCCCCATTTTAAAAAGAATATGTTACATGAGTAACCAGAGTTATATAGCTAGTAAGTATCACAAATTTGATTTAATCACAAGGAATTTTGGTAACAATGTTTGTTGACATCATATGAAGTATTTGATGATGAGAGAACTTACATCCATTGACATCATAGGAATTTACCACATATTTGTTATGTTCAAAGCATTGGTTTCATTCTCTAAGTGTTTGGACTCTTCCCTACCTCTATATAAGGATGAACTTCAGTAACAAAGCAGGTAGAACAGATTACCTTATGCAGCATTTCAATAGCCAGAAGCTTCTGTTAAGTAGAAGTTCTGCACATTCCAAGGTCTTATGATTCCATGGTTTCTACCATTAGGTCTGGCACATAGAGGATATTCAATTAATATTCCTTGCTGATAACGGTAACATTGAAACTTTCCATAATCCTAAAGTTTCATCCAACGGTGGAACAGGCCAGGATCACTTTGGTGCAAACTTGGATACAAGGGATACAACTCTGTTGGATACATTCTGATTCATAATGAAATTGTTGATTTATGTGCTTAGAGTGGCACTCACAGGGTCTGACATTTACCAGAGTCCACAGAGATTGGGATACAGTCAAATGGTATCAAAGAACACCATAAAATATTCATTTGGCTCTAAGTACACTGTTCTTACTAGCATGTAAGGATTTACCCTCTTTTTATTATTATGCATGTAATGTTTATGACTCTCAGTCATTAATTTTACATGTGAAAGAAATGTAACTTTATTTACAAAATTCAAATGCATTTCCTACCCCATTCTATTGTGGGAACAAATTGAATTTCATCCCAGCAGGATCTCTTATACCATTTCCCTCGAATTGTGTCAAGTTCTCAGGAGCTTACGAAGTATTTGATGATGAGAAAAATTACATAGTATCACATGTCAGGGAAGGTCCTTTCATAATGTCTTTATTTTCATCTGTCTTATAGATTACCACTATGCTGAACCTCCTCCTTGGCCTCAAGTGTCTTCTGGGTATCAACCTCTTTTATCTAATTTTGGGTCATCTGGCATTCAGAAATCTGGGTCATGCTGTTCCTTGGGAACTATGATTCCTTCCACCCCTTCTGCCACTTTTGGGCTACTGTTGTTGTGGTTAGGTGCCATCAAGTTGGTTCCAACTCATAGCAACCCTGTGTACAACAGAACGAAACACTGCCTGGTCCTGCTCCATTCTCGCAATCATTGCTATGCTTGAGACCACTGTTGCAGCCATTGTGTCAATCCGTCTCGTTGAGGGCCTTCCTCTTTTTTGCTGACCCTGTACTTTACCAAGCATGATGTCCTTCTCCAGGGACTGATCCCTCCTGACTACAAGTCCAAAGTATGTAAGATGTAGTCTTCGTATCCTTGCTTCTGAGGAGCATTCTGGTTGTACTTCTTCCAAGACAGACGTGTTCGTTCTTTTGGCAGTCCATGGTATATTCAATTATCTTCGACAGCACCACAATTCAAAGGCGTCAGTTCTTTTTTGGTCTTCCTTATTCATTGTCCAGCTTTCACATGCATATGATTCAACTAAAAATACCATGGCTTGGGTCAGGTGCACCTTAGTCTTCAAGGTGACATCTTTACTTTTCAATACTTTAAAGAGGTCTTTTGCAGCAGATTTGCCCAGTGCAATGGGTCTTTTGATTTCTTGACTGCTGCTTCCATGGGTGTTGATGGGGGATCCAAGTAATGTGAAATCCTTAACAACTTCAATCTTTTCTCCATTTATCATAATGTTGCTTATTGGTCTGGTTGTGAGGATTTTTGTTTTCTTTATGTTGAGATGTAGTCCATACTGAAGGCTGTGATCTTTGATCTTCATCAGTAAGTGCTTGAAGTCCTCTTCACTTTCAGCAAGAAAGGTTGTGTCATCTGCATAAAGTAGGTTCTTAATGAGTCTTCCTCCAATCCTGATGCCCTGTTCTTCTTTCTATAGTCCAGCTTCTTAGATTATTTGCTCAGCATAAAGATTGAATAGGTATGGTGAAAGGAAACAACCCTGACACACACCTTTCCTGACTTTCAACCATGCAGTATCCCCTTGTTCTTTCAAAACAACTGCCTCTTGACTATGTACAGGTTCCTCATGAGCACAATTAAGTGTTCTGGAATTCCCAGTCTTTACAATGTTATCCATAATTTGTTATGATCCACACAGCGAATGCCTTTGCGTCATCAATAAAACACAGGTAATCATCTTTCTGGTATTCTCTGCTTTCAGCCAGGATCCATCTGACATCAGCAATGATATCCCTGGTTCCACATCCTCTTCTGAATCCAGCCTAAATTTCTGGCATTTCCATGTGGATGTACTGCTGCAGTCGCTTTTGAATGATCTTCAGTAAAATTTTATGTGTGTGTGATATTAATGATATTGTTCGATAATGTCCACATTCACTTGGATCACCTTTCTTGGGAATAGGCATAAATATGGATCTCTTCCAGTTGGTTGGCCAGGTAGTCGTCTTCCAAATTTCTTGGCACAGACAAGTGAGCACTTCCAGTGCTGCATCCGTTTGTTCAAACATCTCAGTTGATATTCCACCAATTCCTGGAGCCTTGTTTTTTCGTCAATGCCTGCAGTGCAGCTTGGACTTCTTCCTTGAGTACCATTGGTTCCTGATCATGTTCTACCTTTTGAAATGGTTGAACGTTGACCAATTCTTTTTGGTATAATGACTCTGTGTATTACTTTCATCTTCTTTTGATGTTTCCTGCATTGTTTAATATTTTCCCCATAGAATCCTTCACTGTTGCAACTCAATGCTCGAATTTTTTCTTCAGTTCTTTCAGCTTAAGAAATGCCAAGTATGTTCTTCCCTGTTGGTTTTCTATCACCAGCTCTTTGCACATGTCATTATAATGCTTTACTTTGGCCTGTTGAGCCACCCTTTGAAATTGTCTCCTCAGTTCTTTTACTTCATCATTTCTTCCTTTTGCTTTAGCTACTCTATGTTCAAGAGCAAGTTTCAGAGTCTCTTCTGACATCCATTTTGGTCTTTTCTTTCTTTCCTGTCTTGGGCTACCAGAGTCCTCCAGTTACTGGTTTTCTCCACTACTACTATATGGGATCAGTGTCCAAGACTGCCAGTTCCTGCACAGTATCCATTCTCTCCTTCTCTTAGTAACAGAACTTTTATTTTGTTTAGGAATAGCAATGTGCCTAAACACTGTGTTTCATGGCATCCTTGCAAACAAGTGTGGCAATGTGGGTAAGTTCTGGCCATTAAAATATAGAGTGAAAGTTTTGGGGTGGGACTTTGTAAAGAGCACTTATTCTTTTGCCTCTCTTTCCTTTCTTCTTTCTAATTTTAAATATGAATGTAATAAATCATACAACCACCTTAGACCATAATAAACATGGTAAGGATGGTGCTAAAGATACTTACTACTTGATGATCATGAAGTTACTATAACTGGACTTCTTTTACATGACAGAAGAATAAACTATTATGTGTTTGAGCCTCCATTGTTTTGTGTTTTTGTTATATACAGCTGAACCATATCCTAACTAATACCTGTTATCTCAGAGGTGGACGATTAGACTATCCACAAAGTGATCTCTACTATGGGATCTTGCCGTATTCTGAATCTACTGGATAATTCCCTTTAAAAATATCCTGGATTTTCTTATTTGCTCTCACCAGGGCTTAACCACTGAATGATTGAGTAGTTATTAATCCTCTTCTCAAGGAACCTTGGAAATCCAATTCCTCATTCCTTTCCCTCTAGTTGACCCCCTCCCTCCACAATCTGTTGTACTGTCATCTATTCAGCAGAGAATGGTGATTAAGAGAACAAGTTCTGGAGCCAGATTGCTTGAGGTTGAATCCTGGAGCTGCTATTTAGTATATGTGTAAACTTGGAAAAGGTACTCATTATCTCTGTGCCTTACTTCCTCATCTGTAAAATAACGATTACAACAATTCGTAGGGATATTTTAAAACAACACTTAGAAAAGTGTCCAGAATATAGCAAGTGCATGACTTATTTTAGCTATCATCATCGTCATCGTCATGACTTCCATCATCACTTTCAGGGATGGACATTCTTCCTTATACATCTGTATGTGAGCAAATGTATTGTCATTTCTAAAGAATTTCCCATTTGTTGTTGTTGTTGTTAGATGAGAGCAAGTTGGTTCCAACTCATAGTGACCCTATGTACAACAGAACGAAACACTGACCAGTTCTGCGCCATGCTCACAACCATTGTTATGCTTGAGCCCATTATTGCAGCCACTGTGTCAATCCTTCTCATTCAGAGTCTTCCTCTTTTTCACCGACCCTCTACCTCACCAAGCATGATGTCCTTGTCTGGGTATTGGTCTCTCCTAATAACATGCCTAAAGTACTTGAGACAAAGTCTCACCATCCTTGCTTCCAAGGAGCATTCTGGGTGTACCTCTTCCAAGACATATTTGTTCATTCTTCTGGCAGTCTATGGCAAATTCAATATTCTTCACCAACACAATAATTCAAAGGCATCAATTCTTCAGTCTTCCTTGTTGATTGTCCAGCTTTCACATGCATATAAAGTGATGGAAAACACTATGGCTTGGGTCAGGCACACCTTTGTCTTCAAGGTGACATCTTCTCTTTTTAATACTTCAAAGAGATCCTTTTGCAACAGTGTTGCCCAATGCAATACATCATTTGATTTCTTGGCTGCTGCTTCCATGAGCGTTGATTGTGGATACAAGTAAAATGAAATCTATGAGTTTCAACCTTTTCTCCATTTATCGTGATGTTGCTTATTGGTCCAGTTGTGAGGATTTTTATTTATTTTTTGTTATGTTGAGTTGCAGTCCATACTGAAGGCTGTAGTCTTTGATCTTCATCAGTAAGTGCTTCAAGTTTTCTTCACTTTTAGTAAGCAAGGTTGTGTCCTCTTCATACTGAAGTTTGTTAACGAGACTTCTGTAACCCTGATGCTGCATTCTTCTTCATATAGTACAGCTTCTGGGATTATTTGCTCTGCATACAGATTGAACAGGTATGGTGAAAGATATAACCTTGATGCACACCTTTCCTGATTTTAAACCACTCAGTATCCCCTCATGCTGTTTGAACGACTGCCTCTTGGTCTATGTACTGTTGCTCAAGAGCACAATTAAAAGTTCTAGAATTCCCATTCTTCCCAATTTTATCCATAATGTGTTATGATCCACTCAATCAAATGCCTTTGAATGGTCAATAAAACACAGGTAAACACTTTTATGGCTTTCTCTGCTTTCAGACAAAATCCATCTGACGTCAACAATGATATCCCCCGTTCCATGACCTCTTCTAAATCCATCTTGAACTTCTGGCAGTTCTCTGTCAATGTACTGCTGCAACCTCTTTTGAATGATCTTCAGCAAAATTTTACTTGTGTGTGATATTAATGACATTATCCAATAACTTCTGCATTCTGTTGCATCACCTTTCTTTGGAATGGGCACAAATATGAATCTTTTCCAGTTAGTTGGCCTGAAGCTGTCTTCAAAATTTCTTGTCATAGATGATGGAGCACTTCCAGAACTGCATCCATTTGTTGAAACATCTCCATTGGTATTCCATCAATTTATGGAACCTTGTTTTTAGACAATGTCTTCAGGGCAGCTTGGACTTCTTCCTTCAGTACCATCAGTTCTTGATCATATGCTACCTCTTGAAATGGTTGAATTTCGACCAATTCTTTTTGGCCACAGTAATTTTGTGAATTCCTTCCATCATCTTTTGATGCTTCCTGCATCATTCAATATTTTCCCCATAGAATACCTCACTATTGGAACTCGAGACTTGAATTTTTTCTTCAGTTCTTTCAGCTTGAGAAATGCCAAGTGTGTTCTTCCTTTTGGTGTTTCAACTCCAGGTCTTTGCGTATTTCATTATACTTGGTCCTCTCAAACTGCCCTTTGAAATCTTTTATTCAGCTCTCTTACATCATCATTTTTTTCCTTTTGCTTTAGCTATTCTATGTTCAACAGCAAGCTTCCTAGTCTATTCTGACATTCATTTTGGTCTTTTCTTTCTTTTCTGTCTTTTCAATGACCTCTTACTTTCTTCATGTATAAAGTCCTTGATGTCATTCCACAGCTCATCTGGTCTTCTGTCGTTGGTGCTCAATGCATCAAATCTATTCTTGAGATGGTCTCTAAATTCAGGTGGGCTATACTCAAGATCATACTTTGGCTCTCATGGACTTGTTCTAATTTTCTTCAACTTCAACTTGATCTTGCATAAGAGCAATTGATGGTCTTTTCTGCAGGGGGCCCCTGGCCTTGTTCTGACTGATGATATTGAGCTTTTCCATTGTCTCTTTCCACAGATGTAGTTGATTTGATTCCTGTTTATTGCATTTGGCGAGGTCCACATGTATAGTCACCATGTATGTTGTTGAAAAAAGGTATTTGCAATGAAGAAGTCGTTGGTCTTACAAAATTCTATCATGTGATCTCTGGTATGGTTTTTAACACAAGGCCATATTTTCCAGCCACTCTTTCCTCTTCTTTTTTTCTAGCTTTCGCATTCCAATCACCAGTAATTATTAATGCATCTTGATTGTAGGTTTGATCAACTTCAGACTGCAGAAGTTGGTAAAAATCTTCAATTTCTATATCTTTTGCCTTAGTGATTGGTGTGTAAATTTGAATAATAATCCTATGAAGTTGTCTTCCTTGTAGGCACATGGATATTATCCTACTACTGATAGTGTTGTACTTCATGTTAAAATGTTCTTTTTGACAATGAATGAGAATCCATTCCTTTTCAATTTGTCATTCCCACCATAGTAGACAGTATGATTCTCTGATTCAAAATTCCTTAAAAGAACTAAACTTTTCAAACCAACAAGGAAACAATTCTCTTTTTTCTGTTAGACACCGAGTCTGAGAAACAATGAGCAGAGTGGCCCAATGGACTGATTGCAAGAACGTCCACAATACATATGCAGATATAGGGGAGAAAAACATTAATTAATATTTAAAATATCATTCATCTCATGCTAATATTTTCTTCTACTATATTTGATTTGGCAAATGTTTAGATGAAGCCGTAGCATGAGCCAACCACGTAGTGTCATGAAAAAAGCTTAGAATTCAACAGGTTGACCACGTGTCCAAATTTGTCTAGGACTGATAAGTTTCCCAAGGGAGCAAGACTTTCAGTGCTAAAACTGAAAGCCCTAGGAAAGCCAGGATGACTTGGTCACACCAGATTTATGTTAGATGGATCTGGGATTAAAAAATGTACTTCTGGGACTAAAGCCTTCCTCTACTTCTTAGGGGAAGAACATAGTATACTTCTCCTCTTTATGCCACTCTATATCCAAACTAATATGTTTTAGCTTTTTGATCCTCAGTTTATCATCTGGAAAATCAGAATAATATTATGAGATACCACGTGCAAAGTATTTGGCATAAAGAAATGATAATTGTTAATAATAAATATTATTTCCTTCTACTCTGTGTGATAGTCAAAGACCACATTTCTCTAGTAATAAATTCAGGGAATTCAGAACAGAACTTACCATCCAGGCGTTGTTAGTCATGTATGACCTGAATGAAACTTTTAACAAAAACAAATGGCATACCGCACCTTCAACAGTGATATGCAGAAATCTTCCATAAAAGACCCTATTTTAAAACCAATGAAAAGAAACTCCATCACTCTAGTTGAATGAACATAGTCATCAGCAACTGAAAATGGAAATTAGTTAGCAAAGGGTCTCTGGAAAACCTGTGGAGAAATGACTTAATAATCACAGTGACTGATACAGAGGTTTCCTTTTTTACCACAGCAAATAAAAAGAAATGTGAAAAATATACTTCCTCAGGCTTTTAGAAATAGCTTATTTAAAACTAACCTATTTATAATAGATACCTACAATTGAAAAGTGACTAGGGAGACAATAATCTGAATTCAGAAGAAGAGAATGTTGAAATGCCTCATACAGATACCAGTAGGTCTGTTTTAATTAGTTTAGACTCTCGTTTACCCATTGTGGTTATGAAGTGAAGCTTTCCTCTTAATCAATTATTCTGCCTTTTGAGAGAAAATACTTTCTTTACCTGCTACTGATTTCCCTAGGAAAGAGGGTTTTCTGCATCATTAAGTCCCATTTGCTTTCTTGAAAGTACTACAAAAGCCTAAAATAAAGAAAATTTTAGTTTAGAGAGTAAATGGTAGCCTTCCTACCACAAGCTTCTGGCTCTTGTATGTACACCCAGAAAAGAGGTCTTACTCTTCAAATTGGACTACACAACTAACAGAATGTATTTGAACAGGGACATACTAAGTAATCTTAGAGAACACAGATAGTCTCTGGTCAATAGAAATAAAGAGAGTAAGATACATACATTTATATATATGTATGTATAATTATCACCTGCACTGAAGGCATTGGTGAAAAACAAGGCTCCAGGAATTGACGGAAAGCCAACTGAGATGTTTCAACAAATGGATGCAGCTCTGGATATGCTCACTCATCTTTACCAAGAAATTTGAAAGACAGGTAGCCGGTCAACCCACTGGAAAATTTATACATGTGCCTATTCCAAAGAAAGTTGATCCAACGGAATGCAGAAATTATCAAACAATATCATTAATATCACATGAAAGTAAAATTTTGCTGAAAATCATTCAAAAGTGGTTGCAGCAGTAGATCGACAGGGAACTGCCTGAAATTCAAGTTCAGTTCAGAAGAGGACGTGGAATGAGAGACATCATTGCTGATGTCAGATGGATCTTGGCTGAAAGCAGAGCATACCAGAAAATGTTTACCTGTGTATTACTGACTATGCAAAGGAATTTGACTGTATGGATCATAACAAATTATGTATAATATTGTGAACAATGGGAATTCCAGAACACTTAATTGTGCTCATGAGAAACCTGTACATAGACCAAGAAGCAGTTGTTTGGACAGAACAAGGGGACACTGCATGCTTTAAAACCAGGAAAGGTGTGTGTCAGGGTTGTATCATTTCACCATACTTATTCAGTCTGCATGCTGAGTGAATAATCTGAGAAACTGGATGATATGAAGAAGAACAGGGCATCAGGATTGGAGGAAGTCTCATTAATAACTTGCGATATGCAAATGACACAACTTTCCTTGCTGAAAGTGAAGAGGAATTGAAGCACTTACTGATGAAGATCGAAGGCTACAACCTTCAGTATGGATTACACCTCAATATAAAGAAAACAAAAATCCTCACAACTGAACCAATAAGCAACATCATGATAAATGGAGACAAGATTGAAGTTGTCAAGGATTTCATTTTATTTAGATCCACAATCAACACCCATGAAAGCAGCAGTCAAGAATTCAAACAATGTATTACATTGGGCAAATCTGCTTCAGAAGACCTCTTTAAAGTCTATAAAAGCAAAGATGTCACCTTGAGGACTAAGCTGTGCCTGACCCAAGCCATGGTATTTTTCATCACCTCATACGCATGTGAAAGCTGGACAACAAATAAGGAAGATTAAGAAGAATTGTAGCGTTTGAATTACAGTGTTGGCAAAGAATATTGAATATACTATGGATGGCCAGAAGAATGAACAAATCTATCTTGGAAGAAGTACAGCCAGAATACTCCTTGGAAGCAAGGATGGTGAAACTTAGTTATGTTATAAGAAGACACCAGTCAGTAGAGAAGGACATCATCTTTGATAAGGTAGAGAGTCAGAGAAAAAGTGGAAGACCCCCAACAAGATGGATTGACACAGTGGCTGCAACAATGGGCTCAAACATAGCAACAATTGTGAGGACAGCTCAGGACTGGGTAGTGTTTCATTCTGTTGTACATAAAGTCGCTATGATTTGGAACTGACCTGAAGGTACCTAACAACAATAACATGTATATGTACATATTTATGCATATAAAGAGAGAGAGAGATTTATTTTAAGGGATTGGCTCATGGGATTGTGGGGGCTGGTAAGACCAAAATCTCTCCAGTCAGGTGACATCCCGGAAATTTTTACAGTCTTATGTCCCAAAATTCACAGGTCAGGCCAAGGGAAGAGTGAAGAGTGGAGGAGTTCTGAAAAGTTGTCTATTCATAGTTTGGAGGCAAAAAACACCTTACGGAAATGTTTCTTTTTGCTCCTAAGGTCTTCAACTGAGTGGATGAGCCCTACCCAAATTATGGAGAATTAACCATTTATACAACCCAGGAACTCCAAAAGGTAGCTAAGGACATGTAAATTATTCTACTTTTTGACCAGTCTTTGTAATTGACCATTCTACTTTTTGGCAGTCTTTGTAATTGACTGTAGTTTTTTTTTGTTTTTTTAACGACCTTCTTCAAATTACAGGTTATTAGGAACATGAATAAGAACCTGTAACCTAAACGTTGGCACTCTAATAACACCATGGTTCTTTTAATGGTGGTTCCATGTGGGTTGTGTAACTTTGAATTAAAGATACTGAATTTCAGAGCTATTCCATGAGGTTCAAGTTAACTGGGCAACTTTTACATGCTCCTGAGGCATCCTTCAGAAATATCAAGTGTCTACTTGTTAAGAAGATGAAGAATATTATTAAGATTTTCACATCTCATGGACTGCCAGAAGAACAAACAAGTCTATCTTGGAAGAAGGACAGCCAGAATGCTCCTTAGAAGCAATGATGGCGAAACTTCATCTCACGTATTTTGGACGTGGTATCAGGAGGGCCAGTCCCTGGAGAAGAGCATCATACTCGGTAAGGTAGAAGGTCGGTGAAAAAGAGGAAGACCTTCAGTGAGATGGATTAACACAGTGGCTGCAACAATGAATTCAAACATAGCAACCATTGTGAGGATGGAGAGAGACTGGGCAAGGTTTAGTTCTGTTGTACACAGGGTTGCTATGAGTCAGAATCAGCCGGAAGGCACCTAACAACAACAACAATTTTTCTTTTTAAAAGATTGTATGCTCTTTCAAGGCTACAACCATGTCATATATTTCTGCTACCGAAAAAAAAAAAAAATGATTTAAGTACATTGCAATGTTTTATTCCTTGTCAGCCAAATTCTAATAATCAACTGGGCATGCTGTCTTCCATATTGTATATTATTATCAGTCATTACTCTATCACACCATCAAAAAAACAATCCAATAATTGCTTATCAGATGGATCTAGAGAGTTTCATAATGAATGGTTGGCTAAGCTCTTTCTTCCAACTCCCACCTGTATGATCTAAATACTACCAAGAAATCTAGCCCACTGTGGGGTCTTGATAGCCGTTTTCTCTTTGGTTTATCAAAGTCCCTGAGCTTGGGCACAGCTCCGACACTGGGAGTAACTCATCCTAGTATCTATTAGGCTGTGAGATGTGCGTCCTTGTCTCACTTTCCTGCTTGAAGGCATCTCTTTATGCTTATTTCCATCCTTCAATTGATGGATTGATATAGAAACTTAAATACGTCATTTGTTTTCCATCCATTCCCTTTGTAGCAGTTGTGGATTCACTTCTGGTGCCAGATTTAGTCCAGGGCGATTTTAAAGTCTAATAAAGCAAAGAAAATCTCTTCTCCCAGTTGGATTTTTTTTTTTTTTTTTTACATGTTTGTTAATATGCAGCATTCGGGGGAGAGATGAAGTCTGTGGCTCATTTTCAAGGGAGGAAACCAATTTGGATTTTATGGATGTTGCTGTCACTGGCCAGACATTGCTTTATTCTTTTACCAAGGACGCAGCATCAGGGTTTACTGCTGTTGCTGCTAATGTAGATCTCTCTGGCTGTTTGACCTGAGAGCATTTACGTTCTTATGTATTGGAGTAATTAGCCCCCCTGACCATATCTCAGGGAGTGTCTGGATTGGAGGATTAGGATAAACATCTTCAGTCAGGCTTTCCAAATGTGATCGATATGGGGTGTTAGCATCTTATTTGATGTGTTCTTATCAAGGCTATGGGGTTTCCTAGCTATTCCTTTGTCATAGGTATCTAGTGCTGCTATAACAGAAATACCATAAGTTGGTGGCTTTAAGAAATAGAAATTTATTTTCTCACAGTTTAGGAGGTTAAAAGTCTAAATTCAGGGTGCTGGCTCTAGGGGAAGGCTTTCTTTATCTGTTGGCTTTGGGAGAAAGCCCTTGTCTCTTTGAGCTTCTGCTCCTGGCAATCTGCATGTGGTTTGACATCTCTCTTCCTCCTTCTCTGCTTCTAGCTTGCATATAATCTCTTTTATATCTCAAGAGATTGACTCAAAACACACACTACACTAAACCTGCCTCATTAACATAACAAAACAATCTTTTCCCAAATGGGATTATGACCACAGGCATAGAGGTTAGGAATCACAACACATATTCTGGGGGGACACAATTCAGTACGTAACACCCTTTAAAGGGATTCTCTTTCATTTCTTTAATCACCAGGGCTGGGCTTAAGTGACTGGGACAGAGTTGAAGATATTTTCATGCAATTTAGATGTCCAAAGTGTCGATTAATTCTGGTCTCTGCCTGGGTCCTTCTCTAAGCACCTACAGGTGAATATGAATTTTGTTTCCCTTTATTTCAAAAGAATTATCATTCCTAGAGACTGTAAAAAAAACACCGTTTACCAAAAACAACTTTTGTGCTTATCTTAGAATTGACTAAACTCTCATTTATTTCAGGGCAGACACCATATACTTGACCCCATATATTCTTCCCTTCAACAAAATATACAGTGGTCACCAGCTAATTACTAGATATAGATCTAGGTGCTGAGGGTATAGTAGTGAGCACAATAGATAAAGTCCCCGTCTTCATGGAGTTTACATTTTATAAAGAAACAGGTAATAAACAAATTAAGGAAATAATAGCATCATAAGTGATACAAACTATGAGGAAAATAAAACAAAGCATTATAATAGAAAGTATTTGCAATGGAGGGGCAATATCTGATCTGAGACTCAAAAGACAAGAAAGAGGTAACTATAGGAAGATGTGGAAGAGAGAGTTCCAGGCAAAGAAAACAGCAATTCCAAAGATCTCAAAGTGTTGCTACAGCATTCTCAGAGAGGAGACACAAGCATGGAGAGACCAGACAGGGGCTAAACCACTCAGCTCTTAAAGAAAGGCAAGTGGCAGGTACTGGAATCAAACTACCCCCATCATACTCCATGATTATGTATGTGACTTTAAGCAAGTTATTTACTCACTTTCTACTATTATTATTTGAGGATAATAATAATGAGTTATAATAGGTAAACAAGTTAATGTATATAAAGAACAATTCCTAGAACATAAAAACATTCCATAGCTGTTGTGACATCATCATTACTCTCAATATCATTATTATTATTATTACTGGCACTATTAAGGGACTTGGATTTTGTTGCAATTTCAAAGCACAGTCATTGGCATGTTTCAAGCACGGAGGCACTTAAATCTTAATGATGCTTAGCATAGTGCCTTTGACGTAATTTATTTCATATCATAGAATTTCCTTTCTAAAAATTTTTATATCAATTTTTGGCAATCAGATGATCTCTCCATACTTAGAAACTAGCCACTGCATGGGTTTCATGGCTACCTGGTGTGTAGTTACCACTGCAGAGAATACAAAATAACTCTAGGGTAGTGTAAACTGTTAAGCATTTGACTACAAGCCAAAAGATTGGCAGTTTGAATCCACCCAGAGGCACCTAGAAAGATAGATTGGATGATATGCTTCCAAAAGTTCACAGACTTGAAAACTCTGTGGAGCAGTTCTACTTTGCACATATAGAGGGACCATTAGTCGAAATTGACTTGACAGCAGATAACAGTAACAACAACACAGGATACAGAACTTGATTTCAAGTATATCGCCATTAATTGAGGACTTCATGTAGTTTAATTTGTAGCTCTTTTAGGTTGAGTATGTCTATTGGCTCCTCTATCTTGACTGGCAATGTCTATTTCAGTCTTTCATCTTTCATGAAGAATGACAATGTTGGCAAAGAAATAGAAACACAATAATAGTCAACCATAGAGGATTGGTTACATCCATTATATCATAAGCATGAACACTTCTCCAAAATAAAAATCAGGTTGTATAGGAAATCATAATGATATAGGGTGGAAATCCCAACTATGTGTTTTATGAAAATAAAGCAGGTTATGAAAAAATTCTGAAAGAAAATAGTTCAAAATATTAACAGTGATTTAGTCTGAGTAGTGGAATAGTAGGATTATGGATTATTTGAATTTCTTTGAGCTTTTGTATATTTCTAGACATCTCAAGAAAAGTATGCATTAGTTGTGTATTACAATAAACTAAATTAATTACAAGTAAGGATAAAGAAAATAAGGAGATGTGCAAGCACCAATATTATGAATTGTGTCCCCCCAAAATGTGTGCCAACTTGGCTAAGCCATGATTCCCAGTATTGTGTGGTTGTCCTCCATTTTGGGGATCTGTTTTAATTATCTTATGTTTTGTAAATCGTAACCTCTATGATGTTAATGAGGCAGGATTAGAGGCAGTTATGTTAATAAAACAGGACATAATCTACAGGATTAGTTTGTATCTTCAGTGAATCTCTTTTCAGATATAAAAGAGAAAAGCCAGCAGAGAGGAAGAGGGACCACCTATCACCAAAGAAAGAAGAACCAGGAGGGAAGTGTGTCCTTTGGACCCAGGGTCCCTGCTCTGAGAAACTACTAGATCCAGGGGAAGATTGATGACAAAGGCCTTCTCCCAGAGTCTACAGAGAGAGAAAGTCTTCCCCTGGAACTGGTACTCTGAATTTGGACTTCTAGCCTCCTGCCTGTGAGAGAATACATTTCTGTTTGTTAAAGTCATCCACTTATGGTATTTCTGTTACAGCAGCACTGGATAACATACACAAGCTAAAAGACAATGACAGCAATAAAATTACCATATTTTTATACAAATAACACACACCTTCTATGTTTGTTTGCCAATACCCCTCATGAGGTATTTTCCTAAGTGTACGGTGCTGATTTTCTTTACAGCAATATGTAAAAAAAATTGGCATTGTGACACTTACAAAAATATCTCAGGGGGAGGGAGCGGTGGGCAAAAAAAAGTAGAAGGGGCATGTTATTTGCATAAAAACACAGTATGTAATTTAACAAAATATAGTAGTCTCCCCTTACCTATGGTTTCACTTTCTAAAAATAAACAATTTGTAGGTTGTAAATTCACACCATTCTGTGTAGCATGATAAAATCTTGCACTGTCTACACAATACAGGAGAAACTAGCACAACTTGTACCAGGAAAGGTCATGGAAGCCCCATAGACACATCCAGACTCCCTGAGGGACTGAATTGCTGGGTGGAGGGCTGTGGGGACCATGGTCTCGGGGAACATCTAGCTCAATTGGCATGACAGCTTATAAAGACAATGCTCTACATTCTATTTTGGTGAGTAGTGTCTAGGGTCTTAAAAGCCTGTGAGCGGCCATCTAAGATACTCCACTGGTCTCATCCCTTCGGGAGCAGGGGAGAATGAAGAGAATAGGATACAAGGAAAAGATTAGTCTGAAGGACTAATTGTTCACAGCTACCAAGGCCTCCACCGGACTGAGTCCAGTACAGCTAGATGGTGCCTGGCTACCAAGACTGACTGCTCCGACCAGGATCACAACAGAGGTTTCCGGACAGAGCTGGAGAAGGATGTAGAGCAGAATTATAACCCACAAAAAAAGACCAGATTTACTGGCCTAAAGCAGACTGGAGAAACCCCGAGAGTATGGCCGCCAGACACCCTTTTAGCTCAGTGGTGAGGTTACCTCCGAGGTTCATCGTTCGGCCTGGGAGGGGACAGCCCTGTAAAACCAAATGAGACTAACGAGGTACAGGAGTCCAGTGACAAGGGCCAGAAAGCAGAAGGGGGACAAGGAAGCTGGTGATAGGGAACCCAAGGTTGAGTAAGGATATTGTTGATGTGTTGTGCGATTGTTAACCATTGTCATAGGGCAACATTTGTAGTAACTGTTAAATGAGAAACTATTTTGTTCTGTAAGCCTTCATCTTAAGTGAGAATAACAGCACAATTGGAAGAGCGTAGTCAATGTCACTGAACTGTGCATGTAGAAATTTTTGAAATGGTGTATCTTTTGCTATGTGTATTTTCACCAAAAAAAAAAAAGGTTGAGAAGTTAGAGGGTTGATATGTTGTGGGGTTGTTAACCCATGTCATAAAACAGCATGTATACTTCTGTTTCGTGAGAAACTATTTGTTCTGTAAGCCTTCACCTAAAGCACAATTAAAAAAAAAAAAAAAAGAATGTGGAACAACAACAAAAAAAAAATCTTGCACTGTCCGCCTCCGTCCCACCTGGGACATGAGACATCTCTTTGTCCAGCACGTCCACGCTGTATACGCTACCGCTTGTTAGTTAGTAACCGCTAGTTACTACTAAGTAGTAGCCTTCTAGTTATCAGATCTACTGATGCAGTATTGCGGTGCTTGTGTTCAAGTAATCCTTATTTTACTTAACAATGGCCCCAAAGCACTAGAGTATTGATGTTGGCAATTCAGATGTGCCAAAGAAAAGCCATAAAGTGCTTCCTTTAAGTGACAAGTAGGTATGTATAGAAAACATAGTATATATAGGGTTTGGTACCCCATGGTTTCAGGCATCCACTGGGGATTTTGAAACGTATCCCCCACGGATAAAGGGGGACTACTGTATATTCCTAGCCTAAAATATGCCTCATGCTTTCAGTTAAATCCTAATATAGTGTCTTAGGATAATAGACAATTTCCAAAAGACATAGAAAATATCCTTTGGTTATTGTCTAACGATTTGATGACACATTTGTTCCGAAATCCATACCTTTTTCCCTACACTGTGTCTAAATTTATGTTGTTGACATAGATTTGAATATGAGACACGAGAAGAACATTCTATTCCTTCTTTTTTACCCTACTCTGAACTGCCCTTCAATACCTTCCAATTATACTAAGTCTTTACTTATATTACAATTGCTAACACATAAATTTGTTCTCACCGGACACTGGTGAGAGCAGACACATGAAGCCAGACAAATGATCTCACTCTCATATTCCTGGTGTCTAGGACAGTGCCTGGCCTATCAGTAATAAATAAACACTAGTAGGATTCATTGAGTTGCTTCCGTTCTCCCCTGCAATCTCTTGGGTGTCATAAATGTGGGTGCCACTAAATTTCTTAAACTGGATTCCAGGAGAAGCTGAGAGTAAAGTTGCTCATTTCCCCACATGCACCTTTTTTATTATACTAACATTTCAAGGATTGCCTTGCTTTCTGGCTTCCTTCCCTTATTTAGAAAACACTGGCAATGAGATACTTTAGAAAGCACCCAACATCTGACAAAATCTTTGCTCCTGACTTGTAACAGAAATTAAACTCTCAACAAAAGAGTAATTTTCTTCCTGCAGTCCTGAGCAAAGAACTTTAATGTAAATGACAAGTGCTGAAGCCCACAGAAAAAAAGAGAAAATAAAGTAAAGAAAGAAGACTGAAGAAGAATTGATGCATTTGAATTAAAGTGTTGGTGAAGAATATTGAATATACCATGGACTGCCAGAATGAACAAATTTGTCTTGGAAGAAGTACAAACAGAATTCCCCTTAGAAACAAGGAAGGCAAAACTTGGTCTCACTTACTTTGAACATGGTATCAGGAAGGACCATTCCCTGGAGAAGGATCATGGTGGGTAAAACAGAGGGTCAGTGAAAAATAGGAAGACACTCAGAGAGATGGATTGACACAGTAGCTGCAACAGTGGGTTCAAACACAGCAACGCTTGTGAGGATGGTGAAAGACTGGGCAGTGTTTCCTTCTGTTGTATCTAGTGTCGCTGAGAGTTGCAACTGATTTGAAGGCACCTAACAACAACAATAGAAAAAAAATGGGAAGGGACGAGGTCATGTGACAAGATTATTAGTCTGCCTCAGCCCTTTTCTTTGGCATGTAGAAGAGTTTAATGACAGGAAAAGCATAAGGATTGAGCTGTCTGGAAAAAAAAAAAATGTGGGTAATTTTATTCATTTGCCCAAGTCTTTAAATATCCGGTATAGCTTTCAGGCACATAACAATCTTCCTACAGAGAAACAAACAAAGGATGTGGTTACAAGGTGGAGTTCTACCCCTTTGTATTAAAGTGCCTTAATGATCAGGAAAAAATAGATTTGCATGAACGTTACTTATGGAAAGCACTTAACACAATAGTTACTCAAGGGAAACCAGCACAAGTGGGTACAACTGATATGATGAATCATTCAGTGTGGTTTAAAGCCACCACAAGGGAATGTCTTTTAACTCAGCCTTCATGAGTTTAGAGCATCTTTTATGTGACTTTGATGAGTATCCATTGCATTGACAAAATACATTTAAGTGATTTAGCTATTTGATTGAAACTTAAGATTGAAGGACAGTCTAATTTAAAAATTATTAGGCTTAGTGGCATATGGATTCCAAAGCTTCTATTGAAATCAGTCTGGATCTTTTCTCTCCAGCTTTCATGTCAGAAGAAATGCACACACACAAACACACACACACACACACACACACACACACACGGTGACATCACCTTAAGACCTGAGTAATGTTGGCAGGATAGAAATATAATTGGGAGCATTATCTTCCCATGTAAGCACATTAGCGATGCTTAATCTTTTGGCATCAAGTCATTCTCTAAAGCAAGAAATTCTTCTTTTCTGTTTCGGTTTCCTGGCTCAAGTTTGGAAAGATCTCTGATCTGTGAAGAAAGGTACAGTCTAAAATGTGTACAGGCAGCCTCCAGACTATGAATGAGTTCCCTTCCATAGTCCATCTTTAAGTCAAATTTGTACATATGTTGGAACAGTTAGGTACAGTTCATATCTAACCTTAGTCAAATGTCTGAGTTAGTATACAGTATATACTGTACCTTTCTATGCATAGAAAACATTAAAGAAACACTTTCAGATCCACTAAAACAACTTTAACATAATGTTGTTGTTGTTAGGTGCCCTTGAGTCTGTTCCAACCCATAGAAAATCTGTGTATAATAGAACTAAACAGTGCCCAGTCTTGCACCATCCTCACGATTGTTGCTGTGTCCGAGCCCATTGTTGCAGCCACTGTGTCAATTCATCTTATTGAAGGTCTTCCTCTTTTTTGTTGACCCTCTGCCTTACCAAGCATGATGTACTTCTCCAGGGACTGGTCCCTCCTGATATGTCCGAAGGATGTGAGACAAAGTCTTGCCATCCTTACTTTTAAGGAGCATCTGGCTGTACTTCTCCCGGATAGATTTGTTCGTTCTTCTGGAAGTCCATAGTGTATTCAATATTCTTCAGCAACACAGCAATTCAAAGGCGCCAATTTCTTCTTCAATCTTCCTTATTCATTGTCCAACTTTTGCATGCATATGAGAAGACTAAAAATACCATGGCTTGGGTCAGGTGCATCTTAACTACCCAAAGTGATATCTTTGCTTTTTAACACTTTAAAGAGGTCTTTTGTAGCAGATTTGCCCAATGCAATGTATCATTTCTTTTTTTCTTTTTCTTTTTTCCCGCACAAAAGTTTATACACACATTGTTATGTGACTTTAATTGTTCTCCCCATACTGTGACAGCACACTCCTCCTTTCCACCCCTGATTCCCCATGCCCATTCACCCAGCTCCTAACCCTCTCTGCCTTCCCCTCTCATCTCCGGACAGAAGCTGCCCGTTTAGTCTCTTGTATCTACTTGAGCTAAGAGGCACACTCCCCACGTGTATCACTTTATGTCCCACAGTCCAGTCCAACACCTGTCTAAAGAGATCTCCTTGGAAATTGTTATAGTTCTGGGCTGATAGAGAATCCAGGGGCCATGTTTTCCGGGGTTCCTCCAGTCTCAGTCAGACTATTAAGTCTGGTCTTCTTACTAGAATTTGAGTTCTGCACCCTACCTTTCTCCTGCTCCACCTGGGATTCTCTGTTGTGTTCACTGTCAGGGCAGTCATTGGTGGTAGCCGGACACCATCTAGTTCTTCTGGTCTCAGGCTGGTGAAGTCTCTGGTTTATGTGGCCCTTTCTAGCTCTTGGGCTAATATTTCCCTTGTGTCTTTGGTGTTCATTCTCCTTTAATCCAGGTGCTTGGGACCAATTGATGAACCTTCGATGACCGCTTGCAAGCTTTTAAGACCCAGATGCCACTCGCCGAAGTAAGATGCAGAAAATTTTCTTAATAAGCTTTGTTATGCCAATTAACCTAGATGTACCCTGAAAGCATGGTCCCCAGACCCTTACCCCTGCTACTCTGTCCCTCAAAGTGTTTGA
>NW_004443970.1:11709030-11711462 GCF_000243295.1 Trichechus manatus latirostris
GGTTCTTGTCTTTTGTTTTCTTTATGTGATGGATTACAATGGTTGTTTTTGTAATGCTGAACCATCCCTGCATACCTGGCATAAATCCCACTTGATCATGGTGAATTATTTTTTTGATATATTGCTGAATTCTGTTGGCTAGAATTTTGTTGAGGATTTTTGTGTCAATGTTCATGAGGGATATTAGTCTGTAATTTTCCTTTTTTGTGGTATCTTTACCTGGTTTTGTATCAGGGTTATGCTGGCTTCATAGCATGAGTTTGGGGGTATTCCATCCTTTTCTATGCTCTGAAATACCTTTAGTAGAAGTGGTGTTAACTCTTCTCTGAAAGTTTGGTAAAATTCTCTAGTGAAGTCGTCTAGGCCAGGGCTTTTTTTTTTTTTGTTGGGAGTTCTTTAATTACCTTTTCATTCTCTTCTTTTGTTATGGGTTTATTTAGTTGTTCTACTTCTGTCTGTGTAAGTTTAGGTAAGTAGTGAGTTTCTAGAAATTTGTCCATTTCATCTAGGTTTTCAAATTTGTTAGAGTACAATTTTTCATAGTATTCTGTTAAGATTCTTTTAATTTCAGTTGGGTCTATTGTGATATCACATATCTCATTTCTTATAGGGACTATTTGCTTCCTCTCCTGTTTTTCTTTTGTCAGTTTGGCCAGTGGTTTATCAGTTTTGTTGATCTTCTCAAAGAACCAGCTTTGGTCTTCCTTACTCTTTCATTTTTTTTTTCTATTCTCTATTTCATTTAATTCTGCTCTAATTCTTATTATTTCCTTTCTTCTGGCACCTGAGGGCTTCTTTTGCTGCTCCGTTTCTACTTATTCCAGTTGTAGGGTTAACGTTTTGATTATGGCTCTTTCTTCTTTTTGGATGTGTGCATTTATTGCTACAAACTGACCTCTGAGCACTCCTTTTCTGTATCCCAAAGGTTCTCGTAGGATGTGTTTTCATTCTCATTTGCGTCTATGAATTTGTTTATTCCATCCTTAATTTCTTCTATAACCCAGTAGTTTTTGAGCAAGGTGTTGTTGAGTTTCCACGTGTTTGATCTTTTTTCCTTGCTTTTTCTGTTTTTGATTTCTACTTTTATGGCTTTATGGTCAGAAAACATGTTTTGTAATAATTTGTTGCTTTGGATTTTGTTAAGGCTTGCTTTATGGCCTAATATGTGGTCTATTCTGGAGAATGTTCCATATGCATTGGAAAAGAAAGTATACTTGGCTTCTGTTGGGTGGAGTGTTTGGTATATGTCTATGAGATCAAGTTGGTTGATTTTAGCATTTAGCTCTTCCATGTCTCTTTTGAGCTTCTTTCTGGATGTTCTGTCCTTCACCGAAAGTGGTGTCTTGAAGTCTCCTGCTATTATTGTGGAGTTGTGTATGTCTCTTTTCAGTGCTGTTTGATTTTGTTTTATATATTTTTGAGCCCTGTCATTGGGTGTGTAAATATTTATTATAGTTTTGTCCTCCTGGTGTACTGACCCTTCATCATTATACAATGTCTTTCCTTATCTTTGTGGTGGATTTTACTTTACGGTCTATTTTGTCAGAGATTAATACTGCCACTCCTGCTCTTTTTTGAGTGTTGTTGGCTTGATATATTTTTTTTTCCATCCTTTGAGTTTTAGTTTCTTTGTGTCTTTAAATCTAATGTGTGTCTCATGTAGGCAGCATATAGACAGATCGTGTTTTTTTATCCAAACTGCCACTCTGTGTGTATTTATGTGTACATTTAGTCCATTTACATTCAGCATAATTATTGATAGGTATAAGTTTAGTGCTGTCATCCTGATATCTCTTTTTGTGTGTTGTTCACAGTTTCTTTGTTCCATTTAATTTACTGTGCTGAGTCATTTCTCTTTATGTATTTTCTTTTCATCTTTTTCATTGTTTTTGATTATGTGTTTGCTGAGTATTTATATTTTTCTAGTTTTTTATTTTCACTTGAAGGATTGTTAGTTTCCTTTGTAGTTACCTTAATGTTCGCCCTTATTTTTGTAAGTTTATACCAGTCTTTTATCTCTTTATATTGCCTGGACTTCCTCTGCATATGAAAAATCTATGTCTACATTTTTTAAGTCTCTTTTTTGTTTTAATGTGTCATCACTTTATATATTGACATCTGTTTCCCTATTTTCAGTGTTTTAGTTTTGATTTACTTTTGTGACTTCCCTATCTGGGTTGATATCTGGTTGCCCTGTCCTGTGTTCTAGTCTTGGGTTGTTATCTGATGTTATTGATTTTCTAACCGTAGGACTCCCTTTAGTATTTCTTGTAATTTTGTTTTGGTTTTTGCAAATTTCCTGAACTTCTGTTTATCTGGAAATGCCCTAATTTTGCCATCATATTTGAGAGACAGTTTTGCTGGATATATAATTCTTGGCTGGCAGTTTTTTCCCTTCAAGGCTTTATATATGTCATCACATTGCCTTTTTG
>NW_004443970.1:11711828-11746374 GCF_000243295.1 Trichechus manatus latirostris
TCAGATTAAGTTGGTGTCATGTGCTTTATCTTCAATCTTACTAATTCTGACTTCCATTGCCTCAGTTCTGCTCCTATGACTTTCTAATGAGTTGTCCTCTTCTGAAATTCATTGTTAACCTTCTGGATTTCTGATTGCTGTCTCTATGGATTCTTGCAGCCTGTTAAATTTGTCATTATGCTCTTCTCTAATCTTTTAAATGTCCTCTATTGTGTGTTCTGTGTTTTGCTTAATTTCCTTCCTAATTTCTTGAAGAGCTCTGTATATTAATCTTTAGTATTCTGCCTCTGATAATTCCTCTAGATCCTTTATTTTGGGAGTTTGCTGAAGCCATCATGGATTGCCTCTTTATGTGATTCAATATTGACTTGTCCCCGAGCCATCAATAAGTTATTACATTTATTTATTTATTGTTTGCTTACTGTGTCCTAGATTCATTTTTTGTTTTGATATGCCCAAGTAGGCTCCTCATATGAGCTAGTTTGATTATTGGCACCTTTGAAGCTCTAACGTCCTATCACCAGGTAGTAAGATCTATTACTACGTATGTGAGCCCAGGAATCCGCCCATTCCTCCTGTATGAATTCAGCTCAGCTGCCCAGGTAGATAGTCATCAAGTGTGTGGTGTAGGCTCTCACTTACAGTCCTAGACAGGCATGGGTGATTGGTGTAGGCATAGGCATCTGGCTGCAGCAGGGGGACACACTCGGAGCAAGGCAGGGGGCTTACAGCCACCCCCGAGTGTCCAGGAGGAAGGTGTATCCCTGTTCCCTACAGCACGTAGGTGGGTGGGTTTTGCAGCCAGACTATGAGCACCTAATGCTGTTGGCTGTAAGGAGTGGGGGGCACCTCTTATTCATGGGCCCCTCTCACAGGTGGCTAGGTGGCGCGGGTAAAGCCACCAGTCCTCAGGCCCCTGATGTAGGTAGGTGAAGACACTGCATAATGGGCAGAGCTGTGTCAAATGTCAAGAACCTGCCACTTCACTGCTGAAACAGTTGAAGTTAGAGTTCCGGTATATACCCTGTTGTAATGTGGTAATGAGGGCCTATGCTGTTGAGATGGGCCCACCAAGTCTATGCAGGGGGAAAGGCACTCAAAGTCCGTGGATTCCTTATGCTTGTGCCTAGGCAAAAGAGCTGTGCTTACCCTGGGTTCCTGGCTTAGGGGAGCTGGCAGTTTATTTTTTTCCCCCTGTTTGTTAATTTGTTCACTCTCCAAGGCAGGGAGAATGGCTCTGGTCATGTGACGGATCCTACTTCTGGCCCAGGGTACTTGGCAATTGCTGAAGCCAGTTTAGGACCCAGTGCAGAGCAAGGAGCTGGGAGGTAAATGGGAGAGAGGTTTTGCCATAAGGGAGGTGTTTTTGATCTGCGCTGTAAGCCCTCCGCAAGTACTTATCTTTCTTGGAGGGCTGCTTGTCACTGGTTCTGGGTGGCTGTGTAGAGTCTCTGGTGCTGGGTCTCTCCCAGTGCAGAAAACATGCTTCCCGAGCAGGGCTGCTTGCCTGTCTCACCACTCACCCCCGAGCTGATCAGGCCTGAAGAGCTCAAGCTGTCACCAGGTCAGGTCTGGCAACTCCTTGCTGCTTCCAAACCATCTCTCTGTCCCCCTGCCGCTCGGTCCAGTTCCTCAACTCTGCCTTTGATGTTCAGGGCTCCCAGATTGCCATATATAATTGAATCACTTGTTTTTTTGTGTCTTTGTTGTAAGAGGGTCCACCAGAAGCATCTGACTACTCCTCCATCTTGGCCCCGCCTTGGCTCTCATTTCATTTCTTAACTGCTGCTTTCATAAGCATTGATTGTGGATCCAAGTAAAATGAAATCCTTGACACCTTCAGTCTCTTCTCTGTTTATCATGAAGTTGCTTATTGGTCCAGTTGTGAGGATTTATGTTTTGTTTATGTTGAGATGTAATCCATACTGAAGGCTGTAATCCTTGATCTTCATCAGTAAGTGCCTCAAGTCCTCTTCACTTTCAGCAAGCAAGGTTGTTTCATCTGCATAACACAGATTGTTAACGAGTCTTCCTCCAATCCTGATGCCCCGTTCTTCTTCATATAGCCCATCTTCTTGGATTATTTGCTCAGCATATAGATTAAATAAGTATGGTGAAATGATACAACCCTGATGTACTCCTTTCCTAATTTTAAACCATGTAGTATCCCCTTGTTCTGTTTGAACAGATGCTCCTTGATCTATGTACAGGTTTCTCATTAGCACAACTAAGTGTTCTGGAATTTCCATGCTTGTAATGTTATCCATAATTTGTTATGACCACAGAGTAAAAAGCCTTTGCACAGGTAATCATCTTTCTGGTATTCTGTGCTTTCAGCCAAGATCCATCTGACATCAGCAATGATATGCCTGGTTCCATGTCTTCTTCTGAATCTGGCTTCAATTTTTGGCAATCCCCTGTCGATGTACTGCTGCAGCTGCTTTTACATGATCTTCAGCAAAATTTTACTTATGTTTGATATAAATGGTACTGCTTGATAGTTTTTGCATTCTGTTGTATCACCTTTGTTTGGAATGGGCAAAAATGTGGATCCCTTCCAGCAGGTTGGCCAGGAAGCGGTCTTCTAAATTTCTTAACATAAACAAATGAGCACTTCCAGTCCTGCATCCGTTGGTTGAAACATCTCAGTTGGTGTTCTGTCAATTCCTGGAGACTTATTTTTCGGCATTCCCTTCAGTGAAGCTTGAAATTCTTCCTTTCTTACCACTGGTTCTTGATTGTATACTCCCTTCTGAAATGGTTGAATACTGACAAATTATTTTTGGTACAGTGACTCTGTGTATTTCTTCCATCTTCTTTTGATGCTCCCTGTGTTCTTTAATATTTTCCCCATAGAGTCCTACAATATTGCAACTCGAGCCTTGAATTTTTTTTTTCAGTTCTTTCAGCTTGAGAAATGCCAAATATGTTCTTCCTCTTTGGTTTTCTAACTCCAGGTCTTTGCACATGTTATTATAACACTTTATTTTGTCTTCTGGAGCCTATCTTTGAAATCTTCTCTTTAGCTCTTTTATTTCTTCATTTCTTCTACTCTATTTAGCTACTTGACATTCAAGAGCAAGTTTCAGAGCTCTCCTGACATTCATTTTGGTCTTTTCTTTCTTTCCTGTCTCTTTAATGACCTTCTGCTTTCTTCATGTATGATATCTTTGATGTCATTCCACAACTCGTCTGGTCTTCAGTCATTAGTGTTCAGTGTGTCAAATGTATTTCTGAGATGGTCTCTAAGTTCAAGTGGGATATACTCAAGGTCTTAGTTTGGCTCTCATGGATTTATTTTAATTTTCTTTACCTTCAACTTGAACTTGCATGGAAGCAATTGATGGTCTGTTTCACAGTCGGCCCCTGGCCTTGTTCTGACTGATGATATTGAGTTTCTCTGTCATTTCTTTCCACAGATATAGTCAATTTGATTCCTGTGTATCCCATCTGGCAAGTTTCGTGCATATAGTCACCACTTACGTTGTTGAAAAAGGTACTTCCAATGAATAGGTGGTTGGTCTTGCAAAATTCTATCATGTGTTCTGTGGCGTTGTTTCTATCACCAAGGCCATATTTTCCAACTACTCTTCTTTCTTCTTTGTTTCCAACTTTCTCATTCCAATCACCGGTAATTATCAATGCATTTTGATTGGATGTTTAATCAATTTTAGACTGCAGAAGCTGGTAAAAATCTTCAATTTCTTCATCTTTGGCATTAGTGGTTTGTGGGTAAATTTGAATAATAGTCATATTAACTGGTGTCTCTTGTAGGTGTATGGATATTATCCTATCACTGACAGCATTGTACTTCCAATAGATCTTGAAATGTTCTTTTTGACAATGAGTGCAATGCCATTCCACTTCAATTTGTCATTCCTGACATAGTAGACCATATGATTGTGTGATTCCAAACTGCCAATAGCAGTCCATTTCAGCTTACTAATGCCTAGGATATCAATCTTTATATGGTCCATTTCATTTTTTATGAATTCTAATTTTCCTAGATTCATATTTCATACATTCCATATTCTGATTATTAATGGATGTTTGCAGCTGTTTCTTCTCATTTTGAGTCATGCCACGTCAGCAAATGAAGGTCCCAAAAGCTTTGCTCCAACCACATCATTAAGGTCGACTCTTCTTTGAAGAGACAATGCTTCCTTTGTCTTATTTTGAGTGCCTTCCAACCTGAGGGGCTCATCTTCTGGCACTATACCAGACAATGTTATGTTGCTATTCATAAAGTTTTCACTGGTCAGTTTTTTTCAGAAGTAGACTGCCAGGTCCTTCTTCCTAGTCTGTCTTAGCCTGAAAGCTCTACTGATACCTGTCCACCATGGGTGACCCTGCTGGTATTTGAAATATTGGTTGCATAGCTTCCAGCATCACAACAACATGCAAGCCACTACAGTACAACAAACTGACAGATGCATGTGGAACCTAATAATACAGTAATAATAATAACAGTGTTATGATGGGTGTTGCAAAGTAGAGCCTATTTGTTTTTAAGAACCGTTGTATTTACCTCAAATTTTTAATATAACAAGCTTTATGAGGATTGGTTCGTAAGTACTGGTTGTACATAAGTCAGATGTTTGTAACTCAAGACTGTCTATATATCACTAGGGAGCGCGGGTGGCACAGTGGTTAAGTACTCAGCTGTTAACCAAAAGGTCAGTGGTTTGAACCTACCAGCCGGTCTGTGGAAGAAAGGTGGTAGCCTTCTTCTGTAAATCCTTAGAAACCTCATAAGTCAGTTCTACTCTGTCCCATAGGGCTAATATGAATCCAAGTCGACACCAAGGCGAGTTTGCTTTTTTTGGTTTCTATTACTAGATTCTGAAGCCATCATCTTGATATGAATACAAGGATCCAGAAACCAACCCTGGTTCAACAAGAAAACATTGTTACAGGTCGTCCTCAACTTACGATGTATTTGAGTTATGACAAACTGCACTTACGACTTTTTTTTTTTGTATATCTTAGTAATATGTACTACATACAATGTTGCAGTGTATAATTTACTGATGTTATCACTCTCAGATGTTCACTCTCAGATGTTCAAAGATTGGGTTTATAAAGATACTGATAATAAAAGGCAATAATAATGAAAACTGAAAAAAAGAGGTTTTTGATTTACATCAGAATTGGAATCAGAAAAGAATCCTGTCTTAAGTCAGTGACTACCTGTACTTAGACTTAGTTTAAGAAATAAATAAAAATGTTGGTTTAATAAAAATTAAAGACTTGCCATTATAAATTATTTTGAAAAAGTTTTATCACTTAGAAACCAAACACCAGATATCTAAAAATTCAGTTGTGGGAATGATCTCATTCCTTGCTGCCAGGAAGAGGAAGTATTGCTATTTGTGGGTATGTCCTGGCCAGGGGTTAATGTGAATGTGATTTCATTCTGTATGGGGGACAGAGGTTCTGTAGACTTGGTCACTGCATTAGTCGTAACAAACTACCATAAACTTAGAAACTTTAAACAATATAAATTTATATCTCACAGTTTCTGTAGGTCGGAAGTCCAACCAATATGAGTCTCACCAGTCTAAAATCAAGGTATCAGCAGGTTTGTGTTCCTTGTGGAGGTCTGGTGAAGAATCCCTTTTAGAAGCTCACTCAGGTTGTTGGCTGAATCCAGTTCCTTGTGGCTGTGGGACTAAGAGATCTCTGTTTCCTTGCTGGCTGTCCGCCTGGGGCCACTGTTAGCTTCTAGAGACCTCTCTCCCTCCTTGCATGTTCCCCTTGTATTTCAGGAGCCATCTATTTCTTGTGGAATCCTCACTAGGACTCCCTATCTTCTCTTTCTGCAGCATCTCTCTGATTGACTCTACTATCTTCTCCTGCTTTTAAGGGCTCATGTGATTATATTATGGAGCCCTGGTGGTACAGGGGTTAAGTGTTTGGCTGCTAATCAAAAGACTGGCAGTTTGAATCCACCAGCTGCTCCTAGGAAGCCCTATGGGGCAGTTCTATTCTGTCCTATAGGGTTGCTAGGAGTTAGAATCGACTTGATGGCAGTAGGTTTGGGTTTTTTTTGGGGGTGGTGGTGATGATTATATGGGGCCCACCCTGATTATCTAGAATAATTTCTCTATTTTAAAGCCAGCTGATTAGTAACCTTAATTCCATCAGCCAGGCAATACCTAGACTGAGTAATCAAGGAACGGAAATTTTGAAGGGGCATATTTAGAATTCTGCCGATCACAGTCACTCATAATTTTTTAGCACATTTTTTCTGCAGTTTAATTGTTTAAATTTTTAGGTATGCAAAGTGAACGTGATTTCCAGAACAAGTAGCAGGGTGTAACCCATATCTCATGTCTTTTCTAAGCTCATCCTATGCTAACTTTGTCTTTTGTACTAAAGGCTTTTTTCTTTTTATAGACTTATATCTGTACAAATAAACAAGAAAAGTATTCATTCATAATCTTTTAATCATTTTTTTTGTTATTCCAAAACATTTATGTTTGATAAATCAGAGCTCTATTTTACAGTCTCGATATTTTGGGTGGGGCTTTACCCCTAAGAAACAACTTCTGGTTTCTTATTTTAAAATGGAACTTATCCCAGATTTGTGTTTGTCATATTCTGGTTTGAAGAGTTTATTTCCTATAAACATGTAGATTTACTTTGGTGTAAATTCTATCCAGATATGTTGGAAAATAATTATATTAAGTCTTTAAGTATTAAGAAACTTGGAATTACAATGAAGAAGGCAGTTTTTTTCACTGTAATTCTGGGGCCAAAATATGCAGCCGAGGTAATTTTACTTTTTAGAACAACATTACTGGAATAAAGAAAAACCACTGCTGTTGATTTGATTTTGACTCATAGCGACATGATACGGCAGAGTAGAACTGCCCCATAAAGTTTCCAAAGCATAATTTTTATGGAAGCAGACTGCCAAATCTTTCTCCCAAGGAGCGGCCAGTGGGTTTGAACCACCAACCTTTTGGTTGGCAGCTGAACCCTTAACCACTGCACCACCAAACCAAACTAAAACAAACTCGAAGCCGTTAAATTGATTCCAAATCATAGCAACCTTATAGAACAGAGTAGAACTGCCCCATAGTGTTTCCAAGGCTATAATCTTTAAGGAAGCAGACAGCCACATCTTTCTCCAGAGGAGCAGCTGGTGGATTCCAGTCACCAACATTTTGGTTAGCAGCGTAGCACATTAACCACTGCATCACGAGAGCTCCTTATTACTAGAATACTTATACATATATAATAAAGTTATCTGTTTAATATAATTGAGGATATATATGAATTAAAGCATAGCTATATAGCTAATGGAGTCCCTGGTTAATTTGCTGGACTGTTAACTGAAAGACTGTAGGTTCAAGCCCACCCAGAGGTGTTGGAAGAAAGGTCTGGTGATCTACTTCTGAAAAATCAGCCACTGAAAACCCTGTGGAGCACAGTTCTACTCTGACATACATGGGGTTGCTATGAAGGCAACTGGTTTTTATTTTTTTAATATAGCTAATATGTTGTTATTGCTGCATCCCAATTATATGTTCAAACAGAATATATTTGAATTGAGATACAGGCAGTCACTGGATTATGAATTAGTTCCATTCCAAAATCTGTCTTTAGTCAAATTTGTTCATCAGTCATAACAGTTAGGTAAGGTTCAGATCTAATGTCAGTTAGTCAAGTGTCTATCTTAATATGTAGTATATAGTATACTTTTCTATGCATAAAAAACATTAAAACAACACTTCCAGATACACTAAAACATTTTCAGCATAATACCTTAGGCTGGGTTCTCTAGAGAAGCAAAACCAGTAAAGCATATAAATATATACAGAGAGAGATTTATTTATGTCAAGGAAATGGCTCACGCAGTTGTAGAGGTTGGAACGTCCCACGTCTGTGGCTCAGTATAGAGGGTTCTCCTGATTCACATAGCTGAAGGGGCTGGCAAACCTGAGATGAGCAGGTCAGAGAGCAGGGCTGTTGCTCACAGTCTTCAAAGATGGATGAATCTCAAGATCGGCAGGCAAGACAACAGGTAAACTGCTAACTCAGGTCCCAAGAACTGGAGCTCAGAACTAACAGGAGTCAGCTGCAGGATCCAGTGCAAGCAGAAAGCCCCCGAGTCTTGCCAGAAAGTCCGCTTATATTCGCTGCAGGCCATAGGCCCAAGGAAATTCCCTTTCAACTGATTGACTGCTCATAGCAGATCCCATCATGGGGTTGATCACATATCAAATCTCAACATGGAAGCAATTACAACATTATCCAACTACCAGAACACTGAGAATCATTGCCCAGCAAGTTGACACACAATCTTAACCATCACACAGAATAATACAGTAACAGTAAAAATAATAATGTTTTGATGCATGTCACAAAGTAGCACATGTTTATTTTTATGAACAATTTTATGTACCTCGAATTTTTAATACAATATGCTTTATGGAAGCTGATTCGAAACTATCGGTTGTCCATAAGTCGGACGTTCATAACTCTGTGACTGCCTGTATTACTATACTGACCAAGTCTTTGATGCTTTTCTAAAAGTTATTTGGAGTTTGTTTTTGTACCCTGGAGTATATAAACCTGTCCTGATTGTCATGACTATGCCATGGCAATCATTACTAACTGCTCATGGCATTTCTTTCTGTGAACATCAGATAAGACCTCTGAATCCCTCTCAGCAAAGTGTTCTAGAAAGACTCGTAATCAACTAGAATTGTCATGTGTAATAAGCCTACTTTTCATTTGTAATTTATATCAGACAATCTAAAAATGAAGGTTGTGATTTTCTTGTATCCACCTTTATCTGAAGGAGCCCTGTGGCACAATGGTTAAGTGCTCAGCTACCAACCAAAAGATGGGGAGATCAAACCCAACAGCTGTTCTTTGGGAGAAAAGACCTAGAGATCTGCTCCCATAAACATTACAGCTTAGGAAACCTTATGCAGCAGTTCTACTCTGCCCTACAGGGTTGCTATGAATTGGAATCAGCTCGAAGGCACACAACAACAACAACCCTTAACTGAATGAACATTTGGTAACACAAGATTCTGCAATAACAATTAATACAGGATCTCATGCTAAATTATTGTTGCATTATTTTTTCTAGTACTGAAATGAGTTATCTCCATTTCATATATTCTATTTATTTTGCCTTTTGTGTAGAACCTAGCACAGTATGAGGCCCACTGTAGTGAAATCAATAAAAATTTGTTGATCAATTGATACGGTGATGACTTGTCTAAAAGCTGCATTGGTGTACAGGAGAGAATGTTTACTTTCTTAGACTGGACCTTGGACAAATGTTTAACTTCTTTGGGCCTTGATTTCCTCATTTATGAAAATGGAGTAAAGAACTAATTATTTTCTAAGGCTTTCTCCATTGTAAATTGTATTTAACTCTTCTGAGCACACACGTGAATGGGCATTTTAAAGGGAATAAGTTGCAGTATATATCTATGTTCGGTGGGATAACTCCTTTCTTTGCCTTCCCAATTTTATTCTCTTTATTTCCCACATTTGTTTCCTCAATTTTGCCTAGACTAACATATACATACATATATATACCAAAAAACTCATTGCCATTGAGTCGATTCTGACTCATAGCAACCCTTTGACTCATGGTGACCCTATCTATGCCAAGGTAGAACTGTGCTCCATAGGGTTTTCAGTGGCCGATTTTTCAGAAGTAGATTGCTAGGTCTTTCTTCTGAGGTGCCTCTGGGTGGACTCAAATCTCCAGCCTTTCAATTAGCAGCCTAGCATGTTTGCATACCCAGGAAGTCCTTATCTGGATGAGAGAAACCCAGTTTTCAGCTAGATTCTAGCTGTGAGAAACAATAAAACCACCCCTCCTCCCCTACACAGATCATCAAAACATGCACATACACACAAGTGGGAAGAACTAATAAAACAAGTCTCTTAAGCCACTGATATCCTAAATATTTGCCTTTTATTCACCACCAGAAAGAGCTATTGGAGACCCAGTAATCCCACTGGACTCGTGTCCAGGGACATTCTCCTCATTCCTCAGATACTCTCTGCCATTTTTGCATATACTATTAACTTTTCCAAACATGCCCTTCACTGGGTAAATTCATATACTTCCTTCAAGACCCAGCCAGAATGCCAGCTCCTCAATGAAACCTTTGAAATTTTACTTGGCAAAGTTGGATGATCTGTCCTCAGTGCTTTCTTAGAACTTTAACTGTGTCTCTGCTGAAGCAGTTATACATTGTAATTTTAAGATCTCTTTTCATATGTCTGTCTCTTCCCACTTGAATGTAAGCCCCTTAAAAGCAGTCCTAATTTAGTACATCTAGTTTATCTTAAGGGGATATATTACAGGTCCTCTGTTAAGATCTGGAGCCCACCTAATATCCTATTCCAAGTCCCAGAATGGTATTCTTGACCTCTTTCTATTACTGTAAAAAATATACTCTGATACTTATATAATTCAAGTTTGGAATCTCCCTAGAGAATCTCCTTAAAGTTTTCAGCAATTTTTAAAATGAAACGTATCATAGAAGAGGATGAACAAGAAGGCTTGGATCCTGTGATGTTAATTATTTTTTAAAGAAGAATAGATTATCATATTTTAAAACCAAAATCATAATTTTCCTTCATGTTATTTCTCTGATTATCTGCATATATTACTGAAGAACCTGTGGTCTAAATTCTTAGAGCCTTGTTCCTGATCTTCTAGTCTTCACAAGAAAGCTGACTTATACAAGTACTTGACTGGCATTTGATAATCCCCCAAGGAATTATTTTCAAAGTACTACGTTTTGCATTAATTTTCTCATCCCTAAATTTACCTTAGACTTTTCTCTTCACATGAGTATGATTCTGTGTTTCTGTGTGTACAGCTTTCATATTTAACAGTATATTGGATCACAGGTTTAAAACATCAATTAGCAACTAGACTGCAATGGCAAATGCCCTTGAAAATGTTTGGAAAATGACTTTTTTCTCCTTTAGTTCCACCAACACCTCTTCCTAGACAAATCACCATTATTGGTGATGTCTGACAACAGACCTGTCTAAGTCTGACTCTGCCATTTACTTGGTAGACATGTTGACTGCAGCAAACAATCCCCTATCATCAAGTTTTCCAGATGTTTGCACAGTGGGTTAGGTGTTTTTAAACTATCTAAGTGACGGTACCAAATGACAAATGTTCATTTTCAAAATTAATGCTTATTACGAATTACCTGCCAAGTACAATGTGTCAAGAGAGACTGAGTGAATTAGAAATTTTGTCCATTGAGAATGAATGAATAAGAACAAACATAAATGAGGCAAGCTATTATACATCCTGAAGGTACATAGAAAGAATTTTAAATAACAGTAATTTACTAAAAGCTGTTGCATTAATACTTACGACTTATTTTAAAGAGACCTATCCCTACCTTTTGTCATGAGTCAGGCTTCAATTATTTTAATAAAAGAATAATGGCTAGGAGAGACAAGGATAATCTCTTACATGAGCCCATTTTTCTCTTTGTAGACATTATCCATACAGGGTCAGCTTTGACATACTGGCATGATGCAAACATCAAAAGACAGAAATCTGTTCCTTTTTTTTGCTGCCTACTGGCTGTGGGCTCTACTGCCAGTCACTAATCCTTGAACATCAGTTTTTTCATCTATAAAATGGGACTGATAATACGTCAAAAAACAGGTTGTGGTGAAATTAAATAATTGGAAAGAATTTATTTAAATGTGCTTTGTGAACTCTAAAGTATCATGAAGATATACTGGTGTTATAATAACATTAAAAAAAAAATCAGGCTTTGAGTCAATTCTGACTCATGGCAACACCATTTGTTACAGAATAGAGCTGCCCCATAGGGTCTGCTTGGCCATAATCTTTACAGAAGCAGATTGCCATGCTTTTCTTCCATGGTGTCATTGGGTGGGTTCAAACCACCAACCTTTATGCTAATAGTTCAGTGCAAACCATTTGTGCAACCCAGGGACCAACTGACCTTTAAGGGCCTAATGCTCAGTGATGTTCCTTTGGCTCAAAACATTTTAAAACTGTTATTTAATATTGCCTTCAGATCCAATTCATTGAGGCACATAAAGCAAGCAGCCTGATGACTCTATAGACAACTCCTCTTTTTTACTTCAAAGTGGATCGTCCAGTGTGATCACCTTGCATTCCAGCAGAAGGCAGTGTATATCCATTGGCAAGATTTCTATCTTTTAGAAGACTCTACCATATTGAATTTCCTTTTCAAAGGGGATATGGATCTCTTTTCTTCACATCCCATAGCACTGGGTATAACATCAATGATAACTCTAATTACGTGGTATTTTAATTATTTGTTTACACATCCACCTTCTAACCAGACAGAGTTTTTTAATCACTGTATCTCAACACCAAGAATAGAAGGTGCACACTAATATTTGAAGAAATGAATGATACAAATTTTCTTGCTCCTGGCTAGAAAATTTTTGGTCCCAGACAGAGAACGAGGAAACCAGGCTGACCACAGAGTAAAGGTTTGCTTCACAGGGAAAATAGGAACATCCAGATTTTCCATCTTTAAAATTATAATCAGCAGCAGGAAGCAAAGCAATACCACTGTCCCTGTTATAGGAATCTAAAAGCTTTTTATAGAATGCACAGCAGCAAATATTATAGCTATGCTTAAAAAAAAATTTCATTATGAGTTGCTTTTTTTCCCCAATTGATTATGACTTTTTCATTAAGAAAAAAGTGTTTAGGCAAAAATTTTCTATGCTTGGTTTAGTCCAAAGGAAATTTTTTTATGGGGTGGAGAAGGAGAGGATACTCTAAACTGAATTCCTTCTGTTGCCTTTAAGCTATGAAAACATGGACAAAATACATCACATTCTGCTAAAATTGTTTTTTGTTGGCTTTATTAAGTCATATTAGAAATATCTTAACAGCAGTGAATCCAGCTTGATGTTTTTATAGTCCTCGTTGTGTAAGCCAAACAAATGGACACAGTGTTAAAGTGTTTTTGAAGTTTTATAAATTAATTGACAGGGAGAGAAGATGCTCTGTGAAGGCATTTCTTCTTGGTTTCAAGGGATTGCATTGGACGGACACCTCCTGAGGGCACTGTGAGTGCAATGACTCATGTGAGAAACCTCCAATGTGAGCAGGAAAAGCCATGGGGGTTAAGGCTAACATCAGTTAAGACAAACAGAGTTAACGGGCCCCACTCAGAGTACAGTGTGAATGTATTTATGCTTCCAACTTGGCTGAAGATGTCTCTTATCATTGGGGGAGGTCTAGAGATAGGGATTTTTTAAGTTGATCAAAGCTCTTTAAAACAAACAAAAATAAAATTACCTGGATGAGAAACCTGAGGCTATACCCATTATGCTGAACAGAGAGGTGGTACTGCCTCAGAGCAAGTGCTAAGACTTATTTGAGCAAAGCAGGGAATTTAGAAGTCCTGGACAAAAGAGCCTTTCCATTTTATAGAAAAGAAAAGACAAATAATTCGAGAACAACATTTTGATTTAGCAGCTGTAAGGGACCTCTGAATTTAAATTTCGATATATAAATCCCAATTTTGCCATGTAAAATTAATAATGGATTTCTCTAAAGTCAAACCTTCTCCAACCTCCACTGTAATTCTCTTATGAAAGCATTAAATGAAAGCATTTCACTTTAGTTGAAAATCAATGGCACTTCAGCGAAGCACGCATCTCCCAAGTATTATGGAGTCAAGAATCGTACAGTTCCTCTAGTAAGACATGGGGCCCTGGCTTCAGTGGTAATAAGATCACACAATATAAGAATCTTTGAAAAATTTTATACAAACTAAAAGGATTGAAAATTCAATTTGAGCATGTTCAAATTCTCTTTGAAATACCAACTCAAATACATCACAATGTAAATGATAATTATGATAATAACAGGAATGAAGATAGCAATAAGTACAAATAATATTTATTTACTGTTTGGTATAGACCAGACAATAGCTGCAACAATGTGCTCAAGCATACCAACGTTCATGAGAATGGTGCAGGACTGGGCAACGTTTTGTTCTATTACACATACGGACGTCATGGATTGGAACTGGCTTGACGCTAAATAACAATGGCGTACACAGAATGCTTGCTAATACTCTATATGCATAATCTCATTTAATTTTCTCAAGAACCCTGTGACTTGGTATTATTAGTCACATTTTTACAGTAGGCTTATAGAAGTAAGTGCTACATATGGGCACTATAAATTTAAGGTGGATTATTTATTTCATTGTTAATCTATGACTGTTTCCACAGTGAATCAAAAGGTATCATAAATTTTATCGACTTGGAAAGTTTTTTCTCCCTTTGCATCGTAATTAAGGTATATTCATCCTTCACTGTTGGGACTGCAGGATGAATGAGATATGGTCCCTTCCCTCAAGGAACTCACAGTCTGAAAGCGGAAATGGAACATGCATGAGGAACCAAATATATGTCATTGTGGTTTGCAGTAAACACTGTAAAATAGGTGTGCTTAAAACTATGTTTTGCCAGAGGAGAGAAAACCATTCTTAGTGCTGGGGATAGAGTTAGAGAAGAGATGGATCAGGAAGTCTCCTTATAGAAGGCAGCAGTCAGTCCTGCTGGGTTTGGAAGTTGGGTAGACTTTCAACTGACAGAGATACAAAGACCAGGGAAAATTTTTACCAGCAAAGGCTCCAAGAATAGGGTATATCTGGAATGCCAATGTTGCTGGAATTTATGATATATGAATGAACCAATAATGTAGGCAAGGACTAGATTATAGAAGACCTTCATTGACACTTGAATCAGTTTGAACGTTATTTGGCATTCAGTGGAGAGTTTTAGAATAGGGGTATAATATTGTCAGAGCTCTGCTTTGGGAAGGTTCGTCCAGTAATACATTAAACTCATCTATCTCTATTTTTAAAAAGTCTCTGGGTGACGCAAGTTGTTTGTGATCAACTGCTAACCTAAAGGTTGGCAGCTGAAACCCATCCAGCGATGCCGTGGCAGAAAGGCCTGATGATCTGCTTCTGTAAAAATTACAGCCAAGAAAACCCCATGGAGCAATTCTACTCTGTAACACATGGTGTCGCTATGAGTTAGAACCAACTCGAAGACCAAGTGTTTTTGTTTTATCCATATTTTACTCCACTGATGAATAACCATCATCTTACCAAGTACCAAGACCTGTACTAGGCATTGGAGATATAATGGTAAATATAAACCACTCTCTGCTTTCATAGAAATTATACTTAAGAATGTGAAACATAAAACAGAAGAATGTGATTACTGCTGTTATTGTTGTTGTTAGGTGCCATTGAGTCAGTTCTGACTCAAAGCAACCCCATGTACAACAGAATGAAACACTGCCCAGTCCTGCACCATCACTGCTATAATAGAGTAAGTACAGGGTGGTGTGGGAGCATCTAGGAGGAGCACCTTCCTTAGTACAGAAATAATTGGGAAAACTTTCTATACCTAGTGAGTGATTTCAAAGTGTGTGTATGGCGTGTGTGTGTGTGTGTGTGTTGAGGAGGAGGGTTAATCTACAAAAAGTTTAGAGGGCAAAATGTGATTTGTCAACTTGATGCAGGGTCATTTGCTTTCTGACCACATAGATTCTCAATAACCTCAGTATGTGCACAGGGGTCCTGGCTGTTCCCTACTACAGAGAAGGTCTGACCATCCGTCAACTTCTAGGATAACCAACCAAGCACTATGCACAGGAATCTTATGAGAACAAATTCTGTTGAAACGAATTGGCTCTCTTAATAGACCTGGAAATTATCTGGTCTGAGTCTAATATATATATATATATATATATATATATATATATATATAAAAATGACTCAGTCAAGCCTGAAATCAAAACCTTGATTGAGTATGGCTTTTAGGGTTCATTCATTCATTCATTTATTCAGTAAATATTTGCAGTTTATCAATACCAGGGAACCCAATGTACTAGACACTTGCCTTACCTAATCTTTTAGTCATAATTAATCATAATTCTCTTTACACTTTCACCTTTATTTTTACGTACCTCCTTACAACACTTTCTATAGTTTGATTATATTTCTGTGATTAATACATATGTCAGTATCCTAAAGTGAACTGTGACTTCTTAAAGGGAGGAACTGTATCCACGTCTCTGTGGTCCATTCAGCAGATGACTCAGATACAATTAGGGTTCTAAAATGTTTGTTGGATGGATGGATGGATGATAGGTTGTTGTTAGGTGACGTCGAGTCAGTTCGACTCATACTGACCCTATGTACAACAGAAACGCTGCCTGGTCCTATGCCATCTTCACAATTGTTATGTGTGAGCCCACTGTTGCAGCGACTGTATCAATCCATTTCCTTGAGGGTCTTCCTCTTTTTTCTGACCCCCTACTTTACCAAGCATGATTCTTCTCCAGGGACTGATCTCTCCTGATAACACGTCCACAATATGTGAGATGGACTCTTACCATCCTAGCTTCCAAGGAGCATTCTGGCTGTACTTCTTCCAAGACAGATTTGTTCATTCTTCTGGCAGTCCTTGGTATATTTAATATTCTTCACCAATACTATAATCCAAAAGCATCAATTCTTCTGTCTTCCTTATTCATTGTCCAGCTTTCCCATACATGTGTGACAATTGAAAATACCATGGCTTGGGTCAGGTGCACCTTAGTTCTCAAAGTGAAATGTTTGCTTTTTAAAACTTTTAAGATGTCTTTTGCAGCAGATTTGCCTAATGCAATGTGTAGTATGATTTCTTGACTGCTGCTTCCATGGGTGTTCATTGTAGATCCAAGTAAAATGAAATCTTTGACAACTTCAACCTTTCTCTTTGTCATGATATTGCTTATTGATCCAGTCGTGAGGATTTTTGTTTTCTTTATGTTGAGGTGTAATCCATATTGAAGGCTGTAGTCTTTGATCTTCATCAGTAAGTGCTTCAAGTCCTCTTCATTTTCAGGAAGCAAGGTTGCATCATCTACATATCATAGATGGTTAATGAGTCTTCCTCCAATCCTGATGCTGCATTCTTCTTTATATAGTCTGGCTTCTTGAATTATTTGCTGAGCATACAGATTGAAGAAGTAAGGGGAAAGGATACACCCCTGACCCATACCTTTCCTGATTTTAAATCAGGCAGTATCCCGTCTTCTGTTCAAACAACTGCCTCTTTGTCTGTATACAAATTCCACATGAGCAAAATTGTTAAGGAATCCCTATTCTTCAAAATGTTATCCATAATTTATTATGATCCAATTTATTATGATCCACATAGCTGAATGCCTTTGCATAGTCAATAAAACACAGGTAAAAATCTTTCTGGTATTCTCTGTTCTCAGCCAAAACCCATCTGATAACATCAGTGATATCCCTCGTTCCACATCCTCTTCTGATTCTGGCCTGAATTTCTGGCAGTTCCCTGTCAATATACTGCTGCAGTGGCTTTTGAATGATATTCTGCAAAATTTTACTTGTGTGTGATGTTAATGATATTGTTTGATAATTTCCGCATTCTGTTGAACCACCTTTCTTTGAAATGTGCACAAATATGGATCTCTTTCATTCGGTTGGCTTGGTCTTCCAAATTTCTTGGCATAGACGAGTGAGAGCTTCCAGAGTTGCATCTGTTTGTTGAAATATTTCAATTGGTATTCCACCAATTCCTGGAGCCTTGTTGTTGGCCAATGCCTTCAGTGAATCTTTGACTTCTTCTTTCTTTATCATATGCTACGTCCTGAAATGGTTGAACGTCAACCAATTCTTTTTGGCACAGTGAATCTGTGTATTCCTTCCATCTTTCATACTGTTACATTCCCTCAAGTTAGATAGAACTGAGGTGAATAAGAATACAATAGGGATTCTAGAGAATAGCTGTAATAATAGCTGTATTAATACAAGAACAAAACATAAATATGCCTTTGACTCTGTGCATAAATGAATTAACACTATTTCCATCTTCTATTCAGTGGTCCCATTTAGATGTCATTTTCACAAGAGTGCTACATATTTTCTTCTTTCCATTCATTTTTTTCATCACTCCTTTATTCAACTACTCCATGCCATTCACTTTGGCCTGTCCAAACAGGCATGATACATTAAAAAACTCCAGTAAGATTGTCTACATAGACTTGTTTCTCAATGACTTATCTGAGAGAAAAATATGTGTTTTAGTCTCTTATGAATTCTTGTTGAAGAAGCTTGTCTTTTTATTTAGAGCAAAGCGATCCAACAGTACAAAGAGTTTTTTACCTTTCTAAAATTAGGAGAATGCTGATTATGTCACACACTCTTGAAGTTAGAAAATCGCATGAGGTAACATGAAGGAGATGGAAATTATATCAAAGAAACTAAAGTTTGAATCCTGATACTAATCTCTGATATAGGGCAAATTCCTTAATCTTAATGAGCTTTTCCTCTTCAGTAAAATGAGAATACTACTACTAATAATAATAAATTTTCAATATTATCCTAATGCCAATGTGAGAATTTTAGAAGATAATATGTGTCAGAATACAAGGCACGATTCTAGTACATCATAGACTATTGTTTATTGGGTGATTACTGTCTGGTGATTCAATGCTAAGAATTCTACCTGCATTTACTCATTCAGTATTCTACAAACTCTATGAGGCAGATTCTGCTTTTGTTATTATTTTCAAATGACAAAAGTGACACATAAAGAAGATAACATTTTGCATAGGTCACAGAGCTAATACATAGCAGACTTGGGATTCAAACACTGGTTGTCAGTGGAGTGTGATTAAGAAGTGATCTTGACCATCTCTTTTGTGTCCTTCTTCCCACTGGCTGGACATGGTAATGATGGGATAAAATCTGGAAGCCATGTGTTGAGGGCATCAGGGTCCCTGGGTGACTTTGTGGAGCATTGCTCATCTCCCTGCCCTACAGTTTTAATTGAGTCAGTATGCTTTAGGGATTCTTTGTAACAGCAGCTTAGCCACTACCCTAAATATTAGACTGATCAGCTTTACATACTATGCTTATCGTGAATTAAGTCACTTGTCATGAAACTTAGTTACCTTATCTGCTAAATGATGTTAGATTAGACAAACCCTTAAGTCTCTTTTGACTTTGACCTTCAGAAATGTATGAAGGCATAAATAGTTGTCCATGTGCCTTGTGGTTTGATGTATGGAATTAGAGTCTGAACCATGCTTTAGTCTTCCTTGCAATCCTCAGGCAGTATCAGTACAAGGAGCCACTTAGGAATACTCTGGCTTTGGATTTCAGTGACTGTATATAGCTCTTTCATCAGCAATTCAGAATAATGCTATCAAGGCTGCTTTTCTCTTCCATTCTGCCAATCAATCATGTGTTCTTCCTAAACCTCTAGTACTCCCTTTGTATTGCCTTGCACAAATGAGGTGATCGTTTGGTTTCCTCTTTTCTAGACTTCCTTATTTTCTATATTTTCCTTCCACCGTCTATCTCAGAAATTTCTTCTGTGTCATGCAACCTCACAGCTTTGGGTATTGTTCCATGCCTTCCCCAAAGCCAGGGTCAGTTTCCTATTATTATTCAAGAAGAATGCTGGTAGCTCATCTCTTACAAGAAAAGCCCATGAAAATCACTAGTGCTCAGCTGATGAGTTACTTCAGGCTCTGTTGTTTCTCTGCATTCAGATTCTTAGTATAAGCTAGTTGAAGCAAGACTCTGCCTCTCTGTGGGTCTTTTTTATCACCCAAAGCCTGGAGTATAGTGCTGCAATAAATGTAAAAATTATCCAATTACCAAACCTTAGGGATACTTAGATTAAATATATATATATATACAATGTAATTAATAAATGTATTTTATATAATGAATCTGGGTGACAACTAAAGTGGGATTTACAATGAAATAAAGATGAATTAGAACTTGAAGGAGAACACTGAAACTTTACTATTCTTTGTGCCCCAATTGGAACTCACGGAGTGCACTTTTGGTGAGCATATTGACTAGGAGAGTAGAGGAGGTAGAATAGCCATCTTAAAGTATTTAGGTGGAGCATATTGGATAAGACCTGAAATCAAATCCCTGTTGGTGATTCGCTGCCTGTGCGATCTTCAATAAGATACTTAACTTCTTTAAACCTTAGTTTGTTTGTCTATGAAATAGGGACGATGGTACTTACTTTAATCAACTTTGGAGAAGAATAGTTGAAATAATGCTTGTAAAATACCTTTAGTTCTCTTGTCACATGGTTGTTGTTATTGTTGTTAGCTGCCCTTGAGTTGGCCTCTGACTCATGGTGACCCCATGTACAATAGGGTTAGACTATTGTGATATATAGGTTTCCATTGGGTGAGTTTTGGAAGCAGGTCTCCAGGGCTTTCTTCGTCTTTCATAGTTTGGAAGATCTGCTGAAAACTGGTCAACATTATAGCAACATGCAGACCTCCACTGACAGACAAGTGGTGGCTGCCCTTGAGGTGCATTGGCCAGGAATTGAACCTGTGTCTCCCACGTGGAAGGTGAGAATTCTACCACTGCCTTCTTGGCACATGGTAGACATCCATTAGTGTTGGGGCTGTTTTTAAGAACATATAATTAATTAATATTGACTTACCCAACTGGAGGAATTCCTGGGTGATGCAAATGATTAACACAGTAGGCTGCTAACCAAAGGTTGGAGGTTTGTGTTCACCCAGAGGCACCTTGGAAGAAAGGCCTGGTGATTTACTTCTGAAAAATTAGCCATTTAAAACTGTATAGAGCACAATTTTACTCTAACACACATGGGGGTCACCATGAATTGGGATCAACTTGACGGCAACTTTTTGGCTACCCAAGTGGACTTTCAAAAATTCACCACTCAGAACAAGTGGTTATAAACCAAGAATCTGGAAAATGGAATCTCCAAACTCTAAATATGGACCACTGTGTTGAATTTACAAGAGCAATGTTCTCAATGGAAAAACAAACATTATAAAAATCTGAAGAGTACAGTTTACAAATAACTTTTATATCAGGCTGGTCAGAATAGTCCCGTCTCCCCATCACAGTCACTATCAGATATTTCTTTCCTTTCCTTTTCTTAGTACTTGCTTTAATATCATCAAAATCTTATCTGTCTCTGGCCTCCTATTTACCACTTATGCATCCTTAAGTGTTGTTAACAAGCAGAGCTCTTGGCTGTTAACTGAAAAGTTGAAAATTGGAGTCCACCCAGAAGTGCCTCAGAAGAAAAGTCTGGCAATCTACTTTCAGAAAAATCAGCATTGAAAATCTTATGGAACACAATTCTACTCTGACACACATGGGGTCACCATGAGTCAGAACTGACTCAAGGGCAACTTGTTAGTCTCTCTAAATGTTGACACATTTAGGCCATGTTCTCACATGTAAATTCCCCTCTTTTATCCTCCTAGACATCTGTGAGAAGACAAAGAAATCAAAGTCCAAAAAAAGGAAAATATATGAAAATATAGAAATAGATTTTAAAAAAAGAGAAGGTAGAGGTAAAATATGTACAGATGAACTAGTTTTAGGGTGACACAGAGAAAGGGAGAATGAGTTTTACTGGTTGATTTGGTCAAAGAAGATAATCTAGATGATTCAGTTACATGGAGATGTACAGAGTATATATTCATTAGATCACTGAAATACGTGGTACTTACTTTGAGGTAATAGATCCAGTCTTTAAAACTCAGTGCTGTCAAATACTTGAATTATGTAATCAAAACGAGAGAGAATGAGCGTAGGAAAAAAGAAACCATTAAAACAAAGTAAAAACTTTCTTCTTAGGAAGTTCATCAGTGTATTGGCTAGCCATTGCTATATGGGGACTTTTGGGACGTTGGTGGTAGTAATGGGACAGAAATTAATCAGCTGGGGCTGGATTTAAGAAATGGCTTGAGCCCTTAAGTGGTTTGCCAAGTTTCTATTAAACATCTCACATTATTGAGGATACAAGTCAAAATCACTTATCAGCAGTTCTTCTAAATAGCAAGGAACATGTATTAAAGAGGCCATGAAGGAATTTCTAATGAGAAAAAATGCTCTTACTTTTTGAGAAATTAACTGCTCCAATAAATTGCAAAGATAAAGTAGGAAAAGTTATCACAATGATGTCTGTTGTAATAAAACTAAACTGTACAGCTGATAACAGTTAAAATGCCAGAAGGTGAGTTAATGAAATACCATTCTCCTAAAAGCCCCTTTGGTCCTTACTCTGAAATATAATTCTGACACTCACATATGAAGAATATGGTGGGAGCTACATGGAAATACTATGAACCTTTGAATATACATAAAATTTAAAAAGCAGAGTATATTAAATGAAACTTTCAGGAAGGTGAAATAAAATAATCCTAGAACCTAAAACTGATTCTTAAAGTATAAAAGAGATGAAAGTCTGTAGGGAGAGAAATCAGTCTGAATTACTTGCTGCACTGGGAAATTTCTATCAAAGATCACGGGAACAGGGGCGAAGATGGAGTCATTGAAGTCTCTCTGACACCATCTGTGGATTCATGAATGTAGGAAGGGCCTGAAGCTTCTGTTACGACTTTCTGCAATCAAACGTCTACGCAAGAAAAGGTTGTAGCAATGCAGATAGATTATAGCATGAGGATAACGAGAAAGAGGAAAAGACAACAAACAAACAAAAATAGCACAAGTAGAAATTGGAAAGTAATTAGATGTGCGGGAGTTTGGGGCTAATAGTTTTACTGTAAATTACTGAACTCCTTTCATACATAGTAATGTTTGAAGTGGTCATAAATGGTGAAATGTATGCGTGTGTGTGTGGGCGTTTGTGTATGGAGAGAGAGAAAAAAAAATAAGAGAGAGAGAGAAAGCAAGAGAATTGAATAGAGGGGAGTGTGGAAAGGGGAAGACCAAACTTGAGAAAGCATTACAAATCTAAATGTATTATATGCACACATGCTCAGACATCAAGGCTGAAAATTCAGGGTCAGCTTCTTGCCATATGGTGAAAGGCAAATGGTCCAGAGCATCTTTCAAACAAACAGCAGAAGGGAAATAAACAGAGCCATCTCCAGTTACCATGAGGGCAAAGGGAGCCAGGCAAGCATCTTCTACACATAACCACATTCTAATTAAGTAAAAACAACAACAAAAGCAGTGACACGGTTATCCAAGAAACAAAGGAAATTGAAACCTGCCAAAACTCTATAAAAGAAGGCGTGAAGAAATACTGCAAACCATGACAGAAACAATCCTCCCTGCTCCGAGCTATCTGTGCCACCCATCAGCTGGTAATAATGTGACTCTGAGAAGCAATAGAAATAATCAAAAGAAGAGTTTTAAGAAGGCATGTCAACACTAATAGGTTTCTTTCTGGATTTCTGGTCTTTGTTTATGGATAATTATAATTTGGCAAAGTGTTCAGAAGCCCATCATATGAATGTCTGTATCCTTGCGTTTTATTTAAGCAACAGCTCACAAAAGACAAAGACTTGCTTTCCGTTTACCATCATGCCAGCTAAATGCTTATAGACGGAAGAAAATCTCCAAGTGATGTATGGATTTTAAATTATGAGTTGATTTAATGTATTATAGAAAATTCTCTCACCCGATTTCTAGATAAGTATAAGAAATATAAGGACCCCTGATGACGCAGTGGTTAAGCTGCTCCATGGGAGAGAGATGTGGCAGTCTGCTTCTGTAAAGATTGTTGTTTTTTAGGTGCCATTGAGTGGGTTCTGACTCAGCGACGCCATGTACAACAGAATGAAACACTGCTTGGTCCTGGGCCATCCTCATAATCACCACATGCTGTAAGATTACAGCTTTGGAAACCATATGGGGCACTTCTACTCTGTCCTATGGGGTCGTTATGAGTTGGAATCAATTGGATATCAATGGGCTTGGTTTTTGGTTCATGTGTTTCTGTACTAACTAAAAGGTCAGCGGTTTGAACCCACCAGCTGCTCAGCAGGAGAAAGATGTGACAGTCTGCTTCTGTAAAGATTACAGTCTTGGAAACCCTATGAGGCAGCTCTACTCTGTCCTATAGGGTCGTTATGAGTTGGAATCTACTTGACAGCAAAGGGTTTGGTTTTTTGGTTATATGAAATATGTTTACCTTCAGAGTAAAGTGAATTTTGATTACCTATAGGGTCACTATGAGCCGGAATCCACTTGATGGCAACGGGTTTGGTTTTTGTAAGTTACTTGAAATAAATTTTCCTTTCAGGTTATGGTCATTTAATCTTACTGTTTTTCGTCTTGCTTTCAGATCCTCCCAAATATAAAAATGAGAATGTAACCTTATATTCATTTAAATCTCAAAGAACTGGAAAGTGAATAAACTTGGCTTTCATGTACAGAACAACAGCCTATTCTGTGAGTGAGGATAGACCCTGGAAAGACAAAAAAGCAATTCTAGAATTAGTACATACATGATCAAAGATTAGTATAAAAAATACTATAAAAAACTCAGCATGAGGAATTACTGGGGTGTTTTATCTTTTTTAAATTTAATTTATAATTATCTCATTTAAAAATAATGAAGGAAACTATATTAAGTAGATTCACATATAGTTAATATGTAGTAAGGATATACTAGGTGTAAGGTAAGGAGCCTTGGTGGTGCAGTGGCTAAGCACTCGGCTGCTAACCGAAAGGTCCATGGTTCAAACCCACCAGCTGCTCTACAGAAGAAAGATGTAGCAGTCTCCTTTTGTAAAGATTGTAGCCTTGGAAACCCTATGGGGCAGTTCTCCTCGTCCTGTAGGGTCATTATGAGTCAGAATTGACTTGAGGGAATGGGTTCGATTTTTGGTCTATGGTGTTAGGTATTACGATAAGTTTTGGTATTAGGTGCTATGGTAAGTTTCACACATATTATCTCATTAAATGCTCACCTTCAAATTCCTGTTAGAATTGATATTTCTATTTCTGTCTTTAAGGAAACTGAGAATCAGAAAATTATGTGACTTGCTTATGGGAGCTATATAAGGGGTATAGTAAGCATTAGATTGCAGGTCTGCTGAATTGACGTTCAGTGCATTTTTGATTATGTTTCTATTATTTGTACAGAGTTACATTATTCAACTAATGGTTCCAGAGCACTAATCTTGTATCACAAAATAATAAAATAAGACCTGGATAATGAGGCATAAAATATACAACACTAATCTTTAGATAGCTATCAGAGTGTTGAGGCTACGTTTATTAATACAGAGCACCATACGCATGATAATGGTTTCAGCTATACATAACAAAACTTACATAACATCATTACTTCCAAAAACCCTACTAAAATGAGAGTAACGGAAAGATGTAAAACCTCCAAAGGACCCAACAATAAACCAGAGGAAAAGATATTTTGGGGACATGGAAAGCAGATGAGTCAGCAAGACAGAGTAAATGTAATAATAAAATATTTTTTGAATCTAAAATGTCATTTATTGTAAGATGCACCACAAGTTTATGTTCCATTATGGAAGAACTAACACTGCCAATTATAATTGTAAATGTATGATTGTAAATGTTTAGTTATCTCTCGGTGCTTAACAAACCACCCCAAACTTAGTGGTTTACATCAACAGTAATTATTTCTTTATTATCTCCCACTGTTCTGTGTGTTGACCAGGCTCAGTTGGCTCAGGGTTTCTCATGGAGTTTTGATCAGGTGGCAGCTGGGGCTGGAATCATCTCAAGGACTTCTTCACTCACATGTATGATGATTAATGCTAGCTGTGGTCTGAGACTTTAACTGGGGCTGTTGGCCAAGACATAAGGCCCATGACTCTAATAATACATTGTTGTTAGGTGCCGTCAAGTCAGTTCCTACTCATAGTGACCCTATGTACAACAAAAGGAAACACTGTCTGGTCCTGTGCCATCCTCACAATCATTGTTATGTTTGAGTCCATTGTTGCAGCCATTGTGTCAATCCATCTTATTGAGGATCTTTCTCTTTTTCACTGACCCTCTACTTTACCAAGTATGATGTCATTCTCCAGGACTGGTGTCTCCTGATGACGTGTCCAAGTACGTTATATAAAGTCTCACTATCCTCGCCTCTAAGGAGCATTCTGGCTGTACTTCTTCCAAGACGGATTTGTTCTTTCTTCTGGATGTCTATGGTATATTCTGTAATGTATTTCTCCAAATTGAAAGATGCTAAACTATGAAACAACATACAGCGTTTACCTGAGAATCAATGAACACGGAATTTGCCTATAGTTGAGGAGCAACTCCATGCAAGTTCATGTTGCAGAACCTTAGAAAGTTTAAGAATTAGAGGTATCAAACATCTCCCTTGGAAGTTCTTTTTAAGACCTGGAACTGGTTGAAAGTCTGAATAAGGAGCAGTTCCTGGGCCTCCTTCCTCATCCTATGATTCTGAGTATCTATCCCTCTCACTCCTGACAGGAGAAAGCTTGCTATGTGGATAAATTGAACTCAAGATTCTCCAGACTTTGCAGGTAAGAAGCACAGTATTGAAAACACAGGTATTCAGTATAAAGGTACACATTAAACAATAAGATGCTTATCCTTCTTCCCTTCGTTAGCACCAAGAACTTTGGTATAAAGTTTTATTCTTCATCCTTGCCTCTCTACTTCCTTTTGTAAGCAGTGGATTGAACACTTCATCTCTGGAAATACAAGGATGACAACAAAGCAAGTCATAGGCCTAGAGAGTGAAGAGAAAGATGTACAGAAATGGACGTTTGACTACTTGAGGCCAGGAATGCTAACATACTGACTCAATCATGCTACAGTGAAGCCTTGTCATACAGAGTTTCCAATCATCTCTTTGTTGTTGTTGTTGTTAGGTGCCATCAAATTGGTTATGACTCATAGCAATCCTGTGCACCACAGAATGAAACACTGCCCAGTCCTGTGCCATCTTCACAATTGTTGCTATGCTTGAGCCCATTGTTCCAGCCACTGTGCCAATCCATCTCGTTAAGGGTCTTCCTCATTTTCACTGACCCTCTCCTTTATCAAGCATGATGTCCTTCTCCAGGGACTGGTCCCTTCTGATAACATGTCCAAAGTATGTGAGTCATAGTCCCTTCGTCCCGAATACAAGCATTCTGGTTGTACTTCTTCCAAGACAGATTTGTTTATTCCGGCAGTCCAAGGTATAGTCAATATTCTTTGCCAACACCACAATTCAAAGGCATCAATTCTTCTTCGGGCTTCCTTATTCATTGTCCAGCTTAAGCATGCATATGAGGCGATTGAAAACATCATGGCTTGGGTCAGGCCACCTTAGTCTTCAAGGGCCTCAATTTTAGTGCCTCAGTTTTAAATATGAGCAGTCAGTAATCACAAGACATGTATAGAAAACCTCAACATGAAAGGAGATTGAAACAAATAATAGTCAGAGGGAACTTGTAAGCAGAAACAAACAGGTAACAGAATATGCCTTAAAACAAAAAATCCTGTATTTTTAACCTTAGAGAGATTGGAGAAGACATTCTACTCTCGAAATTAGAACCCGTTGAAACCAAAGCCACTGCCACCGAGTCAAGTCTGACTCATAGAGACTCTATAGGACAGAGTACAACTTCCCCACAGGGTTTCCAAGGCTGCAAATCTTTAACGAAGCAGACTACAACATCTTTGTCCTGCAGAGCAGCTGGTGGCTTTAAACTGCGGACCTTATGGTCAGCATCTGAGCACTTTAACCACTGCACCACTATGTCTCCTTGAAAATAGAAGAGGGTGGTATAAAAAAGAAATAATTAGAAAAGAGTAAATAACTCTTGAAAGTTAAAATGTTTACAGCTTCAAATAAAAATTCACCAGAAATTTATAAGAAAGTAGAATCAAAAGGCCAAGATTAAAAACTTGATTAAAATGGATATTTTTTTATAAATAGAAGACAAACCAGAGGTCCACTGTCTAACGAATATATATTCTTCAACAAGAGAACAGGGAAAAATTGAAAAGTAGAAATTATCAAGTAAATAACATAAGGAAATTTCTCAGAATTTAACACCACAGGTATGCAGAACAATGAGTTAAAAGCAAAAAGTAAAAAGAAAAAAAAAGAGAGAAGAGAGCTGCTCTAAAACTTATCATCATAAAATTCCTGAATACTGGAATAAATTGTCGTTGGGTTGCAGGTGCCGTCGAGTCAGTTCCAACTCATAGCAACCTAATGTGCAACAGAACTAAACATTACCCAGTCTTATGCCATCTTCACAATAGTTGTGATGCTTAAGCCCATTGTTGCAGGCATTGTATCAATCCATCTCGTCGAGGGTCTTGCTGTTTTCACTGACCCTCGACTTTACCAATAGGGATGCCCTTCTCCAGGGACTGGTCCCTCCTGACAACACGTCCAAAGTATGTGAGATGAAGTCCCACCATCCTTGCTTCTAAGGAGCATTCTGGTTATACTTCTTCCAATACAGATTTGTACATTCTTCTGGCAGTCCATAATTCAAAGACGTCAATTCTTCAGTCTTCCTTATTTATTGCCCAGCTTTTGCATGCATATGAGACAATTGAAAACACTATGGCTTGGGTCACGCATGCCTTAGTCTGTAAAGTGACATCTGTGCTTTTCAACACTTCAAAGAGGTCTTTTGCAGCAGTTTTGCCCAATGAAATATGTGGTTTAATTTCTTGACTGCTGCTTCCATGGACGTTGATTGTGGATCTAGGTAAATATTGCTTATTGGTCCAGTTGTGAGGATTTTTTTTTATGTTGAGGTATAATCTATACTGAAGACTGTGCTGTTTGATCTTCATCAGTTAAGTGCTTCAAGTCCTCTTTACTTTCAGCAAGCAAGGTTGTGTCATCTGTATAACGAAGATTGTTAATGAGTCTTCCTCCAATGCTGATATCCGTTCTACTTCTTATAATCCAGGTTCTCAGATTATTTGCTCAGCACAAAGATTGAATAGGCATGGTGAAAAAATACAACCCTGATGCACACCTTTCCTGACTTTAGACCATGCAGTATCCCCTTGTTCTGTTTGAACAACTTGTCTCTTTGTCTATGTACACGAATTTGTCAGTTTGTCATACTGTGGTGGCTTGTGTGTTGTGGTGTTGCTAGAAGCTATGTCACCAGTATTTCAAATACCAGCAGGGTCATCCATGGTGGACAGGTTTCAGTGGAGCTTCCAGACTAAGACAGACTAGGAAGAAGGACCTGGAGGTCTACTTCTGGAAAACTTAGCCAATAAAAAACTTAAGAAAAGCAGTGGAATATTGTCTGATACAGAGCTGGATGGTTAGACCCTCAGATTGGAAGCCACTCAAAATATGACTGAGGAAGAGCTGCCTCCTCAAATTAGAGTCAATCCTAAAGACATAGATGGAGTCCAGCTTTTAGGACCTGCATTTGCTGATGTGGCTAGACTGAAAATGAGAAGAAACAGCTGCAAATATTGACTAATAATTGAAACATGGAATGTACTAAGTATGAATCTAGGAAAATTGGAAGTCATCAAAAATGAAATTGACCACATAAACATCAATATCCTATGCATTAGTAGACCAAAATAGACTGGTATTGGCCATTTTAATACGACAATCATATGGTCTACTATGCTGCGAATGACGAATTGAAGAGGAATGGCTTTGCATCCATCGTCAAAAAGAACACTTCAAGATCTATCCTGAAGTACAATGCTGTCGTGATAGGATAATATCCATACGCCTAAAAGGAAGATCAATTAATATGACTATTATTCAAATTTACGCACCAACCACTAAGGCTAAACATGAAGAAATTGAAGATTTTCATCAACTTGTGCAGTCTGAAATTGATCAAACATGCAATCAAGATGTATTGATAATTACTGGTGATTTGAATTCAAAAGTTGGAAGCAAAAAAGAAGGAACAGTGGTTGGAAAATAGGGCTTTGGTGATAGAAACAAAGCCTGATATTCCATGATCGAATTCTGCAAGACTAACGACTTCTTCACTGCAAATACCTTTTATCAACAATGTAAATAGTGACTACACACATGGACCTCCCCAGATGGAATATACAGGACTCAAATCAACTATATCTGTGGAAAAAGATGACAGTAAAGCTCAACATCATCAGTCAGAAGAAGGCCAGGGGCCAACTTTGCAACACAACACCAACTGTTCATATGCAAGTTCAAGCTGAAGTTGAAGAAAATTAGAATAAGTCCACAAGTTCCCAAATATGACCTTGAGCATATCCCACCTGAATTTAGAGACCATCTCAAGAGATGATTTGATGCGTTGAACACTAACGACTGAAGACCAGTGGAGTTGTGGAATGACATCAAGGACACCATACACAAAGAAAGCAAGAGGTCATTAAAAAAACAGGAAAGAAAGAAAAGACCAAAATGGATGTCAGAAGAGACTCTGAAACTTGTTCTTGAACGCAGAATAGCAAAAGCGAAAGGAAGAAATGATGAAGTCAAAGAGCTGAACAGAAGATTTTAAAGGGCGGCTCGAGAAGACATAGTAAAATAGTGTAAAGAAGTGTGCAAAGATCTGGAGTTAGAAAACCAAAAGGGAAGAACACACTTGCTATTTCTCAAGCTCAAAGAACTGAAGAAAAAATTCAAGCCTTGAGTTGCAATATTGAAGGATTCTATGGGGGAAATATTAAAAGACCCGGGAAGCATCAAAAGAAGACGGAAGGAATACAAAGTCACTATACAAAAAAGAATTGGCTGACATTCAACCATTTCAGGAGGTAGCATATGATCAAGAACCGAAGGTACTGAAAGAATGAAGTCCAAGGTGCACTGAAGGCGCTGGAGAAAAATAACGTTCCAGGAATTGACAGAATACTAACTGAAATGTTTCAACAAATGGAGGCAGTACTGGAACTACTCACTCGTCTACACCAAGAAATTTAGAAGACAGCTACCTGGCCAACTGACTGGAAGAGACCCATATTTACGCCCATCCCAAAGAAAGGAGATCCAAAAGAATGTGGAAATTATTGAACAACATCTTTAATGTCACACAAAAGTAAAAATTTTGCTGAAGATCGTTCAAAAGTGATTGCAGCATTACATTGACAGAGAACTGCCAGAAATTCAAGCCAGATTCAGAAGAGGACTTGGAAGAAGGGATATTGTTGCTGATGTCAGATGCATCTTGGCTGAAAGTAGAGAATACCAAAAAGATGTTTACCTGTGTTTTATTGACTATGCAAAAGCATTCAATTATGTGGATCATAATACATTTTAGAATAAATTAGGATCAAAATATTTCCTGGAAGACAAAAACAGGTAATATATAAATGATGGAGAACCAAATGGCAGTAGACATTGTAAGCAAAATTGGAAACAAAAAAACAATGGAGTAATGCTTTCTAACTTCTGGAAAAACGATTTTCAGCATAGGATTCCATATCTATATTTGATCTCTTAGTCAAATTTGAGGATAGGAGGGAGATGTTTTCCAACATGCATGCTTTCAAAATGTTTGCCACCTGGAACACTTCCTTAGGCAAATTTTCTAGCATCTTGAATGCTGCCTCAGTAAAATAAATAAATAAATTAAATAAACCGAGAAAAAAGAAGACTTGCAATACAGGAAAACATGTGTCCAACATGGAAGAGGAGTAATGCATTCCCAGGATGACAGTGGCACTGCAGGTCTGAGATACAAGTAGATAATGAGTAGGAGGATGGGGAACTCCGGGAAGGATGGCTCCAAAACAAGGGAGGGACAATAGATGATCTAATGTGTTTGACCAAATAAAAAAGAGGATTCAAAAGTGCTTCAATATTTTTAAGAGTTTAAGAAGAATAAATGATAGAGATATAGAAAGTTCAGCAAAAATTAATTCAAGGTGTTTAACTCTGGGATACAGTATAGCTTTATGGAAATGCTGTCTTCACACAATTTTGAGGTCCAGGCTGGTGGCCAGTCTATTCTTCTTAAACAGCTTACTATGTCTACTCTCCAACCACTGTCTTTATTAGGTTCTCACACTCCTGGACCACTATTGCCCTGTCCTATTTGCCCCAGGGGCAGTTACTCAACAACTAGAGACAGTGACTATACCACCTGAGCCTGCAGAACTATTCAAAATGCCCAGCTCTTAGAGGCCCACAAAACCTAGCTAACCCTACTCTGTTTTCCATACATACGCCCTCTCCTAAAATTCCAGTTTGTTGTTACTTTGTCCCCAGGTGCAACCCCTGGTTGGCCCTGTGTCATAGCATGCCTCGCCTCCCTCTGTCTGAGAACTGTGAGTGTAATAAACCTCTTATTCTTCATGACCTCCCTGACTCCTCTTTCCCATGTAGCACCTAACTTACTATCCCATGAATCAAGTAAAGCACAGGAAAAACAAAACGTTGCACAGAAAAGGTTATTAAAATACAATGACTTGGCTCAGGGGTGAAAAATAATTACTTAGCATTCATAATGTAACTATAAAACTGGACTGATCTGAAAATGTTTTATATTATCCCATTGGGAGAATGAAAGAGTGGGGATGGTTGGGTGCTAACTTTCTAAATTTTATAATAAGAAGATAAGAGATAATGTTTATAATTAGTAAATCAAAAAAACACAGTGAAACCTGTGAGAGCCAGAACTTGACGGGACTGCCTTGTTTTTTTGTGTCTCACAAGTTTTCTGCCTTTGACGGGTGCAGATTTACCACTTTTCTGTCCCTCGTGCTAGTGGAAAATATTTGAGTTTTCCTTCTCTGATGGGTTTCTGCCTTACACAGGTTCTGGCTTTCACAGGTTTTACTGTATTAGCACATATTGGAATTAGGAATGAAGAGGAAAAGGAAGAGGGTTTCTGTTTGTTTTTTGTTATTTTGTTTTTTAATTTAAAACTTGTAATATACTTGCTTTTTAAAGATGATGTATACGTATTATTTTGGTAAAAATAAAAACTTTTTTTAAAAGACTAAGGTCTTTTAATTTAGAGGAATAAAGTTTAAATCCCTCCTCCTCCACTAATGACCTATGTACCCACAGGCAAGGTGTTTTCTTCTATAACCTCACTTTTGGGTATATAAAATAAAGAAAATAATAGCAGTTACCATGTATAAAACTTACAATTTTCCATACTATGCAGTAAACACATAAATACATTATTTTAGGTAGTCATCACAAACCCCTCATGATTTTTCATGCTGTTATTACCTCCATTTTACAGACAAGAAAAATGGGCGCACAGAAGTTGTGCTACTTTTCCAAGCCCATGCAGTAAACAAGTTATGAAAACAAAATTTGAACTCAGGTGGCAAAACACCGGAAATATGTCCACCTCCTGCCATTGTCAAGTTAATAAACAATTCAAATGGGAACCCCTAACACCATACATGGCAAAGAGTGAATGCTCACTAAATATTTGTAAACACATGACTAAATACTTATTTATCATCTACATTAAGGACATCGAACACATAGTGATACATTTTATAATGCTGATATATTGAACTCGCCCCAAGTGTTATCCAGGTATTATCAGGATTTTAATGAATGATTTAGACATTTGGAATGGAATATATTCCACACAACTACCAACATATCTGCAATTTAATAAATTCTACTATAATGGTAGTTAATTGATTTATGCTGCTGCCTAGTTAGAAAAGTTTGCAAATTGTGAGGGATATTTTTCACTAAGAAAGCCTGGGCAGGTAGAAATTTCCACTGTTAGATAATCCTCAGAAATTGTTCTCCTTTTTTTTTTTTTTAAACTGAACTTCAGGAAGGAAATCCACCTCTGTCAGTTATTACATTTCATCCTTGTGCTGGATCAATTTCTCTATCGATTATGCTAATGTCTATCACCTCAGACTCGCCACCCAGAAGCTGGAATGTCTAGAACTGAAAGTTTGTTAGGGGGCATGAATGGACTCACTATCCTGGTTAGGCTGGCTGTTTTACAGTTTTTTCACGTCTTTGAAGGAGACCGCTATCAGAGCCAGTTCAGATTTTATATGTTAATAGTTAATTATTATAAAACCAAAAATTTCTGCCATTAGGTATTTAAAATCCTAAATGTCTCAGAAAGGCCTAACAATACACACACACACTCACACACATATATATATATATAATTTCAATGTTTTTTAAAGATGAAAAGCCTATTAGGAATATTTTGTTAGCCACATATAGAATTAGAGCTCAAAATATTTAGCTTTCTTAAAGACCTAAAAAGAAATGCTTAAAATATATTTTCACTAAAAGAGCCAGTTGTTTTATGGACCAGATTCAGGAAACTCAAGTCGAAACACAGAACTCAAGTTCGATGATTTTTCTACATATGATATTGCCTGCCCTTGGGGGGGGATTTTTGAATATTGTACACTGTAGAATCAAATTATTAGACTAATTTTAATAAATTTGAATATTAAATAAATAATTTTATCAATGGTTATTCATATACATCACCAGGTACCTTGTTCAAAAATTCCAGAAGTTTCAACCTGCAATCCGTCTTTTAACTAAAAGCCCGTTACTAGACTTGTAAACCAATTTCTCATTGCTGTTCATGACTACCAAGCTCTAAAAATTGATTTTGTTTTTGTCTGAGGCTTAGAAGAATTAGTTTTGAATGAAGACAACAGAACTAAAGAAAAGTCTTGATTTTGAAAGAGAATAGATATTAAGAAAGCTTATTTTATTATTTATATGTATA
>NW_004443970.1:11746901-11747725 GCF_000243295.1 Trichechus manatus latirostris
TCATGGAAACAGCAGACAAGAAATCAAAAGACTTATTGCACTAGGCAAAACTGCTGCAAAAGACCTCTTTAAAGTGTTAAAAAGCAAAGATGTCACTTTGAGGACTAAGGTGCCCCTGACCCAAGCAGTGGTATTTTCAATTGCCTCATATGCATGTGAAAGCAGGACAATGAATAAGGAAGACAGAATAATTGATACCTTTAAATTATGGTGATGGAAAAGATTACTGAATATACCATGGACTGCCAGAAGAACGAATAATCTGCCTTGAAGGAAGTACAGCCCAAATACTCCTTAAGAAGCAAGGATGGCGAGACTACCTCTCACATACTTTGGGCATGTTATTGCGAGGGACCAGTCCCTAGAGAAGGACATCATGCTTGGTAAAGTGGAAAACCAAAATCAAACCCGTTGCGACACCCGTTGAGTCAATTGTGACTCAGTGAAGTGGAGGGTCATCAAAAAAGAGAAAGACCTTCCATAAGATGGATTGACACAGTAGCTGCAACAATGGGCTCAAATAAAACAATGTGAGGACAGCAGAGGACCAAGCAGTGTTTTGTTCTGTTGTACAAGGGTCGCTATGAGTGGGAACCAATTTGATGGCACTTAACAAAAACAATAATAACAACCAACATAAACATTTGACTAACTGATGTAAGGTACCAACCACACCTAACTGTTCTGACATAAGTAAATTTCGACTTCAAGACAGATTTGGGAATGGAAATTCTTCATAATCCAGGAATTTCCTGTATTTAACTTGCGGTAGTTTTTTGTTTACTTCTTGCCAGTTGTAAATGGCCTCAGCATGCTAATAAAAA
>NW_004443970.1:11748075-11748702 GCF_000243295.1 Trichechus manatus latirostris
GATAATCTCCCCATTTTGTTAGATCACCTTTCTTTGGAATGGGCACAACTATGGATCTCTTCCAGTCAGTTGGCCAGGTAACTGCCTTCCAAATTTCTTGGCACAGATGAGTGAGTACTTCCAGTTCTGCATCCATTAGTTGAAACGTCTCAATTGGTATCCCCTCAATTCCTGGAGCACTGATTTTCTCCAATGCCTTCGGTGCAGCTTGGACTTCTTCCTTCAGTACCATTTGTTCCTGATCATATGATACCTCCTAAAATGGTTGAATGTCCACCAGTTCTTTTTGGTACAATGACTCTGTGTATTCTTTTCATCTTCTTTCGATGCTTTCTGCCTCTTTCAATGTTTTCCACAGAAACCTTAAATATTGCAATTCAAGGCTTGAATATTTTCTTCACTTCTTTCAGCTTGAGAAATCCTGAATATATTCTTCCCTTTTGTTTCTCTAACTCCAGATCTTTGCACATTTCATTATAATACTTTGTCTTCTCCAGCTGCCCTTTGAAATCTTCTGTTAAACTCTTTGACTTCATCATTTCTTCCTTTTGCTTTAGCTGCTCTAAGTTCAAGAGCAACTTTCAGAGTGTCTTCTGACATCCATTTTGGTCTTTTCTTTCTTTCCTG
>NW_004443970.1:11752345-11753616 GCF_000243295.1 Trichechus manatus latirostris
AGGAAATTCTGCAAATGTTTTCAACTTGTGTCTGCTTTGAAAGAACATCATTTGAAAAGTGTATGTACGATGAATACTTTGTTGGGGTCTTATAATTTGAACGTGATTGATCACCTTGGATGGATTTGGAGAAATGAACACTAATATTTAAGAAAGAGACTCCTTGGGCCAACTGACTATAGAAAGGAAAAATTAGGATCTGGAGAAAGTCCAACAAGATGGTATTTTAATGTGGTTATGAGTTTATCCAACTGTTACCACTGCTACCGTTTGGGAACATCTCCCAATGAATGAATCCATTGTTCTAAAAAGTAATAAGTACTATCTTAATATCTAGCAATATGCTTGGGGATTTAGACTGTAGATCAGGCTTGGAGCTTGATTACTTGGTGAGATTGTTCATTTGAAAAAGAGATGCAGGAGCGGCCTCAGAGAAGCTAGAAGAATGCATCATGGTGCTCCACAGTATGACTTTGTAATTTGTGTACAAGTCGGTGAAGGAGCATTGAATCAAGAAAACTTAATTTTGAAACGTCTGATGTATAGTCTATTTTGGTTAACCAAAAGGAACACATACATTTACTACATTAGAGAAATTTCCATTATTTTTCTCTCAACCATGAAAATCGATTTTGATGTGATTACACTCAGAGGCTGCTTGATGTGCCTCTGACAGGACAAAATGGATAGAGACAGTGGGTGGTGTGGAATGCAGGATACTGTGGTTAAGTCAGACTCTGTCACAAACTGAAAATAGTAGGATTCCAATACCAGTTAGGACAATACACGTGAAAACGGACCTAAGATAAAATAATGATGGCCATGCTATATTTAAATGGTAAGGACAACTATTTCAATATATCAAATAACTGGATTTTTATCATTTCATTTTTACTATAAGCTTTACTTAGAGAATTGTAAGCATATTATTACTTGTAACCAGTGGTGCTTTATTTACTTCTTTAACAAAAAATATTGAGCCCTTATTATATGCAGTACCTGAATTTAACAAATTTTTCTTGAGCTTAGATTTGATACATAAAGTAAGAATTAGTGACTGTGTGGTAGCTGGCAATTTCATCAGAATTTTTCCTGTTCAGAGCTCTTCTCTTACTATTTATAAAACTATCCTTAACTTCATTCACTCAATCAACAAATATTTCTTGAGCACCCAAATGGAAGGTACTTGTCTAACTACCTTAAATACAAGAATAAACAAAGGAGATAGTACTTGTTCTCTTGGGTGTCTATTCCAGTGGAGAATGCAGACA
>NW_004443970.1:11758642-11759558 GCF_000243295.1 Trichechus manatus latirostris
GCGCTAAAGAAAATTTTAAAGAATATATTTCAGGTAGAAAGAAAACCAAACTAAAATATGCACACATATTATATGCAACTCAGGAGAACAGTGATCAAAATAAAAGGATCTATGGTTCTTAAATTGTTATGAAAGAGAATTAAGATACTGTGTAACTTTGGACTTTCTAAAGCTAACTTTGCATGGTAAAATACAAGGGTGTATAAATTCTAAAGACAAAAAAGGAAAATACTGGTAGAAAGAAAAATGTTAACTCGAATTTTAAAATGGTAACAAGCATGGTGAAAAGAGACAGATATAAATTAAAAATAAGATGGTAGAAGCAGATCCAATATATCATTATCACCAAAAAATTCATAAATGTATTATATTCATTAAGTAACAGACAGAAATTATTTACTTGGATTTCAAAATGCAGATAGATGCTGTTCATAGAGACATGGCTGTGTAAAAACAACTTGGAGATGGTGTCTGACCCCCTCTAACTTCGCAAGGGGGAAGGAGACTCAAGATCAACAACCCAAGGCTGATTTCTATGAGGCAGTGTTCAGACATGCCTCCCATCCTGGCCATCTTTACCAATTCTGACACTAACCATCCCTCCCACAGCACTCTCTACTTTTCTACTGGGTTCGATAATTAATTGCAACGGCCACACAGAACTCACAGATTATACTTACAGTTATGGGGTTTATTAGGGAAGTAACAGTTACAATTCAGATTGAGGAATGCTCAGGATACAGTTCTTCCATCAGGACAGCCTCTCCCCAGCTGTGCTCACAGGCATGCCTCTCCCTGACCCTCGGCCTCTGCCCAAAGGCGCTCAACTTTCTCTCTCTGTGGGCCAGGAAGCCCATCATACCATCTTCTGCTGCTGGGTCTGTCTTGCCACCACTTTTCACCGTCTGTCTCCTAG
>NW_004443970.1:11761373-11762456 GCF_000243295.1 Trichechus manatus latirostris
TAGGGTCGCTATGACCTGAAATTGACTCGACAGCAATGGGTTTGGTTTTTGGTTTTGTTTACCTTAATGAAGTAATGTACACATGTTTTCTTAGTGTTCAAAAAGATATCAACACTATTCTATAGCTTGTCCAGTGGGTGATGCAAATGGTTAACGTGCTTGAAGGATAACCTAAAGGTTAGAGGTTTGAGTCTACCCAGAGGTGCCTCGGAAGAAAGTTCTGGTGCTCTACTTCCAAAACATCAGCCATTAAAAACCCATGGAACACACTTCTACTCTGACACATAGAGGGTTGCCATGTGTCAGAATGAACTTGAGGGAAACTGGTTTTATGGTTTTTCTTTTACAGGTAATTTATCTGAAGTTTAGAAAGGTTAAGTAATGTCTCCATCACACACCTAGTAAGGAACAGAGTTAGAATTCAAATGTTGAATATAGTTCTACTGTCTCCAGAATTCATGTTCTTAAACATTGTCCTACACTGCCTTTTCTAAGCTTGAGTTTTATAGATTGGGATCCATCAGTTTATAAATGAAAACTGATGCCCTAGAAGCAGAAAATATTAGCCAGGGGAAGTATCTAAAATAAAAAGATAAAGTGTCTTAAAACAGGACAAAACTCTGAGAATCACTAATAACTAAAGGGTAGACCAAGGAGAAGGGAAAGCTCACAAAAGAGATGAAAATGAACCGGTCAGAGAAGTGTAAGGTAAACAAGGAGAATGCAGTAAAAGATAAGTCATAGGGAGAGGGCATTTCAAGAAAGAAGGAGCAGTCAATAGTGTCAAAGTCTGCCAAGTGTTCAGGTAGATAAGGCCTGGAAATTATTTATTGCATTTAACTACAAGGCCATCATAGCTGACATTGACAAGAGCAGGCATAGCAGAGTGGGGGAAGTAGAATCCATATTTCAGAAGGTTATGAAGTGAAAAGGAGAAACGGAAAGTGGGTACAAAATGCAGACTTTTATGATAATGCTGATTACTGGAAAAAAAACTTGGGGATGACTTTCTTTCCCCAATGACTTTGTGTAAATGCTGATTAGAAGTGAATATAGTGGTAGAAATTAAATGTATAGGAGTGA
>NW_004443970.1:11763607-11764554 GCF_000243295.1 Trichechus manatus latirostris
GGTGTTCAGTGAAACAGTCATATCATCTACACATAATGATTATTTTGTTTCTTCCTTGCCAATATTTATACACCATTTCTCTTTATTTTGTTGCACCACTAAGTATGATGCTTTTGATATAGCTTTTCTTTAATGCATAAGGAAGTATTCTTGACTTAAAGTTTTTATGAGAAATTGACATTTAATTTTATCAAATGGCTTTTGGGAAACATTCACAATATTCATATGGTTTTTCTTGAACAATTGATGTAAATATACATATGTATATATGTATGTTTGCACTATATTAATATAACTAATAGAGTAATTGTTGTAGCCACTATGCCAGACACCCAGAGACACAGTGGCTGCAACAATGGGCTCAAACATAGCAACGATTGTGAGGATGCTGCAGGACTGGGCAGTATTTCGTCCTGTCACACGTAGGGTTGCTCTGAGTTGGAACCAACACAAAAGCACCAAAAAGCAACATCAATACAAACTGCCCTTGAAGATTTTGGATGCAGTCCATTTCATCATGGTATATTGCTTCTATAATATAATACTAGGGAAAAATTGGTGGCGTTTTCTCAAGTATCTTTAAATGTATAATCCTAAACAGAGTTGCTATATGGTGTATTTTTGTGTGCCATCTTTGAAGGTTCTCCTATAAATCTGTCAGCTTCGTAAAGGTTTTTTTCTATGCTCTTAAAGAGTTTAAATAATGTAAGAATGATCTTGAAATAACGTGTCCATAAAGTCATCTGAATCATCTTTCTCTGGCACCATTTTTGGGAGATAGTTTATTATGTTTAAAGTTTTATAGTTACTATTTGGCTTTATATGTTTTTCATGTCTCTTCAGTTAACTTTGATCATCAATATTATTTTTTCCTCTCTATGTCATTTGTATTTCCTGATTTTAGTTTATAGTGATTTTTTACATTAAAAATAGCATTGTCTATTATT
>NW_004443970.1:11776924-11785173 GCF_000243295.1 Trichechus manatus latirostris
AACAATGTTCCATAGATTTATCCAATACCTGCATGTAATAAGAATGTAAATAAACATACAATTTATTGTGTTGTGTTTGCTGAAAAGAAATCTGCCAAATGAGAATATCTAGAGAGAGTAATACTATTTTAATTCATTTGTTCACTCACCAATCTGCTTATTCATTAAATAGATATTTATTGAGATGCTTCTGTGAGTCAGTCACTGTCTAGGGGCTAGAGACAGAGTCACCATTCTCTAGACCCGTAAAATCTAGTGTGGAAAACAGACAGTAAACAAGTAAGCACACACTTAAGTACATAATTATAAATTGTGATAGATGCTATAAAGGAAAGAGAAGATGCTGTGATGGATTAGCAGGGGTGGACATAATTTATACTGGGTAGTCAGCCCTAATGGTACAGTGGTTAGGTGTTCAGGTGCTAACAGGTTTGTGGTTCGAACCTACTAGCCACTCCACAGGAGAAAAACGTGGCACACATCTTCTGTAAAGATTTACAGCCTTGGAAACCTTCGGAGGGCAATTATACTCGGTTCTATAGGGTTGCTAGATTCAAAATCAACTCACTGGCAATGGATTTGGTTTTTGGCTTAGTCAGCACAGACCTTGCTATCGAATATGTTCTTAATTATAGGCCACAACTTTAACTTCAAGACAAGTAATTATTTGGGAAACGCTGGTCTCTTTTTGGCAACTATAGTGACTGTTATCTTTCAAGTCAACCACTAGACACTTATTTCTTTTATTTTCTTATTTGGTGATTCTTGAACTTTTCATGTGATTAATGCATTCTATTCATTTCAACTTGCTGTGAAAGTGTATCAAGATTCATCTTTATTTGGAGTTGTAAACTTGAAATAAAAAAAGCACACCTTTTTTTTTTTAACTTAAATAAAAATATTTGAGTCGGGGCCACTATTTTTTTTCTAAGGATGAGCAACTTGCAATATCTTCTGTTTAGGCTTATAGTTAGTTTTTTAGGATGCCAAAGAAAAGTATAACAACAAGTGGACAGGAATTTCAGAATCTATTTATTTTCATTGTATTTGCATTATTTGTAATCTTTACAACAGTTATGAAAAGTCGGTGATACCACCATTTTATGTCTAAGACAATTCAGTCTAGACATATTTAATAACCTTTCTCAGATTAACAATACAACAAATGGCCATTCTCAAAGTTAAATAATTGGCTATCTAGGATTCCTAGCCTATATTCTTTCTACTCTGTTTGGTTACTAAGTACTTCAAGTTCTTGTGTAAACATTAGAAATAATAATACACCCATTTTTCATTGGTTGATGAATGGCATGTTGGTCATACCTATTAGGGGCCTTTTCATGCTCTCACCTACTGTTAAGGGTTGAATTGTGTCCCCCAAAAATACGTGTTGTAAATCCTAACCCCTGTACATGTGGATATAATCCCATCTGGGAATAGAGTTTTCTTTGTTATATTAAGTTTATATCAGTATACGGTGTGTAATAAGCCAACTGCTTTTTGGAATATAAAAGGAGCAGTTTAGGCATGGAGAAGGAAGCATAAATGCAGGGGAAGATACATACCACATGAAGATTGCCAAGGAACTGAAGAACAAAAGCTGAAAACAGACAAGGACCCTCCGTTAGAGCTGACAGAGAGAAAGCCTTCCTCTAGAGCCAACGCCCTCATTCTTTAAAGCCCCTGGCTTGTGATTTTTCTGTAATAGCAGCACTGAGAAATTAAGACACATCTCATGTTCAGAAAATGATACAATGCTAGGAGAAGCCCTGATGAGTTTCTGTTTTATTCATTTTATATATCCTCATTTCTGTTTATGTTCAAATATTATTTCTGTAAGGAAGTCGTCCTGATCCCCCTATCTAAAATAGGATCACCTGCCTCTCTATTCTTCTGTATGGCTCATAGCAGAAATTATCTTTCATTTCAATTTGAATGTAGTTTCTCACACCGTCTTACCACCTCCAGCTGGCCCAGGATTAAAGTTTGACTAGGGCAAAAGTTTTTGTGTGTTTGGATTGCAACTATATCTCCAGCACCCAGAAGAGTACTCTGCCCGTGGTACACTGTCAATAAATATTTATAAATGATCAGTGAATATTGTTTGGAACACTTATATGTCTAATAGTTGCTATAATCTGAATGGATGACTAGAGGTAATGCCCGTATTTGTTAATTTGATAAATATCTACTAAGCAAAATAAGAAAGATAAAAGTGAATAAAATAATTTCTACATCCAAAAAACACACAGGTTCATAGAGAAAAGGAATAAATAAACACATGAAAAAAATTACATAAAGTAGGAAATCAAGACCATTTTAACAGGAAAGTCAATGCAAAGATGTTTTTATTATAGCTAATTTTTTTTAAGAAATTAAAATATAACAGGAAATGAACTAAATATTTTATATGTTCCAACACCTAGAAAGGTGACCAATACATTTTAGGCCTCAGAAAATTTACTGAATTAGTAAGTAAATAAGCTTATTTGATCCTCAGAACAACTGCGTGACGTAGGGTCAATGATTATCCTCACTTTATTGAGGTTAAATAATCTCCATAATGAGTCATTTAGACAAAAAATGATAAAGCCAAGATTCAAATTCAGAACTCCCTCTTCTTAACCAAGATGGTAACTACATCTGGCCTTGAAGGCAGATACAAATTAACAGCATAGGGATTGAGTTTGGGGACAGAGTAGTGTGTAAATTAGAAGGGTAGAAGAGATGTGGCTTAATGGGCATTTCCAGGGAAGAAACATCAAAAGGAAAGAGCAGGTATTTAATATTTGAGAGCTGTCTGCCTCATCTTATCATCTGATGTAAGAGGTGATGTTTTGAAGCAAAGGTCGGCCTAACTAGGAAAAATGGAAGAACTAAAAATCATAATAGTACAGGTCCTTTGAGCATAGCTGAAAGCAAGAAGAGACACACTCATGTAAAATGTTTCTGGAGGGCCTGCACAATTTCCCGTGCCTCTTTTATACCTAAACTAAGAGTGGAGCAGTCACTGCCTCACCTTTGCCAAGTGTAGCTCTGCGATAGGTGTCTTCAATTTTACCCTCGTTGGGAACGGTAGACATAGGGAATTCCTTCTTTTTGTTCTAATACAAGAAGGCAGAGCACTTAATCTTTGCATCTGAACATGATTCTGCTTCACTCAAACAAATTTGTTTTTCTAAATAACATTATTTTTCAAGGTCGTATATATTCACTTTTCTGTTCAAATGATAATTCCTCAAAGTTTTTTCCTGACCACCTATCTCGCTCTCAACTCCTGTTGTTTTTTACCCCCTTCTTCTGCTTTATTTAATATACATTCACTTCCCTTCCTTTTCTTCCTTCTATTTTTCCTCACTTCCTTCATTCATTCCTTTCTTTCTTTTATTTCTTCTTTCTCTCATCCCTTTATTCTACTATATTCAGAACTTATGGAGTCCTTGGTTGGTGCAAACCCACCTAGAGACACCTCAGAAGAAAGGCCTGAAGATCTGCTTCTGAAAAGTGTCAGCCTTGAAAACTCTATGGAGCTCAGAGTAAAATTGTGCAACACATGGGGTCGCCATTGACTTGATAACAGCTGATTTGTGTGTATGTGTATGTTATTCAGAACCAAATCCCTAGCATCTTGAATAATGTCTGCACCCATAATGTGCCCATATTTGGGGTAAGATATAAAAAGAGCTATGTTCTATGTAAATTGAAAACTACCAGAAACATTACTTTAAGCATACTTGGATCAATAACACCAAAAGCAAATTCAACTAGTTAAACAAAAGGTTGTTTTTTACACCAGGCGTGAGACATTCATGACTGAAGTAGTCTTGTGACAGTTTGTGAGCAAAATTGTTGTTGTTGTTGTTAGGTGCCCTCAAGTCAGTTCCAACTCAAAGTGACCCTATGTACTACAGAACGAAACATTGTCCAGTCCTGTGCCATGCACAATTGTGGTTATGCTTGAGCCCATTGTTGCAGCCACCGTGTCAATCCATCTCATTGAGCGTCTTTCTCTTTTTCGCTGACCCTGTATTTTAACAAGCATGATGTCCTTCTCCAGGGAATGATCCCTCCTGATAATGCGTCCAAAGTATGTAAGGTGTGTATCTATGTGAGCAATGTAGATGAAGTAAATATTTGATATACCAATGGTAAGTAACTTATAAAACAATGCTTTTTTATTGTAAATATGCCAACTAGCCCATAAATAAGGGAGAAGTTTATGAAAAATGAGAAAAATGTATACACTTGAAAGATTCCAACTTATTTCAATATGGCTGTCCCTTGAGTCTTTATATGTTTAGAATTATTATTCTGAGAAGGGATCCATGGGTTTCAAAAGACTGTCAATATGGTCATGACACAAAACAGGTTAAAAGTCCTGACTTAGAGTGACCTCTGATGGTGCTGATGGGCCACCCTAATGACTTACAGCTGTGCCTTTTAGTTAACACATAACACTAAAGTCAAGCACTGCGAAGTGTTTTGATAATTTCAAGTGAAAGATGTAAAGCAAATGTATAATGTGCTAATATTGTCAGTTTGAAGGGTATGGTTTTGGAAATTAAAGCATTTTTCCCTACTAGTCTTGGCTGAGATGGAGGTCCTCTCTGTCCTCTTTTGTCAAGTTAGACTTAATAGATATTTTCAACTGTTCATTAAATAATATCTAAATCATAAAGCAATAACCATCATATGACTCTCATATAGCTATCTGTTTCTAAAAGAATTATAGCACTGTTGGCTTTTAATGGCCATTTACAATGCCAGAATACTCTTAGGTGATCTCCAGTGGAATCAGTCCAAATTGGTTACCCAGTGGAATTGATCTTTAGTTAAAGGTCAAATTCAATTTTACCTGTAAAATTGAGGATACTCGGATGTGAAGGTTGCCTCTTAATAATAATCTTTAGTGTGAAATTCACTCTATATTCATTTTATAAATCTTTAGATTGAAGAAGAATAGTACATTTCTTCCCCTATCCCCAGTTTCTAAAGGATTGTGAAATTGATGTGGGGACTATCATATAGAGATTCAAATTATTACTGTTCATTCTATATAAAAATCTTTAGATAAAGTAGCTTTGGAACTGCACAAACAGTTGCTAATACTTCACCAGACATTTAAACTTATTCATCCAGCCAGACACAATAGCTGAACACACATAGACACCCTTACTGGGGTCTCGACTCTTTTTTAACACTTATATTACAGAAATTTAGAGAATGAATTTTTCTTGCAAGTAAGATGGTTCCAAAAATAAGAGAAATGGAAGGGGCTGGCAAAACTGAGCATGTTCATTTGCTTTTTCAAAAGTTATCTATAAAATAACTTACTCTTGTGGGAAAGCAGAGACCAGAAGTCCCTCTACATGGGAAAAAAAAAGAGGAGTGAATCTCTAATAGCCATTTCAATCCTTTTACGTCCAGTACTGAAACACTGATCTTCAAACTACCACCCTCTCAACCTGCTTCTTTTCTGGTCTTTCCTTATCTGTAAATGGTGACTTTATCCTTGACTCCTCTTTTTTTTTCACACACTCTGCCTTACATAAGGTCTACCTACGTCAAACTTTTCCATCCAATTTGAGTTAACCAGTTAAAACAAAAATCAGATCTTGATACTCCTCTTTGTAATGCTATGCAGTGGCTCCTCACTACATACAGAGTGTAAGCCCACATCCTTACAATGGCTTAAAAGGCCCTGTATGGTCTGTATCCTGTTACATCTCTGATGTTCCCTCCTAATATCCTGTCCTTGCTGATTCTGTTACAGCCACAGAGACCTTTTCTGGGTTCCTTAAATGCATGCACTTACCCTAGGGTCTTTGCTACCCTAGATGTTCGGTTTACCTAGAGAACCCTTCCCCCAAATATCTGCTTGGTTGATTCCCTCTCTTTCCTCAAGGGTTTGCTCAATGTCACTTACTCAATGAGGCCCATTCTGACTATTTATTACTTTAATTTACCTCTATTTCCCTTCTTCATCCCAGCCCTTTTTTCATTTGCTTTTCCATAACACTTAACTCCTTGTAACATACTATGTACTTTATTTACTTGATTCCTGTATTATTTTGTTCCTAGTTATTGCCTATAGCTTATCATTATATTTTAAGTTTTATAAGTGCAAGGATTGTTGTCTATTTTGTTCATGTTCTATCCCAATAACCTATGATAATACCTATCCCATAGTAGGCATTCAACAAATATGTGTTGAATGAATGACTGTGTTAGACAATCACGTTGACTCTACTTAAAAAAAAAAAAAAAAGAAAGAAACTTAATTCTGACAATTCTGCACCATGTAGTCACCAGTTCTTTTGCCCATACCTTGGTCTTAGCCATTGTTATAATTTGCCTGCATTGTTGCTATTAATTTCCTAAAAAGTTTTTCTTTACACTTTTTCTTGTCCTCTTTAAATCTGTTCTAAAATACACCACACACACACACACACACACACACACACATACAAATGATAAAACAAACAAATACAATAATAACAAAAAAAATTAAAACATAAATTAGATCACGTCACAGCTCCAAACCCTCCAATAGCCTCCTTTCTTTCACTTTGAATAAAAATCAAAGACCTTACAATAACCCTTTGGATCCTACAAGATCTCCCCTCCTTGTCTGTCTCCTGCCTCATTCACCTCACTCTATCATGATGGCCTCTTCATGGCTCCTTGAAAACACCAGGCTCATTTTTGCCTTGGGGCATTTGTATTTGTTCTTCCCTCTGCCTGGCATGCTCTGTTCCCAGAAATCTTCACAGCTGACTCCCTTAGCTCTTTCACATCTTTGTTAAAATATACCTTTCTCAGTAAAGCCTTCCCTGACTACCTCATTTTAAATTTCAAGTCTCCAACATTCCTATCCCCCTTCCCTGCTTTATTTTTCTTCGTAATACTTGTTGGTATCTCTCATATAATTTTGAATATTTGTTATTCATTGAATTTATTGTTCACTGTCTGTCATCCTCAATTAGAATGTAAGTTCCCTGAGGACTTTTTTTTTTTGTTTGTCTACTCTGTTCACAGCAGTAGCCCCATAGTCTATACCTATGTCTGGTATATGATAAATACTTAAAAATTGTACAGAAATAAAGAAGGACATATGTATTCTTGGCACTCAGGATGCTCAAAGGACATACACTTGTGTTACTCAGTGTCCCATGTAGAAACAAAAAGTTCATGTGAACTAAGACAATTTAACAAAAAAGACTATTTAAAAAAGTGAAGGCAAGGGACTTCCAGGCAACATGGTGCTATAGACAGAAGTACCACACCATCCCTCCACAGTAAACACCCAAAAAACTAAGTCAAACAGAGATAAACTTCAATCCTGAGACCCTAAACATCAAATGAAGAGATAAAGAACTCAGCCAAGCACTGAATGGAATAAGAAACTGGCAGAGAACAGAGAATGAGGACAGATACATGAAGAGATCCCCTATCAGCTAACACAGTATGGATTAGCCATCTTGGGCTCCTGTCAGAGATCGATGAACAGGGAGTACAGGAAAGCAGCTTCACAGAGCTCCCAGAAGGAGACAGAGCAACTGGAAACCAGTGATATATCCTTTCCCACCCAGCACACTTTTTCACTCCACTCAGCCTCCTCTGCTTCCTGTGGCTACAGCCTCTTGGCTTGGAGGTACTGACTTCAGCCCTTGCCACCTAGATGCCACCCGCACACACTGGCCAGCGCAATGAGTCCCGTTTGTTTGTAGCCACTGTTGCATTTTTCTGCTTCTTTTGGTTTCTTCCATACCTCTCACCTCCTCCCCCTAATTAATCTCAAATACCTGGATCCATGTGCAAACTTTGCTTCTTCCTGAAAGGCTGTGAAATGCAGCTCAACCGCAGAACTTCTTCCTGGCCAGTGCTGCTATGCTGGTGGGATCCCTGGGGGTTTTTTGCTTTGTTTTGATTTGTTATGCTTAGATTTGTTTGTTTATTTTCTTTTTCTTTTCTTGGCTTGGGAGCACCTTCTAGCAGGACTGTACTACGGGGATTAGGAGCAACTTCCGCAGTCTGCACAGCCTCATAGTGGGATCCCTGATAGCATTTTCTTTTCTTTTTTTGTTTGTTTTTCTGTTTTTTTGTTTTCCTTTCTTTTCTCTCTTTTTCCCTTTCTGTCTTTCTTCATTTCTCTGTTTCTCGTCTCTCTATACTTACTTTGCTTCCTGTCTCTTGAATACCTGGCACAGTGTGACACCTCTAATCCTTCTAGCCAGGCTGTACTTCAC
>NW_004443970.1:11785830-11787420 GCF_000243295.1 Trichechus manatus latirostris
AAAAAAAGGACAGGATGGTTCCAGTAGACGTCCAAAACAAAACAGCAGATGACTTTCTAGTAGAAGAAAAGGCACTATAACTAACTGATAGGGAATTCAAATCTCTAATTTTCAGAGCTATCCAAGAGTTGAAGGAAAAGGCAGACAAAAATGAGGAAAAAATACACAAATTCATGGAAAAGGCAGATTAAAAAAATGGAATAATTCAGGAAAACAATAAAGGAACAGAATGCCAAAATAAATTCACAACTAGAAATCAAACAAAAACAACAAGTAGAAATCCAAGGGATAAACAACAAGATTTCAGAAGTGGACTGTGTCATAGAGGGGCTGAGGAACAGGTTTGAAATGATGGAAAACAGGATCAGCAAAATTGAAGACAAAGACTTATATAGAACCCTATTTGAGGAAAAATTAGAAAAAAGAACAAACAAAAATGAAGAAACCCTGAGAATTGTGTGGGATACAACCAAAAGCAAAAATTTGTGAGTGATCTGACTTCCAGGAACAGAGGGAGAAAACAGAAAACACATAGAGGATCATTGAACAACTGCTGACAGAAAACTACTCCACTATCATGAAAGATGAAAAGCTGACGATCCAAGAAGCTCAAAGAACCCCATATAAGATAGACCCCAAAAAGAAATCATCAAGCTATATCATAATCAAACACCCTAAAACCAAAGACAAAGAAAGAATTCTGAGAGTAGCTTTGGAAAAACAAAAAGTCACATACAGAAGAGAAATAATAAGACTAAGCTCTGATTATTCGGCAGAAACCATGCAGGTAAGAAGGTAATGGGATGACATATGTAAAACCTTGAAAGAAAAAATTTCCAGCCAAAAATAACATATCCTGCAAAACTCTCTGTCAAATAGGATGGCGAAATTAGGACATTTCCAGACAAACAGAAATTAACGGACTAGGTCAACACAAAATCAAACTTACAAGAATTATTAAAGGGAGTCCTTCAGTCTTAGAACAAACAACATCAGCCCACAGGCTGAATATAGAACGCAGGATTGTACCAGCCAGATACCAATCTAGTACATGAACTCCTAAGGACTGTCCAAAACAAAAAGAATTACAAAAGGGAACCAGAGAGGTTAATCTGCAAATTACAACAACCTCAGAACAATAAAGGAGGGAATAAACAGTGTAAGTATAGAAGCATCTAATGGAGAGGAAGGCAAGGCTTTACCAAGTGATAGCAGACTGCTTCAAACCTAGGAAGATAAGGGTAAATTTCAAGGTTACCACAAAGAAAGTTAACAAACCTACTCAGCAAAATAAAGAAGAAAAACATAAAGTCTCAGTAAAAAAAAAACTACAAAAACAAAAGAAATGAAAAAAAATCCACATATAACACTCTGTTTACAAACTACTGGGTAATAGAAGAAATCAAAGATGGAATCAAAAAATTCCTAGACTCAGTAAAGAATGAAAACACATCATAACAAAACCTTTGGGACACTGAAAAGCAATCCTCAGAGGAAAATTAATAGCAATAGATGCACATGTCAAAAAAGAAGAAAGGGACTTAATCAAAACATTAACTACACAGCTCGAACAAATAGAAAGAGAACAGC
>NW_004443970.1:11789500-11790341 GCF_000243295.1 Trichechus manatus latirostris
AAGAGAACCTACAGACTGGGAAAAATTTGTTGGACATTACAAGTCAGACAAAGGTCTAATCTCTAAAATCTTCAAGAAAATCTAACACCTCTACAACAAAAAGACAAATAATCCAATTAAAAAATGGGCTAAGAAAATGAACAGACACTTCACCAAAGTCATTCAAGCGGCCAACAGACACATGAGGAAATGTTGGCGATCACTAGTCATTAGAGAAATGTAAAATCAAAACCACAGTGAGATACCATCTCATCCCGGCATAACTGGCATGAATCAAAAACACCAGAAATAACAAATGTTGGAGAGACTGCAGGGAGATAGAAACTCTTATGCACTGCTGGTGGGGACGCAAAATGCTACAACCATTTTGGAAAATGATATGGCACTTCCTTAGAAAGCCAGAAATAGAAATACCATATGATCCAGCCATCCCACTCCTAGGAATATATCCGAGAGAAATAAGAGCTGTCACACAGATAAACATATGCACACCCATGTTCCCTGCAACATTGTTCACAATAGCAAAAAGATGGAAGCAACCTAGATGCCCATCAACAGATGAATAGATAAACAAACTATGGTACATGCACAAAATGGAGTATTATACAACGATGAAGAACAATGATGAATCTGTGAAGCACCTCATAACATGGATAAAACTGGAGGACATTATGCTGAGTGAAATAAGTCAATCACAAAAAGACAAATATTGTATGGGACCGCTACTGTAGAAACTCATGAAAAGGTTTACACGCAAAAAGAAACAATCTTTGATTGTTATGAGGGATGGGAAGGGTGGACTGGGGAAATACTAAATAGACAATAGATAAGTGGTAACTTT
>NW_004443970.1:11790892-11793050 GCF_000243295.1 Trichechus manatus latirostris
GCCCCCGGACACCCTTTTAGCTCAGTAATGAAGTCATTCCCGAGGTTCACCCTTCAGCCAAAGATTAGACAGCCTCATAAACCAAAACAAGACCTATGAGGCACAACAGCCCAGGGACAATGAGTAGATGGCACGATGGAACAGGAAAGCTGGTAATAGGGAACTCAAGATTGAGAAGGGAGAGTGTTGACAAGTCATGGGGTTGTTAACAAATGTCATAAAATAATATGTGTACTAACTATTTAATAAGAAACTATTTGTTCTATAAACCTTCATCTAAAGTACAGTAAAAATAAAATTAAAATTAAAATTAAAAAACAAATTGAAGGCAAGGTGTAGGAAATCACATGAGAGTGCTTTATCCCCAGACTAGAAATATTGCCACCCCTCCCTTTTCTCAACTGAAAGCCAGAAAACAAGAAAACCTGTTGACTTTCTCAGTTATCCTGGCATTCAGCAGTGAGGAGAAGGAGGCAGAGTGGACCTATAGGGGCAAACAGATGATATCCAGAATAATACCGTTGGTGACTTCTAATAGTCTGACTGAAAAAACGTTAACAATGTCCCCACCACTCTCTCTGTTCTCAGTATAGAAACTTTAGTTTTCTAGAAATAGGCCCACCAAGTACCACTCTTTATCCAATTTAAATGCTAAACCCTATTCATCTTCTAAGACCTAGCTTAGGTGATATCCTCTCTAAGACTTCCCTGATTTCTGGAGGTGCGGGTTAGTGCAGTGCCAGTAAGGATATGAGGTATTGAAGAGGTCATTATGGTGTAAGATAGATGATTATGAGAGTAATTGCATAAGGCTTTAACAAACAAATCATATCAGGTAGTTGAAATACTGGGAAGGAATTAGTTAAGGCAACATGATAGAGGGGAATAATGAATCACTTAACATAAGGTAGAGGAGGGACCTCTTTGAAGAAGTGATTTTTGACCAGAGATCCGAATGATGAACAGGAACCAGCCAAAGGGAGTGCCAGAACAAGAGCATTTTAGGCAGAGAACAGTGAGTGTGCAGACTAGGTTGGGGAGTGTTGTGTAGGATTTTGTCTTAGAAATTAATAGAGAAGTACTCACGTTTGACATGGATAAACTTATTTAGTTTATTCCAAGGTGGACATGGCAAGGCATGTAAGTAAGACCTCACAGCATTCATTTAGAACCAGAGAATCAGAATTAACAATTACAATGTTAGTTTGATGGTTAGAGTTCAAATCGTTAGACTTCAGGCTTTTACCTTTAATGAGAGGTCTTGGGAGGAAGGCTTAACCACAACTTGACCTTGGTGGAGGTCTCTCATAGGTCTGAGGTCAGCAGTGGTGGGCTAAGTGTCAGCAGGCTCTAGGTGTTTGCTTCTGCCTTCTCTTAGTGAGTTAGCAGAAATTTAGGGTTTATATTTAAATTTGTCACCTTGGCTGCACATGATAAGGGAAGTGTGATATCAAGATAGTATGTTATGTGTCTTCAGAAGGTCTGGAAATTACCTAATTGCTGCATCTTTTCTTCAAGATCAGCAATTAGGGAGATTGTTTAGACTTATGTCTCAAGGCTAGTTTACAAAGATTAACTATGTTATGTCTTTTGTCACAGCATGTCAGGTCAAAGTCAACTTAAAGGTTGCTTACTCCATTATTCACATACTACTATGTTTCTAAGTTCAAAATTTTCTAAGTAACTTTCTTATGACTTACAGCTTTCTAATGACTTAAAGATAATAGAGAGCGTCACAAAGATAGACATATTTCTATTTCTAAGTTTACACTTACGTATTCTGAAGGCATAATAGTGACTTATACCTTATGGGCTTAGAGATCTTTATAGAAACATACAGAACAGGGAGAAAAAACCTTGAGTGGGTTGAGAACATAGTGAGAGAAATTGGAAGGGGAGGAGATGAGTTATAAATGTAGGTAGGGACCAACCAGATGATGTGGGACTGTGTAGGTCTTTGAATGAGTTGGTATTTTATTCTGAAAGCAATAAGAAGCCATTGGAGGGTTATCAATATGGAATGACATGGTCAGTTGTATAGTAAAAATATTCTCTGACCAATCTCTGAAGAATATCGTGTCTATTAATTTTTGTTAAAAATGTGACCATAATATCTCTTTCTATCACTTTTCTTTCCACATTTCTGTGTCTCATGTTT
>NW_004443970.1:11794127-11796097 GCF_000243295.1 Trichechus manatus latirostris
ATGGCAACAGGTAGTGTAATAGCAATATAACAGAGATGTAAACATAGATGGGAGGGTCATGTGAAGACAAATGCAGAGACCGGAATGAGGAATGCCAAGAATTGCTGGCAGCCATCAAAACGTAGGAGAGAGGCATGGGATGAATTCTCCCTCAGAACCTCTAAAAGAAATCAAACTTGCTGACACTTTGATTCCAGATTTCTGGCCTCAGAAACTGTGAAATAATAAATTTTTGTTGTCTTAAGTCACCTAGTTTGTCGCAATTTGTTACAGCAGCCCTGGAAAACTAATACACACATTTCACAATGTTTAAAAGTATTTCAATTTCTCCCTCAAACCAAGACAAAATTCTTAGCTTGCTATTGTTTCTCTCTCCTGTATCCAATGCCATCCTCATGTTTGTTAAAGTCATCTCAACGTTTACTTTCATTTTGTTATAACTTTGCATTGTGTCTCCAAATTTTAAGAATCACTCGTTAACAATTGTCTTAAGCTTCACAGGTAATTGTGTTCATAATCATTTAGACAGTCGTAAATTTTACAGATGTCTTGAATGCCATATATCTTTTCTTTCTTGGATTTATTTTCAGTCTTGTTAGAATATATCCCCAAATAATCCTTTAAGAAAGAGTTTTTGGGTGGAAAACTTTTTTCTTTACATATGTAAAAACATATTTATCTTGCCTTCACATTTGAATGCTGTTTTGGCTGGGTGAAGAAAACAACACCGAATGTATTTTTTCCTCAGAATTCTGGGAGGTTTCACCATTGCTTCAAACAATTTTATGTTGTTGATGTCGGTCTGATTTCTTTTTTTTTTTTTTTTTAGCATTTGATGAACTTTTTCAGTTAAAAATCTTTGCTAGCTCTAAAAAAAAAAAGAATGTCCTCAATTAGGGTGGGTTGAATGGACAGACAGGGTGTGGGAATGACCGATTCTGGGTAGGAAGGTTACTTCTTACTTCTATCTGCCTTTAATCACCTGCCTACTTTTCAGGCGTATGTAGTAACTTTGGGATTTTCATCAGAGAATCATCATCATATAGCTTTTTCCTTTGCCAAAATATTGGAGGCAAATGGTCTAGAATTAGAGAACTGTTTCAAATGTTGTCCTTTACATTATTAATAGTTGAATACTGTCTATGTCTAGCTCCTTCTTCCAAATTCTGTTACCTCTGATCTTGGCATTATCCTAACACTTTTTCAGAGAAACACTCTAGTTCTATAAGTTGTCCTTACCACCTGATGGTGCTACAAAAGTGTCACATCTGCTGGGCTGCCCTGTCAATGTCCAGAAATTGTGGTATGCTAGTGACATCTCTCCTAAGTTTCCAAGGATATTATGAATTTATGCTTATATTTCTCCAATCATTATTATGGGATTAGGAAGAAAAAAAGTTTAGAATGTGTGTTTGTTAAACCAACTTGAGTCAGAAGAAGAGAGGTAGATTTGCAACAGAAGTTAAAGACTTGTTAAATTCAAGATGTCTGCAGTATTTTCAGTTGGAACAGCCAAAATATCTATTTATATTGGCCTGCAACTTGGAGGGAAGCCTAGGGTAAAGATAAAGATTAGAGAGTCTTCAGCCAATAATGGGATATCATGAAAGCAAATGAGCTTATCCAGAGATGGCTGAGAGAAGAGGACCAAGCATAGAATATTAGGTAACACTAACTTCTAAAGGGTGGTCGGCAGAACTATTAAAATGCTGAATTAACCAATGATTTCCTATTTTAATTATTATGATTGCAATGATGTGGCCTGTCAGTTTTCTCAGCTGTGTAGTCTATATTGTGCTTCTTCTTGCTTTCTACAGCATTTTCTAGAGAAATTCTAAAATTGGGCTTTTTATTTCCAATGTTCTTTTTTTTTTTTTTTAATATTTTATTGTACTTCAGGTGAAGGCTTACAGAACAAATAGTTTCTCATGAAACAGTAGTACACATGTTGTTTTATCACATTGGTTAAC
>NW_004443970.1:11802771-11803983 GCF_000243295.1 Trichechus manatus latirostris
GAGGTGTTCGCAAGCATTGAATATGGCCCATGAATCAGACATATATCTGCCACAAGCTTAACATGAGAAGCATGCTCAGAACAATTTCCTACAAGGTATGAGTGACAACACCATTAGGATTAAAAGAAAGGTGAATCTGGAATGTAGCTGAGTATGACAACTTTTAAACATGAATTTCAGTAGTGGAGGAGACAGAGGATAATGGAGCTAATGGTTGTTAGCTAAGACTATTGCATGTATTGCTAGTAACTATTCTACTGCAAAATAATAAATAAGTAAATAAATAAATAAAATATGTACTTAATTTTGCTGTAATCTTTTTACTTATTCTTTGTATTAATGTACTGTATCAGGAAAACGCTATGATTTTTAAAATTCCTATAATAGATTTCCTAAACTATTTCATTCCTTTTGAGAAAATCATTTGAATTCAAGCTGAGTTACCTATTGCTTCAATCAGGCAATAGCCCCCCATACCTAGTCATTACTTAAACTGAGAAACATGTTTAAAACAAAATGAAACAAAACAAAAAGAAATAAACAAAACAAACAAAAAAAGAGAGTGAAGGAAGGTGGGGGATGGTGAGATGAATAAATTCATTTCAGTAATCAAGAGACAAATTACGCAGTGTCAGGGTACAAGAGCCTAAAGAAAGAAAGATGAGGGCTCAGACACAATAAAGTTAGTAAAGGCTATCTTTGACTCTCTTGGACATTATTCCTGGAGTTTCCAAGCCATTGTTCTTCTGGAGAAGACCGCCATTTTTCTTTTTCCTTTGGTCATCCATCTGTTACACTTTGATATTTATTAAGTGAGTTGTAAAATGAGACTAGAGATTTCAGTGGCATTGCAAAAGATACTGACTTTATTTTTCCTATTTGTAATGGACAGTTGCATGCTAAGCAGAAAGGACTACTCTTGACTGTACAGCATCCATGAAATAGCCATCCCCCTTGGAAGTAAAAGACCCTTTTGTCTGTCATGCCAATCAGATTTGCTTACAATTGCAGCACATCTTAATACTTGACATCTTATGCACACCCCACTCAGGATAGCGATCCTAAAGAAAAACTCTCAGCTTTTACACTTTTGCTCATGTTATTGGCATTCCTGTAAAACATGGTTCATTCTCATTCCACAGAAAGAGCAGAATCTTTACACTCATCTTTTATATTGATTTAATGGGTATAAAATGCAGGTAAATCTTGATA
>NW_004443970.1:11805704-11806646 GCF_000243295.1 Trichechus manatus latirostris
GTTGTACTTCAGGATACATCTTGAAATGTTCTTTTTGACAATGAATGCGATGCTGTCCCTCTTCAATTTTTTATTCTTGGTATAATAGACCATATGATCACCCCATTCAAAATGACTAATACAAGTCCATTTCTGCTCATTAATGCCTAGTATATTGATCTACAAGCGTTTCATTTCATTTTTGACAACTCCCAATTTTCCTTGTTTTGTACTTTGTACATTCCATGTTCCAGTTACTATGGGATGCTTGCAGCTGTTTCTTCTCATTTCAAATCATGACACGTCGTAAATGAAGGTCCCGAAAGCTTTTCTCCATGCACGTTAGGAAGGTTGACTCTACTTGCAGGAGAAAGCTCTTCTCGAGTCATATTTTGAGCACCTTCCAATCTGAGGGGCTCATCTTCTGGCACTATATCAGAAAATGATCCCCTGCTATTCATAAGGTTTTCAGTGGCCAATTTTTTTCAGAAGTAGATCACCAGGTCCTTCTTCCTAGTCTGTCTTAGTCTGGACACTCTGCTAAAACCTGTCTACCTTGGGTGACCCTGCTGGTATTTGAAATACCAGCGGCGCAGCTTCCAGCATCACAGCAAAACACCAGCCACCAGAGTATGACAAACTGACAGATGAATGGTAGCCATCCATCTTAGGTCCACAGTAATATGGTCTAAAAGCATAGTTAATCTAAAAAAAACAAATTCTTTGCTGTCGAATCAATTCCACCTCATAGCAACTCTATAGGACAGAGTAGAACTACCCCATAGGGTTTCCAGGGAGCAGCTGGTGGATTTGAATTGCCAATCTTCTGGTTAGCAGCCATAGCTCTTAACCACTGTGCCACCAGGACTCCATAGTTGACCTAGGAAAGTGGCATGTAAAGATACATGCTCCCACACTTAAAACGGGATATTTTCCAAATATCTTTTCATTATATGATTTTTT
>NW_004443970.1:11809407-11811668 GCF_000243295.1 Trichechus manatus latirostris
TTGTCTTTTGATGAATAGAAGTTTAAAATGTTTTAACGTATTTGGATTTATTAGATCTTTTCTTTTAAGAATAATGTGTTTAAAGAGATTCTTCCTTACACCAAGTCCATAAAGGTATTCTTCTATGTTTTATTCTAAAATTTTAAAAGCTTGCCTTTCAAAAGTATCTCCTCAAACCAAAGGAAGTGTTTGAGTTAGACATAAATTCTTATATTTTTTAATATAGATAATCAATTGCCCCAGTAGCACTTATTGAAAAGTCTAGATTTTTTTTTTTTAACCACAGCTCTGAAATGCCACCTCTGTCAAATATCAAGTTTACATAAAGAACATCATCTGAACCATCATTTCCAGCCTGCATTTAGGAGGCTATATTTGTAGATTAGAAGACAAATACCTGGCTCAGGTACAGGAGCTACCATGTCTCTGCCCACCTCCTAGCCAGAATCTGTATAACCTTGTGATTTTCTATAACATGAAAATAAAATTCCTACCTCACTACAGTGTTGTAAGAATCAAATGAGATACGCAGATTAAGTTCCTAGAATATAATAAATATGCAAGAAATGTAAACTATCTTCACCATCATTGTCATCATCATCATCAACTTTATTTTCATCATTATCATCATCAACACTATTATCATTAACTGAATATTCATCAGGCATATGTTTCTTTGAGAAATCATTTTCAGAGTTTCTTTTAGGGGCATCAGAAATAAATCTTCCCTGTGTCTCATATCACCTTTTATATTTGTCTATTGCGATATTTATCAGCGGATTGCCTTTGTGCTTAAATGTCTATTGTCTCATCAGGTTGAGAGAGTTTTGTGGATAATATTTAATCCACCTTTGTATCCCCTATTGTTCCTTGCATAGAGTGAAGAGAAATATGGAATGAAAGGAAGCAATACTGACTAGAAGTCTCTTATGTATAAAGCACTGTGATGTATATTACGTACATGCCGCGTTTTGAGTTCATAATGTAGGCAGTGTTTTTCTCATTTTTAAATATGAAGATATTAGATCATACAACCTAGCTAATATAAAGTATTAGTGGTTAAGAGTTCAGCTGCTAACCAAAAGGTTGGTAGTTCAAATCCACCAGGTGCTCCTTGGAAACTCTATGGGGCAATTCTACTCCATCCTATAGGTCACTATGAGTCAGAATCGACTCGACTGGCAATAGTTTTTTGTTTTTTTTAGTTAGTTCCAAAGTCAAGATTTGAATTTGAATCTGCTTGAATCCGAAAACTATTCATTTTCTTTCCACACTAACTTTCCAAAAACTGGGGAGTAAGATCTGTGGAATTCTGAAGATAAATTTTTTCTTTGTCTACATGATTCCTGTTCATTTTTTTGCTTGAGTTTCCATGATGATATTAAAAATAAATAGGAACATATTCCTGATGATCACCTTATGACTCAGTGCTGGTGTATTGTTTGTAGGTTCACGTTTGAATTTGTTTTCAACAACATTAGCATCAAGGGAACAACTAAAGCGACAGTCTTTAACTTTCATCGCAGTTTTTCACAAACTGGCCTCTACAGACCCCTGAGGATCACCGCACTATGTTTGATAATTGTTGGTTGAATAATCAAATACTAAGTTCTCCTCAGAGAATAGATCTCACTGGTGGCAGAATTTGGGACTTCCCCTTCCCCCAGTCCCTTCCTATGCATCGGACAGTAACAACAGGAAGTCCTCAGTTTCAAGTCTTATGTTCCATAGCCTTGAGACGCTGGGCCAGGAAGGGTCTGGGGTGGGGGTAGGGCAAGACCTGGGAGACTGAACAACAAATGGGTATAAAAGCATCATTAATTAATCCATCAAGGTAAGCCCTGTGGATGCCTTTAGTCAAGGTCCTCTTTTGGGAAATATGTCAGTCTGTCTGCCCCAGTCCTGCCACTCTATTAATAGCCCCCCTTAAAGCGACAAGAATTGAGCTGCCCCATTCCCTTATATCACCTTTTTTTGCTTCCAACCAAGTCAGAAGTTTTCTTCCTCATTCGATTTTCCCTGGTGAGAACAAAGGAATTCTGAGACTTTCCAAGGAATTATTTACTACAACACATGAAAGGCACGTGCAGCTGTATGCATTTAATGCTATTACAGATAGTCCCCAGCTTAGACATACTCAAATTACAACATACCACACTTACAACTGTCTTTTTTTTGTCATTCGTCTTATCGTCAGTAATGTGTATTACATACGTTACAGCACGTAATTTGTTGATGTTATCATTTTCAGATGTTTACTG
>NW_004443970.1:11836664-11843807 GCF_000243295.1 Trichechus manatus latirostris
ACATTTCAGAAGAAGGTACATGAAAGCACTTAGTACAGGCTGAAGTATTACATAAAGTAATTCCTATTTTAATTGCTTTGACTGCTTTCATCCTTGATTCTTGCAACCTTGAAAATTTTAGTTTTATGAGTGAGATGGAGAGAAATTGCACTTGTGATCTTTAATGATAATATGACCCTTTAAAGATCATATCTATCACCAAATAATTTGATTATCTGAATTCACAGAATATACAGAAAGTTTGAAATGAACCACATTTAGTGGATGTATATTTGTGGAAAATTTAGAGTACTTGAGTTAATAATAGCATGAGATATGGGTACTATGGTAACAGACAGTCAGTTCTCAATACATATCTATTGTCAGTTACCTCTAAGGTCTACCCTAGTTCAATTATTATGTAACTTTATGGCCTTGTTAAAGTATGGAAAACCAAAAGAAAGCAAGCTATGTAACAATTAATTAAGAAATTCAATTTTACCTAGTGCATCTTATTTAATATTTTCAGAAATGCAAGGTATTTTAGAAAGCAATGTATTATATTGTAGGGGAGCAAGGGGTCTAGAAACTATAGGTTCAAATACTGACTCTGCCACATGTTGTGACTTTAAGAAAGTTATTTTACTACTTCAAGTCACATTTCTTTCATCTGATAAATGGAAGTATTAGCACGATATCCTGTAAAAGATTGTTGAGAGGATAAAATGAGAAAGGTGGCAAATAATAAAAAAACAGTTGTTGTCAAGTCAATTCTGACTCATGGTGACCCCATATGTCTCAGAGTAGAATTGTGCTCCATAGAGTTTTCATTCGCTGATTTTTCAGATGTAGATCTCCACAACTTTCTTCTGATGTGCCTCTGGGTGGACTTGAATCTCCAACCTTTTGAGTAACAGTCAAGCACTTTAACCATTTGCACTACACAGGGACTCTGGTAAGTAGTAGGATATGCTAAAAAAAAAAAATATTGGTTGTTTATATTGTTGTTACAACATTACTTTTCTTGATGGTTTTATAGGACAGAAACAAAAGTATTCTCATTCTCAATGTATTTGTGGTGTTAAAAATATGCTATAAAATTAGGGATCTCACATGGGAAAGGTCATATTAAGAGCCGAATAAATAGTCAGATTGAATCTCCCTAGATCATGTGAGTTACTTTTCATTATTTTTACTAAATTAAACTCAAAAGAAGAGCTCTAAGCTTCTGACGGGGTGGCTCTGACAACAGATAATGATCAAGGGCATATACTACAAAGAGGGGCCATTTGAAAACCAGAGTTTTCAAAAGGTCACTAAGTAAGCAATCATGGGTCCCGAGGGCATCTTGAAAGCCATCTATTCTTTTTTTCATATTTCACGTACTTTTATGTCTATGCTTTTAGAGGGAAGAGGGACAAGAGAGTTGAGAAGGGGAGAAAGAAAAAGGGAGAGAAAGAGAAGAAAGGAGATATCTTGCTCATAGAAAAACGGTTTATTATATTTCATTATGAAATAATAATAAATCAAACAACGTATTGCTTTGGTCAAATCTCTTGCAAAAGATCTCTCTAAAGTTTTAAAAAGCAAAGACGTCACTTTGATGACTAAGTTGCACTGACCAAAGCCATGGTCTTTTCAATTTCTTCATATGCATGCAAAAGCTGAAAAACGAAAAAGGAAGACAGAATAAGATTTGATGCATTCAGATTGTGGTGCTGGCAAAGAATATTGAACATACCATGGATTGCCAGAAGAACAAACAAATTAATCTTAGAAGAAAGACAACCAGAATTCTTCTTAGAAGTGAGGATGGTGGAATTTTGTCTTGCTTACTTTGAACATGTCATCAGGAAAGAACAATTACTAGAAAACTATATCATGCTTGGTAAAGTGGAGTGCTGCCATTGGTGAGAAGGACTGATATAGTGGCTAAAACGAGGGACTCAAAAATACCAATAATCATAAAGAAGGAGCAGGACCAGTTAACATGTAATTCTGTTTATATTAAGGTCACTGTGAGTGAGAGTCAACTCAATGGCAACTAACAACAACATTATTATAATAATGGCCCTCACTCCATGGATTAGGAGGAAATATGGGGATTGTATCAGTTATTAGGCATGTTTATTCTCATTATATATTCAGAAACTGGGGAAATAATCAGAGAGTATGTGACTCCATGGACCAGCTGATTTCATTGTGAGTTGGACTTGAGCTAAGACTCTACCTATCACCTGACCACCATTATTTCCTCTCTTAACTAGCGGGAAACAGTGGCAGTGCAAGGTCCTGAAAATTGGCAAAAAATTAGAGACAATGTCTAGTAATCCTCGAAATGTCTATACATTTCCTTTTTTTCAATGCACTTTCAGTCTAGAAAATAGTTGCAGGTCACGTTGGGGAAATCTTGAAGAAAGATTTATCATATGTACTTGCAATCATTCACGGTCCTTTCTCAAAGGGACCCATCCATCTCCTTCATCAGTTGAAGGTTTCTGTCTCTTAATTGAATTAGCTCTGGAACTTGAGTAAAAGAGAATGACCCTCCACTGCCATGAATTAGGTAAGTTTTTGGCTACCAGAACTAAAGTTTTTTTCTGTTTTATAATGAAGAAATAATCTAGTAGAATTCTCATTTCTTCCATTCTCAAGTGTCAGTTTCATCTAGATCCAATCAAATTTCTCCATTCCAAGCTTCAGGATTAGGTTACTTACCAATCAATGGGCAATGAAAATCTTGGTGAGACTGTGAATTCAGCAATCATTGCAATTCAGCAACCTACAAAAATAAATTCGCATTTGATTTTCAGCAATGTTGGCCCTATGACACAATAAGGAAGAAATTATTTTAGGGAAGTTGTGGAAGATATCTGGTTCTCAGACCTTAACTTGAATTAAGAGTCGATGCACCTGAGCTTGCCATTTTCTTTGTGTAAGCAGCCAAGTGCACTTAAAAGAATTTATCCCACATCACAGTCCTTACAGTCATCATAATTTCCTGTTAAGGAATTGAATTTTGTCCCCCCCAAAATATGTATTGTAATTCCTAACCGCTATGCCCATCGTCCACCACTTGTCTGTCAGTTTGTCATAAAGTGGTGACTTGTGTGTTGCTGTGATACTGGAAGCTATGCCAACAGAATTTTAAATACCAGCAGGGTCACCCATGGTGGACAGGTTTTGACAGAGCTTCCAGATTAAGACAGATCAAGAAGAAGGATGTGGTGATCTATTCCTAAAAAAATTGGTCGTGAAAATTTTATGAATAGCAGCAGAACATAGTGTGATATAGTGCCGGTAGAGAAGCCCCTCAGTTTGGAAGTCACTCAAAATACAACTGGGGAAGAGCTGCCTCCTCAAATTAGAGTCGACCTTACTGACATGGATGGAGTAAAGTTTTCGGAACCTTCGTTTGCTGAAGTGGCAAGGCTCAAAATGAGAAGAAACGGTTGTAAACATCCATTAATAATCAGAATGTGAAATGTACAAACTTGTCAAAAATGAAATGGAACACTTGAATGTAGATATCCTAGGCATTAGTGATCTGAAATGGACTAGTATTGGCCATTTTGGATCATACAATCATATGATCTACTATGCCAGGAATGACAAGTTGAAGAAGAACGGTGTCACATTCATTGTCAAAAAGAACATTTCAAGATATATTCTGAAGCACAAAACTGTTACTGATAGGAAATATCCCCAAGCCTACAGGAAATATCAGTTAATACGACTATTCAAATTTATGTACCAACTACTCATGCTGAAGATGAAGAGATTGAAGATTTTTACCAACTTTTGCAGTCTGAACTTGATCAAACATGTAATCAAGATGCATTGATAATTACTGGTGATTGGAATGAAAATGCTGGAAACAAAATCAAAGGATCAGTAGTTGGAAAATATGGCTTTGACGATATGCCGCTAAGGTTCTCATGATGGAATTTTGCAAGACCAACAACCTATTCATTTGAATTACCTTTTTTTCAACGTAAATGGTGACTATACACGTGGACCTCTCCAGATGGAATAGACAGGTATCAAATAGACTACATCTGTGGAAAGAGAAGATGGAGATGCTTAATATCATCAGTCAGAAGACAGGGGCCAACTGCAGAACAAACCATCAATCACTCATATGTAAGCTCAAGTTGAATACAATTAAAACAAGTCCACGAAAGCCAAAGTATGACCTTGAATATATACCGCCTTAATTTAGAGACTATCTCAAGAATAGATTTGACCCTTTGAACACTAATAACCGAAGACCAGACGAGTTATGGTATAACATGAAGGACATCACACATGAAGACAACAAGCGGTCATTAAAAAGACAGGAAGAAAAGACCAAAATGGATGTCTGTAGAGACTCTGAAACTTGATCCTGAAGGTAGAGTAGCTAAAGCGAAAGGAAGAAATGATGAAGTTAAAGAGCTGAACAGAAGATTTCCAAGGACAGCTCGAGAAGACAAAGTAAAATATTACAATGAAATGTGCAAAGATTTGGAGTTAGAAAACCAAAAGGGAAGAACATACTTGGCATTTCTCAAGCTGAAAGAACTGAAGAACAAATTCAAGCCTCTAGTTACAATATGGAAGGATTCTATGGGCAAAATACTGAATGACACAGGAAGCATCAAAAGAAGAGAGAAGGAGTACACAGAGTCACTGTATCAAAAAGAATTGGTAGACATTCAACCATTTCAGGAGGTGGCACATAATCAAGAACCAATGGTATTGGAGGAACAAGTACAAGCTGCACTGAAGGCACTGGCAAAAAACAAGACTCAGAGAGTGTGTTCTCTTTGGTATGTTAACGAGGCAGGATTGGTATAGGTCACATCTTGAGTCAATCTCTTTTGAAATGTAAATGAGATTGAACAAGCAAGGGGGAGAAGCAGATATGGGCGAGGATAGATTCCACACCACGTGAAGATCAACAAGGAGCCAAGGATCAAAGGTACAGAGACAGAAAGCCTTCTCCTAGAGTCGGTGCCCTGAAGTTGGACTTCTAGTCTACTAAACTATGAGAAAATAAATTCTGTTTGTTGAAGCCATCCACTTGTGGTATTTCTGTTATAGCATCACTAGATAATTAAGATACTACCATACATAGTCAAGTGCAGCAGACACTTGGGCCTCTAAGGCCAATGCTTCAGTAGGCACATCATCACAGTCAACCACAGATAATAGCCTGATACATTATTTATATGCCATTGCATGGAGCCAATTTCCCATGGGCAAGGATTTCAACACTGATCTCAAAGGCAAGACCAAACCAATCCGCAAACCCCATATTTGCAAGTCTATATCCTGAAGTAACAGATTATTTTCTAATTTCAAATTGAAATTGTTCATTACTAATATATAGAAATGCAGTTCATTTTTATATGTTGACATTTTATCTTGCAACCGTGCTAATCTCTACAAGGTTTTATTTGTAGGTTATATGGGATAAGACATATAGACAGACATGATCTTTTTAATAGAGGAAATTTTTACTTCCATCTTTAAAATCAAGACGTCTTTTATTTATCTATCTATTTATTTATATAGTTACATGTTTATTTTTATTTACTTATTTTCTCTTGCCTTATTACACTGGTTGGGATTTTCACCGTGATGTTGAATAGAAAGAAATCCTTGCCTTTTTCCCAGATCTAGGAAGAATGTTTTCAGTCTATCAATATTAAGTATGATGTAGCTGTAATCTTTTTGTTTCTTTGTTTTTTGCCTTGTGAGAGTTTATATTTGTTTTGCTTCATTTTATTTTGTAGATGCTGTTTATGAGGTAAAGAAAGTTCCCTTCTTTTCCAAGTTTGCTGGGAGTTTTTCAAATTAGAAATGGATGCTGGATTTTGTCAAGTGGTGTTTTTGCATCTATTGAGATAATAATATATTTTTCTTCATTCATTTGTAGATGTGATAAATTACATTGATTAATTTTTGAACACTAAACCAGCTTTGCATTCCTGGGATAAATTCCACCTTTTTGCAACATATTAACCTTTTTTTTTTTAATATACTGTTGGGTTTAATTGGCTAATATTTTTTGCTGGAGGTTTTTGTGTCTATGTTAGTGAGAGAAATTGTTCTGTCATTTCTTTTCTTGCAATACTTATGTCTAATTTTGTTATTAGATAATACTGGTCTCATAAAAATGAGTTGGGAAGTACTCTTTCCTGTTTTCTAGAACACATTTTGTAAAATTAGTATTATATCTTCCTTAAATTCTTGGTAGAACTCACAAGTGAAACCATCTGAACTGGAGTTTCCTTTTTGGGATATTTTTAATTATGAATCCAATGCCTTAATCAGTATAGTATTATTGTATTTTCTATTTTTTTAAATGAGTTTTGGTGGTTTTTGTCTTCAGAGAATTAGTCCATTTTTACTTAAGTTGAGAATCTATAGAAATGCAGTTGTTTATATTATCCCTTTAATTCTTTAGATATCTATACTGTCTGTATTTTCAGTTATTCATATTTTTGCTTTAATTTTATTAATATCTGTGGTTTCTGTAGTAATATTTTATCTTTCAATCTGGATATTGGTAAATCACATCTTCTCACTTATTTTCTCATTTTGTTTGGCTGCTGTTGTTGGGTGCCTTTGCGATGGTTCAACTCATAGCAACCCTATACACAACAGAACGAAACACTGCCTGGTCCTCTGCCATACTCACAATTGCTTGAGTCCATTGTTGCAGCCACTGTGTCAATCCATCTCATTGAGGGTGTTCTTTTTCGCTGACCTTCTACTTTGCCAACCATGATGGCCTCCTCCAGGAAATGATCCCTGCTGATAACAACTTCAAAGTATGTGAGACAAAGTCTCACCACCCTTACTTCTAAGGAGCATTCTGGCTGTACTTCTTCCAAGACAGATTTGCTCCTTCTTTTGGCAGTCCATGGTATATTCACTATTTTTTGCCAACACCATAATTCAAAGGCATCAGTTCTTCTCTGGTCTTCCTTATTCATTGCTCAGTTTTCACAAGCATATAAGGTGACTGAAAACACCATGGCTTGGATCAGGCTCACCTTAGTCCTTAGAGTGACATCTTTCCTTTTTAACCCTTTAAAGGGGTCTTTTGCAGCAGATTTGCCCAATGCAATAAGTTGTTTGATTTCTTGACTTCTGCTTACACGGGTGTTGATT
>NW_004443970.1:11847606-11858482 GCF_000243295.1 Trichechus manatus latirostris
CTCAGAGAGCCGGCCCATTCGGGTGTGTGGAATCCAAGCAGCTGGTGTTTCCCGGACAAGAGATTGTGGCCGCGAGAAGCAGAGGAGGCCGAGTGGGGTGAAGAAGGGTGAGGGGTGGGAAAGCGCATATCGCAAATTACTGGTTGTTTTCTCTCCCACTGGAAGCTCCGTGAAGCTGCTTTCTCATATCCCCTGTTTGCTGGTCTCTGGTAGGAGTCCAAGATGGCAGATCCACTCTGTGTTAGCTGGTAGGGGACCTCTGCATGAATCTCTCCTCGCTCTCCATTCTCTGTCACTTTTCTCACTCCATTTGGTGCTTGGCTGGGTTCTTTATCTCTTCATTTCATGTTTTAGTGTTTCAGGATTGTTGTATTCTCTGTTCGGCTTAGTTTCTCGGATCTTTGCTGTGGAGGGACGGCATGGTGCTTCTGCCTACAGCACCATTTTGCTGGAACACCCTCTTGATAAAATTTTTACAAGGAAATTAAACACTTTAATTATCAATGTTATTAATGCTTTAAATTGTTTTTAGTTGCTGTTGAGTTGGTTCTGACTCATAGTGACTCTATGCACAATAGAACAAAACACTGACTAGTGCTGTGCCATGCAATGTTTGAGCCCATTGTTGCAACCATTGTGCCAGTCCATTCCATTGAGGGCCTTCCTCTTTTTAGCTGACCCTCTACTTTACTAAGCATGATGTCCTTCTCCAGGAATCAATCCCTCCTAATAACATGTCCAAAGTACATGAGACAAAGTCTCACCATCCTCACTTTTAAGAAGCATTCTGTCTGTACTTCTTCTAAGATTTGTTTGTTCTTCAGGCAGTCCATGGTATATTCAATATTCTATGCCAATACCATAATTAAAAAAAGAAAAAGTTGCCATCTAGTTGATTCTGACTCATAGTAACCGTAATTCAAAGACATCAACAGTTCTTAGGTTTTCCCTATTCATTGTCCAGCTTTCACACACATATGATGAGATTGAAAATACCATGGATTGGATCAGATGCACCTTAGTGCTCAAAATGACATCTTTGCTTTTTAACTCTTTAAAGAGGTCTTTTGCAGCAGATTTGCCCACTGCTTTAAATTACAGTATAAAAAACCACTGTTGTAGAGTCGTTTCCCACCAAATATTAGTTTTCCCTTTTTTCCATTTCCTCATGCTTAAAAAATTGACAGTAAATAATTTTTTATGTTTTGTCAAAAAATGAAAGGTGACAGAGCAGTCATAATTTTCCTATTGATTATTAAGATTGTCTTTCATGGTTTCAGCTTGCATAGTCATGTTTACAGTCCCATACCACTGTACAAAGTGAGTACTGCTTTTACCTGTTTCTCTCCTCCTAAGTAAATATTATGGATGAAATCTTGCCCCCTCAAAATTTGTATTGAAATCCTAAACTCTGTTGCTGTAAATATGACCCAGTTTGAAAATAGGGTATTTTTTGTTAAGTTAATGAAGTTATACTAAAGTACAACTTAGTCATGACTAAGATCCTGATTTTGACTTTCAGCCTTTAGAACCATGAAAAAATAAATTGCTATTCTTTAAAGCCACCCATTTTAAAACAACACAAGGCAACCAAGACAGTAAGAAACTCCCGTTTGTTGGTTATAGTGGATTAACTGGTTTTTGTTATTAGGTGCTGTCTAGTTGGTTCCGGCTCATAGTGATCCTATGCACAACAAAACGAAACACTGCCCGGTCCTGCACCATCCTCATGATCGTTGTTATGCTTGAGCCCATTGTTGTAGCCACTGTGTCTGTCCATATTGTTGACGATCTTCCCCTTTGTTGACGACCCTCTACTTTACCAAGCCTGATGTCCTTGTCCAGGGACAGATCCTTCCTGACAACATGTCCAAAGTATGTGAGATGTAGTCTTGCCATCCTTGCTTTTAAGGAGCATTCTGGTTGTACTTCTTCCAAGACAGATTTGCTTGTTATTCTGGCAGTCCATGGTATATTCAATATTCTTTGCCAAAAGCACAATGCAAAGGCATCAATTCTTCGGGCTTCCTTATTTATTGATCAGCTTTCACATGCTTATGAGGCGATTGAAAACACCATGGCTTGGGTCAGGTGCACCTTACTCTTCAAGACGACATCTTTGCTTTTCAACACTTTAAAGAGGTCTTTTGCAGCAGATTTGCCCGATGCAGTGTGTTTTTTGATTTCTTGACTGCTGCTTTCAGGGGTGTTGACTGTAGTAACTATCTATATTAGCACCTTTATGCAAATCCAAGATCCCACCCCAGAACTACTGAATCAAAAATTCTGTGCGTGAGGCCCAATCATTTATATTTTAATAAGGTCTCCAGCTAATTGTCAGACTAAAAGTTTGGGAATCACTGATATAGAGGATACAGCATAACATGGTGACAAGGAGGATAAAATGGAAGTAAACCTTTTATTTGGGCTAAATATGAATTGGCAGAAGAGGTTTATGAGTCAGGATTGCCCCTAGAGATAGCTGTTATGTGGATGGATTCATTCTGGTATATGCCAAGTAGAAATACAAACTCATGTGAGAGACCAACACAACCATTTCAAATCTATGTTTTCTAGGCGATGAAAGAGCACAGTTAACGGGGGACATCATCTGTGAGGCCACAAAAATAACACTGTCAGAAATTGGCAAAGAATATTTAAACTCAGGTCTCTTTATTCAAAATTTCATGGTGTTTGTGGTGAAATGAGTTCCTTTATGTTTTGCATTGGTTCTGTGGAAAAAAAAAAAACAGCTTGGGAGATTTTTCCTCTAAGCTCTGAGGAGTTGTTACAGTTTCCCTTGTTACAGTTGCCCTAGTTCTTTGAAGAAGTTTGTTACTTTTGCCCATTGAAGAAGCCAGTCACTGCCAGCAGAAAATGTCAGTTGTTATGCAAATAGATGGAGCCACTTTCTGTCCAGCGAGGAGATTGGTCAGTTTAGTCCAAAAATGGGTCAGTTATTATGTAAATAGTGGATTGAAAACCTGCCCAGTAGGATTGAACCTATGTAAAAGCCAACCCCACAGAGATAATCAGAGGCAAGGAGAAGAGACAAGAAGGAGAAGAGGCAAGGAGAAAAGGCAAGGAGAGGAGACAAGAGAAGCAGAGAGAGAGAGCTGAGAGCCTTAGGGCAGAAGGCTTTCCAGTGGAGCTAAAAGTGCTTGTAATATGGATCAAGGGCTATAACACTGAAGATGGCTAGAGACCTGAGAGAGAAAGCCCAGGTGTGCAAGGCTGAGAGGGGGCCTGTCCCGAGGGGCACTGTGCAGCCAAGAGTGGGCCTCCATAGCTTAGAGAGCTGTCCTACACTGAAGAAGAGAGGGATGTACTCTTCACTTTGGGGGAGACTTCCAGACCTTGCCTGTGCGCTTCCTGAAACTGATCCTGAGTTGTAGCCCGTTACTTCCAAGCTGATCCTATTCCTGTTAGTTCCAAGCTGATCCCGATCTCAAGTTGTAGCTTATTACTTCCCTAATAAACCATATAAAACTGTAAGTACAGTTTGTGAGTTCTGTGAGATGTTGCAGGAAATTGCCAAACCCAACAGAGAGAAGAGAGTTGAAGGGAGGGAGAGTGGCCAATGTCAGGGAATGATGGCGTGGTACAGCAGCTTGGAGAAGTTGGAAATCTGGGAAGTATTGAACATCTGCCTCAGAGGAACCAGTTTCGTGCTGATTCTTACTAATTAAATGATATGTTTACCCTTTTACTTCTACCACACTGTTTATTCATGGTTTCAGAGAAACTGCACAGTATAATTAAGAACTTATTCATGGGTTCAAATTTTAATTTCACCATCCAATGTGTATATGATCTAGGATATATCTTCTTCCTATGGTTATAAGAATTAAAAGAGATAACAGGTAAAGTTATTAGTTTAGTGAATGATACATAAGAACTTAATTATATTCTTAAATTTTCACATATACTCATATCTCCCATTTTTTGCTACCCATTTTATAGGTATCTTATACCTTATATGTATAATTATTTTATCTTAATAATTTAAGATGCTAAGGAGCTTTGATTTGTTCACTAACATATTCCAAGATTCTAAAACCGGGTCAAGAACATAACAGATACTTAATTAAAATTTGTTGAATGAATGAATGGATGAATGAATGACTCCTCCCATTAGTATCTCAATCAAAATGTTCAGAGCTGAACCCATAATCATTTCCTATATGTCTTTCAATATATGTTCTTCACCCCTTCTAAAATAGTAGAAAAGCCTCTCTTTCAGCTACATGAAACCAAGTAAAGAAATTTTGGACAGTGGGATGTGAATAAAAATGATGTGTGCAATTCCTGAGCATGTCCTATCTCTCCCCTTTTCCCAGTAGCTAAAACAGGGTGTTGGTAGGATGCCATCTTGGAGTATGCAGATGAGGGCAATCTCATCTTGTGGATGTACAACAAAAGAGAAGGACCCAGGGCTTCTAATGACTTTTCAGAGCAGAGATGCCACACCAATTGGACTTGTATGTGTGAAAGAAATATCTTCTTTTTACCATTTTTAAGCTATTTTGAGTCTTGGTCCCATGGATTCAAAGCTACTGTGTTATTAATACACTTTCTTATGTCAACGTGTCATCATTAGTCTAGTCTCTTAGGCCACCAAATTTGCCCCTCCTTCTTTGAAGGACCAGTCATCACCCACATTCTTTAAGTTTTAGTCCAAAGTCCTCATTCTTAATAAAGATATCCCAGGGAATTTTTAAGACATTAGAATGATTACTTGAGAATGATAATAGTGTTTTCATGAGATGTGATAATGCTTAAGTTTTGTCTCAGTCCTGTTCGAGGAGCTTGGATAAACTCAGTGGACATACTCTTCATGAAAACAGTGACTATCTAAAGTTGAGGATCTTAGCATCATGCACCATAGGATAACGACAGCATATTCAGGAGGAAAAGTAAATCATATTCAAGAAAGGAAGTAAAGGATGTAGCTAGAAAAGTTCCAGGTAGAGCACATCAAAAGGTTAGAAGTTGGGAGAATCAAGTGCAAATTAGGGTATGGAGAGTGAGAAGGATTCAGGGAAGTGGTACAGGAACAACGCTATAAAAATTTGATGCCCTGTGGTGCTCTCTGCATGGTGCTAAGTCTTGCAGGTTGAAAAATTTTTCTTGCATGCATTTTAAATGCTTTGATTTGTACTTAATGACAGGGAACTTGTATATGCCACTCAGTAAAGATGGATTTGTCCGAGGCCCTGCTAAATCAATGCATATTCACTGAAATCTCTTGTCATTGTTCTGTCAGAGAAAGCTCTGCATCCATTCTAACACATGGAGATCTGGCTAGTCTGTATCTGCTGTTTGTAACCAGCTGGGACTTTTACTGACTTCATTATGCCATTTACTTTATCAGTAGACAATTTTCCTCTAGTCTTTGTTTTCCTTGGTGGAAGTTATGCTTCTTTGTTTGTGTTATAATAGAGAACAGCGCATTTCCTTTTCAACATTAACAAGCCCATTAATCATGCACTTTGACTTATAATTTTGAGTGCCTTTCAGCACTTTTTAGGAAAGATGACATTATTCTGAGCCACAGGTTATGGGGGCAAGAAATTCCCTCAAGAGGTCATGTAATCTAATCCTCTGACTCCAATTGAGCATTAGCTTTTGAAGAGACTATCACTTATAGATAACATCTTCCTCATTGCTTTATATTCACATGACATTGATGGGGTTACACTTTCTTTGAACGTGGAGGAAAAGAAAATCACTCTCTTCAAGGCAAAGGAATCTCACTTCTCCCTTCTACCAAGATTTACAACCTGGCAAAGACACTTGTAAACCGATAATCTCTGTAAGCATAATTCTGACTATATCTAACAGTGGAAGGCTAGGTTGCTTTTTTTTTTTTTCCTCGCTGCATAACAAATTACCACAATTTAGCAGTTTAAAACAACACCGATTTATTATCTCACAGTTTCTGTGAGTCAGGAGTCCAGCTATAGATTAGTTGGGTCCTCCGCTCAAAGTCTCCCTAGGTTGAAATCAAAGTACCAATGGGTATGTCATCTCATCTGAAACTGGTGATCTTCTATCAAGCTCACTGGTTGTTGAAAGTCCTCAGCTATAGGATTGAAATGCCCATTTTCTTGCTGCCTGTCAATCAGGGACTGTTCTTAGCTCCAAGAGGATGTCCACCATTCCCTGCCATGTGATCATTTCCACAACATAGTAGGTTGCTCTCTTAGCATTCACAGAAGAGTGTCTGCTGGTGCTTCACTTCCCTGTGACCTCTTTTAAAGACTCACTCCCTTAGGTCATGCTCACCCAGGAGAATATTTCATTACCCATTTGATTAACTCAAAGTCAAGTGATTAGAGACCTTAATTGCATCTATACATTCCCTTTGCTTTGCCTAATCACAGGAATGATACACCGTAGTATTCACCGATTACACAGGGTATATACACAGTGGAGGAAGGGAATCTTGAAGCCATTTAGAATATAGTCTATCATAAATGACTATACATTAACCATTGCGTCAGTTAGCTTTTGATGCTTCTAAAGCACCCCCAAATTTAGAGGCTTCAAGCAATAACAATTTATTATTAGCTTATGATTCTATGGGTTGGCAATATGGGTGGCCATGCAGTTTATCTCAGCTGGGCTTACATATATAATTGCAGTAAGCTGTTGGTTTGACTTGGGAATTCTTGGGTCCTAGATGGTCTTATATATTTCTGGTGGTTGACTAGGACAACAGGGGCAATTAGGCCACCTTTCTCCAGAATCTGGCGGGCTAGCTTAGGCTTCTGGGTTCTGAAAGCAGCAAGACTGAGGGAAAACACATTTCAAGCCTAGACTTAAATCGTATTTGCTGATGTTCTTTTGGTTAAAGCAAGCCACATGGCCAAACTAAGATTCAAAGGGTGGGGAAATATATTCCACTTCTTAATGGGAAGATCTGCAAAACATTATAGCCATTTTTTATATCTGCCATGCCTATTAAAGATCTAAAAAAGTCAAACAAGGGATGAGGAGGACCACTATGTATATAATCTAAAAAACCTGTTGCCATCGAGTTGGTTCCAACCCACAGCGACACCACTGGACAGAGTAGAACTGCCCCATAGGGTTTCCATGGAGCGCCTGGTGGATTCCAAGCAGCCGTAGCTCTTAACCACTACACCACCAGGGTTTCCACTGGGTATATAGCACACTACAAATGCAGGATCATGTTTATATTCCCCAACATAGATACATACTTGACTTCCATAAAGCAAAGAATGACCCTGTAATTTATATGGGGACAAAACTCTATCAGTCCACCTTTTAAAATTAGAACATTCCTTTTGAAGCTTGAATTTTCCCATATTTCTCTCAGTTTCTATCTTTGGTCTGGCTTCTTCTTAGAGCAAATTTTCTCCTTGAAAATGCAATATTGAAAGATATGAATCACTATTTCTCTATTACCTCATGAAAGATTTTGTAAGTACACATACCCTTAGGACCCCTTCTCGTCTTGGCTTCATTAAAAATTAGGATGTACAATTAGAATATGTAATTCGACTCAGTTATATTCAAAAACCAACCAGACTTGGACCTTGTCTCTAATGATATTAAAGCCCTCAGCATTCAGAGAAAATTACAAATGACTCAGCAAATTTGATGGTAATGCGGGCAGCTCTCTGTTTCTGATCAAAGCCTACAGAAAGGAATGAATATCAAGCAAAAGAACAGAGAAGAGGAGAAAAAAAATAAGAAGAAATGTGTTATTCAGCTTTACTCCTCCAAGAGAAACTAAAGTAGGGAAAATCCCAAGGGTGGTTTCTGAGGAGGTAGAAGGACAGAAAGACTTCTGATATAACCTGAAATAGAGCCATAGTGCCATGGAATTCTGAAATTAACATAATATTTAGGGAAAAAAATATGAATATGAGAGAGGGAGAGCAAAAGTAAGAGAACACAGGCTGGGCAGTAGTTCGGTAGCAAAATCCGATACTAACTTAGATGTGGTTAAGTCATATAACTCATCATTATACTTAGGTTTCTATATAACTGTGTAAGCTTAGAAAGAATATAGTACACCTTCTCTCCATATCACCAGCAGAATTACATTTTTAAACACAGGTCTACTTGTATCACTTACCGGCTTTAAAACAAAAACAAAAGCACTGATGGTCCCTCAGTATTCATAGGATAAAGCCCAAACTTCCTAGTTTTTCAAACAATCTGACCACAACTTAATGGGCATGATAACTTGCACAACTATACCTAGTATACCTAATGGAAGTTATTTAATATCTCTGTTTTTTATTTACCTTTTCCCCCACCACCTGGAGGATTTATTATCCTTCAAGAACACTTCCTTCTTTTAGTCTTGGCCAATTTCCCAGGGAATAGTAAGGTTTTTTTGTTTGTTTGTTTGTTTTGTTTTTCTTTCCTTTGTACTCCAAAGACCATAGTTCATTATTCTGATGGAATTAATCCCTTGGTACAGCTTTTTTATTTTTTTTTAATTAATCTTTCTTCATCATTAGATTGTGAATGACTCTAGGGTAGAGACTTACCTTCTTCACTGCTGTATTTGTTGCACAGTGCCTAAAACCTAGCTAGTGCTCATTTTGTGGGAATGAATGAATGAATGAATCAACAAAGAAATGAATGAAGTTTTTGATGAGGTGCAAGGAAGTCAGAGTCCAACTCCTCTTGTCTTCCAAAGCACCAACTGGTTTCCAGTGGTGCATGGGCTCCCTTAGGAATTGCCTTTAGATATCATCTGCCATTTTTGTCCTGGTTTAAGCTGAATAGAATGACCCCAACTTGCAGGGTGAGACAGAAATTGTCTTCTGGAGATTTTCTAGTCGGTATTTTGGGGCCACATATTGGGGTGTCTCTTGATTTCACTAATATAAAGATTACTCATGTACTCTAGATTGCCTAGAATAAATCTAGTTTATGCCTATTGTCCTGAATTATTATTTGTGACCCTTTTCACTGTCAAAGGTATTTTTTTGGACAATGAATTACACAATCATCCTTAATATGCAGTCATTTCATCTTAGGTTTATGTGTCCAATACTTCAGAATATATACAGAGCATAAGGTAGACTGAATTTGGAACCACAATATCAGTGAATTAGGAGATTTGGGTTTTAATTGAGGTCCTGCCACTAACTTGATGTAATATGCTTTGCAATCCACTGAACACTTAATTTACTTCAGTTCAATTTTCTAGATAATGAGACAGGAGAGAGAAAGAAAATGGTAGAATATAACACTTAAAGTAAAACATTTCAAAATCAGACCTTCTTGATAGTACAAGGTTACTGGAAGGAAACACAGTATGTTTAAACACAATGTGGAGAAATAAAATGTAGAGAACATCCCCAGATCTTATTGTATTCATTATCTTTTTAATGCTTTCCCCTTACTAAACTTTTAACAAGAGTTGTAAGCAAATAAAATGTTGACTGGTTTGGCTTTCACATTTTCTTCTCTCTAGTGGAGATACAAATGAACAATAAAATGGTTACCTGACTGGTAATAGAAAAGAGCGAAAAAAATACAGGATTAAAGAAATCCATGAATGGGAGAATGTTGTTGTTGTTAGGTGCTGTAGAGACAGTTTCAACTCACAGTGACCCTATGTACAAAAGAATGTGAAACGCTGTCCAGTCCTGCTCCATACTCACAATTGTTGCTATGTTTGAGCCCATTTTTGCAGCCATTGTGTCAATCTATCTCATCAAGGGTCTTCTTCTTTCTCGTTGACCCTCTACTTTACCAAGCATGATGTACGTCCTTCTCCAGGGACTGGTCCCTCTTGATAACATGTCCAAACTACATGAGACTAAGTCTCACCAACCTTGTTTCTGAGGAGCATTCTGGTGGTATTTCTTCCAAGACAGATTTGTTCATTCTTCTGGCAGTCCATGTATAGCCAATATTCTTTGCCAACACCATAACTGAAATGTATCAATTCTTCTTCCATCTTCCTTATTCATTGTCCAGCTTTCATATGCATGAGACGATTGAAAACACCATGGATTGGTCAGGTGCATTTTAGTCCTCAAGGTCACATCTTTGCTTTTTAACACTTTAAAGAGGACTTTTTTTTTTTTCTAGTGTGTAATAAAAGGCTTTTATTGAGTCTCTCATACAAAACAATTGAGATTGTACATACACATAGCCAAAGCAGTTATCTTATTTGTTTTTAATTTTCAAGCTAATACATTTAATAATCCGACCTCTTCTAGAACAACAATAACAAAAGAAACTATAGTTCGGCAGATTTTAAGCAACTTGCTTGAATTGAATTTAGTTTTTCTTTTGTTTCTTCTCTAAATTTAATCAAATCAGGTTGTGTACCAACTAAGCAATAATGGAATAACATAGCAGAAGACCTCAATAGAGGCCATGTTCAAACATGGGGAGATTCAATTGTATGAAATTGTCAATTGTCCCAGGTACATCTATAAATTCACATAACCCTAATCAAAACCTAAATGAGGTTCCTTGAGATTCAGGACAGGATAGGACCAATAGACGTATCTTAGATGGCCACTAGCAAGCTTTTAAGGCCATAGACAATACTTACCAAAGTAGGATGTAGAACATTTTCTTTATGAAATATGTTATGCCAACTGACATAGATGTCCCCCAAGACCATGGTCCCAAACCCTCAGCCCCAGTAACTGGGTCCCTCAAGGTGTTTCGATGTATCCGGGAAGTGTCTATGTCTTTGTCTTGGTCAAGTTGTGCTGATTTCCCCTATATCATGTGCTGTTTTTCCCTTCATAAAAGTTAAAACACTTGTTTTAGTGATTTCCCCTCAGCACCCATCTACTTCTGCATAACCATCAAAGATTGTTTTTTGATTTTTATTTTTTATTTATTTATTTATTTTATTGTA
>NW_004443970.1:11869034-11879623 GCF_000243295.1 Trichechus manatus latirostris
TCATGCTTGGTAAAGTAGAGAGTCAGCAAAAAAGAGGAAACCTCTCAATGAGACGGATTGACACGGTGGCTGCAACAATGGGTTTAAGCATAACAACGATCATGACGATGGTGCAGGACCGGGGATGTACAGTATTTCATTCTGTTATGCATCGGGTTGCCTTGAGTGGGAACTGACTCTATGGCACCTAAAAACAACAATAGCAACAACCTAACATGGAATACTGTGGTGATTACAATCCCACAAAATGCTTCCTACTGACAGACATAATATTAACTCTAATATTAAACAAATCATTGCTAGTGTTTCCAAACAAATGGTCAGCAATCTCAAGCTTCTTGCTGAGTAGCTCTTGAAGGGGAGCCAAAGCAGTTGTATGGTTCTAGTGATCTTTCTGGATGTCAGCCATGTTGTACCTGTGTGACTTATGTCGTGGGGACAAACACCAGCCACAAACGGTCAAAGCACTGTCATTGACCTGCAACACCACATGAGGAGTGCTTCTTGAGCTGAGAGAAGGTTGTTAAGTACATATCATTGTTGTCCAAACTCCATAATGGAAAGCTACATCTTCAGTGAGAATTTAATGGAATGCTTTTCAGGAATGAGTGGCTTCTTATTCACCAAGGAGTAGGAAATGAAAAGACCCTATTGGTAATATTTGTAATGGGAAAGGTATTTGAGCATTTTCACTTGTTTTTGGTGGGGATAGTCACAGACTTTTAAGAAGGCTAGTATCTTAGACCATTTGACAGTTTCTACTTCCCCTTCATTACAACATTTATATCAGATGGTTTTCTGTTATAAGAAAACCCTGGTGGCGTAATTGTCAAGAGCTACAGCTGCTAACCAAAAGATTTGCTGTTCGAATCCACCAGCAGCTCCTTGGGAACTCTATGCGGCAGTTCAACTCTGTCCAATAAAGTTGCTATGAGTCAGAATTGACTCAATGGCAATGGGTTTGGTTTTATTTTTTGGTCAGAGTCAGGTCCGGAGAATTAGGTTATTAATATTTGCAATTTCTTGGAGGAAAACAGTGAAAAATGAATGAAATTAATCCTGAAATATTTTTCAGTTCTCTGAGGCATAGTTGAGAATATTAGAGAAAGGACAACTTGTGGTCTTAATTTTTCTGCTATCACTATATGACAGATGACAAATAATTAACTTTCCTGAGCCTCAGTTTGTACATAGTGATGTGAGTTGAGACAACCAGAGGAATTCTAGAGTCTCTGCTAGCCGAGACATGTACGGTTTATGCAAAAAAAATCAATGGAAATGATTGCAACTTTTGACACTTGTTAGGTGGCATATCATTTGTCACAACACTTGAAGACCCTTTTCAAGCTCCTGAGCTATTTGGAGGGAGAAGGGTGAAGGGAGATGAGGGTGTATGCATGTGATGCATTTAATTTATGTGATATTTAAATAGAATAAATTATGTTTATTTTCCATTACAAAAGTGATCAGCATCCATTATAAAAGTACTGAAAAACATAAACAGTGTAATAAAAAATGAAAAATCACCAAAACAGAAATAAACACTGTCAAAATGTTGGAATGGAGGCTTCCAGTCTTTTTTCTTTTCTCTCTCACACAAATATACAGACACTCATTTTATCATTAACAAAACCGAGATGGTATCACCTTACTGTTTTTCATATGAAATTATCGTTAGGCATTCACCTTCAACATGTACCATGACATAAAATAGTTTTCAACAATATGAACTTAAATAAGTAGAGCATGTGCCTTCGTATTGATAAACCATCATTTATATATTTAATCATTTTTTATTGTGGAGTTTGTTATCAAATTTTCCACTATAAACAACACTAATACTAAATAAACATTCTGATTGATAAATATTTCATTATTTCTTGATCTAAATTTCCAAAAGTGAAATTACTGGGTTCAATGTTAAAAATGATTTTTAGGACTTCAGAACTTATAGGTTCTTGGAATATATTTAATATTGGAAGAGTATAGAGTGAGGGACTTTTAGAGGTATAAAACACTATGGAGACCACAAAAAAATCTGACTCTCATTTCCACATCGGAAAAACTGCTCCAGAGAGAGTAACGGATTTTTCTAGCAAGTTATTGGTAGGTCACTATGAGTCAGAATCGACTCCACCTCGACGGCGATAGATTTGGCTTTTATTGTTAGAACCTAAGATAAGAGTCATCACCTAAATCACAATTTAGTGTCCTTGTGTCCAAAAACAATGTCTTTCTCCCTCCCCAAGACAAAGAGTTGTCTCTTTATTATTATGTTTTAGTGATAAATTGGAGAAGGCCACAAGAAACATAAGCTTTGGATCTGTCACTCCAAGGAGAGTGCAGTGGGGAGGAAGTCAGTATGCTGTAGCTATCTGTGTGCCAGCATGGGACCAAAACAGACCCAGACTCAGCACTCCTCGCATGCTTTCTGAAGGCAGAGCTAGTGGAGTGAGACAGTCCTTTCCTCCCTCTGAAGCTATCTTATCAGTTTCTGCTCCTGATCCCCTGTGGATGCAGGGGAATTTTTAGCATAAACCCTCCCCTAAACAACCCAGTCAGCTGAAGTGCCAAAATTAAGCTTCTTAATTTAGCGTTTTGATTTGAAAACCTTCTTCTCTCTCAGTTCCAAGTCAGGTATTTATAAAAGTTTTCACTTATCTGACAGAGTCCAGCCTCTTCCAAATCACGTCCCCCTCCCTCTGGGAAGCACTTCTTCAGTAGTTTGTCTCCTTGAGCAATGAAGAAAATCATCCTCGGGACTCTGGGCTTCAGCGATTGCACGAAATCGAGGAACTAACTCCAAATGAGAAGAACCTGATTTCATCAAAGACAACGTCTCAAGGCAGGAGCCACCTGAGGAAGTCACTAAAACTATATACACCTCTTGCTAATTGAACACCTGTTGTGTTTACTGTTTGGGGGCCTAGACTAAGAAGATTAATTTGAAACCCACAAAGATTGTTCCCTAACAGCCTCTACGTTAGTCAGAGTCAAGGAAAACACTAAAATAGACATTTTTTATTGTTGTTAGCTCCTATCAAGTTGGCTCTGACTCATGGCCACTCCATGTACAACAGAACAAAATGGGTCCCAGTCCTGTGCCATCTTCATGACCATTGCTATGTTTGAATCCATTGTAATCACCACTGTATTTTGAGTGCCTTCCAACCTAGATGGCTCATCTTCCAGTGCTATATAGGGCAATATTCTATTTTGATCCATAGGGCTTCTATTACCTTATCTTCAGAAGTAGATCTCCAGGACTTTCTTCCTAGCCTTAGTCTGGAAGTGCCACTAAAGCCTGTCTACTGGTGACTCTGGTGGTATTTTAAATCCTGGTGGCATAGCTTCCAGCATCATATCAACATGCAAGCCACCACATTATCACGAACTGACAGACAGGTGGTGGAAAAGAGATGTTAGAGATACTATAATTGGTAATATTTATATAAGTTCTGCATCTTTCACATCTTAGCCTTATGGTAGATATTCAATATGGACATCTTGAGGCCCTGCTATACTCCAAATGCCCTTTCAATTACTAAAGAAAGAGTAAATCATTTTCAGTCCATTAATGTTTAGTGTTTCAATGTATGCTTGTCTTCAGTAGCCTAGCTAATGTGTCTAAGGCATCACTCTATTAATCAGGATGCTTGGATTAACCATTAACACCTAGACTCGACAAATAGATATTTCTGTATATATAACAAGATGAATCTGTTACTGTAGTCACTGTTGGATTTTGGGTCAGATCATTTTGCCAAATTCACAGAGTTTTCATAACAGAAACAAAAAAAATTGATCAAATGTGGTAAAAATATGTGAAAGTGCTTTAAAAAAATATCGTGCCTTTCCATATAAAGTATTAGTAGTTTGGGCAAAATCAGTGCAAAAGAACAGTATGCTAACCATAATTATTTATCTTACTTGTCGCTCACTTAGTAAGTCCATCCTATGAGGATCAATGCTAATGATGAGCTGTAAAGGGCATGTTGTAAAGGGCCAACCATAGCAGAATGCACATAAAAAAGATTAACATAAAAGTCATCTGAGGGATCACATCAGTGCAACATATGTCAGGGAAAGCCCTTAGAACTTGGAATCAAGAAACATGAGCACTATTCAAGCTCTGTCTTTTCCCGCTTTTCCTTGAGCAAGTCACTTCCCTGTTTGAGTCTTTCTATGCTCTATGAGATAAGGGCATCAAAGGAGATGATGTCCCAAGTGCTGTGTGCTCTTGTGCATGAGGAATCTTTTGATGCAAACTAGGAAAAAGAAAGAAGACAAGGATCCCATTCAGACATTTAGAAGAATAGTAGGAGGACCATGAGTTCCCCAGAAGTGGGGAAGAAAAATTCGATTAAAGACATAAGGTAGCATTGAAGACAAAGTGAGCATGCCTCTGCTGATTACTGAGTGACAGGCTCCATGGGAGGCCCTGCTGGCCCCGAGAAGACAAACTATATTTGTAGTCAGCATGGAACAGACTGCAGGTCAAAAATGGACCACTTTAGCCACACATGAGTGACTGAATAGCAGCCTTGTCAGATATGTCCTCATTCAGTGCCGAGAACACTGATAGGCATATGCTGGCCATCTTTCCCATCTGTTAATATTCTAGACATCAAGAAGCATAGCAGTAGCTCAAGGATTTAGAAGTCAGTTACTGGATGCACTCAGATTTCTCTGGGAAGTTTTGCTGTTCAAACGTAATCTATTACTTGAATGTTAAAATGTACTTATTGTCCATCTCTTTGCCTACCTCTTTCTACTTCTGCGCAAACAACTTAAAATGTTTTCCTCAGTCTTGGTCCTGCAAATCTTGTTGATTAACTCTGGCATCCTGGTTTGTATCCTTGGTGTTTATAATAAAGAGAAGTTCTATTCTCTTAGAAGTAAGTATCTTAAAAGAGACCCCTAATTTTCTTTTAAAGAGATCTCTATCTTCCTCTACCCACTGACCAGCACAAATGTATATGGAAAAAACTTCTGATGAGAGTTTAACAGACATACCCTGTTCCCAAAGGCATCCCTGGTGGGCAAATGCTTTGTGCTCAACTGCTAACCTAAAGGTTGGCTGTTTGAACCGACCCAGTAGCTCCAAGGAAAAAAGGTTTGGCAATCTGCTTTTGTAAAGATCATAGCTTCTGTGAAAGATTACAACTAAGAAAACCTTATGGAACATTTCTACTCTGTAACACATGGGGTCACCCTGAATAAGAATCAACTTGAGAGCATTGAGTTACAGAGCATCCTGTTCCCAAGAAAGCGCATACACAAAATGAAGGAGGAGAAAAATAAAAGTAAAAATAAAATACGAATGAATAAAAGTTTATAAATATGAATAGACAAATATGTAGAAAGGCAAGAAATATTAGCAAAATTATAGAATTGTAGAATTGACAGGAACTTAAGAATCACCATACCCAAATCGCTCAGTTAAGAAACAAGGAACCTGGGACTCAGAACAATAACATGATCTGTTCATAGTCACCCAGCTACTTAGCAGTAAAATAAATTAGAATCCAGATATCCATAATTTATTTATTCCATTTGTGATTATAAAATCATGATGTAGTCTATGCCTTTCTTTATGCAATAATAAAAAAAATGCTCTTAACAAAAAACTAATAAAAGTTACTATTTTGCAGGGTAATATGTTATGTCATTTTAGACTAATTTTAGGGACATGGACTTTAAGTATTAAGTGCACGGATATTCATTAAAGAATATACTTTTTTTTCCCAATTGGAATTACATAATGAGCAATTCACGTAACTAAAAATTTCTTTGGCAGGTATCAGAAAAAGCCATCTTCTACCTGAACTATGAACCAAGAACCTGAGTATTTTCCTCTCTAGGGAGCTCCAAAAGTCTATAAGAAGAAAGGGAGAGAAGAGGAGCAGGACTGGAATATAACAGTGTTTAGAAAAAATATGGATGGACCCCACAAAAATACTCTAAAATAAAGTGATCAAAGATTGGATAAGAGTAACCTGGCAAGTCACCTCACAGATGTGTTGCAATTTATTCCAAGGATTGGGAAAGATGATGTGGATGAATCACTACAAATCCATCAACACAACTGGAAAGCCAGCTTCAAGTTCTCACCCATTAGAATGTAATTGTATAATCATCACTCACATTTATCCCCAAGATATATGTACACATACACATAACAAAATGTATGTGTATATATTAAGTGCCAAAACAATGATACAGATAGTAGGGGAAAAACAAGAAAAGGAGAAGAGAAATAAAGGAAAACGTTTGGGTAGGAAGCTCTGTGTGGGCCAGGCTACTTGTATATAATTAAATTTAAATTTCACAAAAAGCAGGTAAAGCAAATTGCACTATTCCCATTTGGCCAATAAAGACTGTGAAATTCAGAAAGGTTAAATTACCTGCCCTAGGCCATAACATCTAGTAAGTGACAGAGTCTGAATTCAAATCTAGACGTCTAACTTAGATGAAGGAGAGTTTACTGTGAATTAAGATAATTAAGGAAAACTTCATACAATTTGACCATGACATAGTAGAAGAAAGATGAGCAGAGAGAATGCTAGAAAGGTAAACATGAAATTAAAAATGAAATATGTTGTGTGTGTATACTAATTATATATCTGCATATATCTAGATATATATAGATGTTCACCTGTATTTTATTGACTATGCAAAGGCATTCAAAAGTGTGGATCATAAAAAAAAATTATAGAAAACATTACAAAGAATGAGAATTCCAGAACCCTTAGTTGTACTTATGAAGATACTATACATAGACCAAAAGGCAGTCCTTCCAACAGAACAAGGTGTGTGTCAGGAATGTATACTTTCACCATACTTATTCAATCTGTATGCTGAACAAATAATCTTAGAAGCTGAAACTATATGAAGAAGAATGTGGCTTCAGGATTGGAGGAAGTCTCATTAACAACCTGCGATATACAGGTAACACAACCTTGTTTAATGTAAGTGAAGAGGACTTGAAGCACTTACTGATGAAGATCAAAGACTACAAACTTCAGTATGGATTACACCTTAACATAAAGAAAACAAAAATCCTCACAACTGGACTAATAAGCAATGTGGAGAAAAGATTGAAGTTGTCAAGGATTTCATTTTACTTGGATCTACAATCAACACCTATGGAAGCAACAGTCAAGAAATCAAACGACGTATTGCATTGCATTGGGCAAATCTGCTGCAAAAGACCTCTTTAAAGTGTTAAGAAGCCAAGATGCCACTTTGAGGACTAAGATGCACCTGACCCAAGCCATGGTATTTTCAATCGCCTTGTATACATGTGAAAGCTGCACAGTGAGTAAGGAAGACAGAGAAGAATTGATGTCTTTGAATTATGTTTTTGGTGAAGACTACTGAATATACTATGGACTGCCAGATGAATGAACAAATCTGTCTTGGAAGAAGTACAGCCAGAATGCTCCTAGGAAGTGAGGAGGGCAAGACTTTGTCTCATGTACTTTGGACATGTTATCAGGAGGGAGCAGTGAAAAAGACATTATGATTGGCAAAGTAGAGGGTCAGTAAAAATGAAGAAGACCCTCAACGAGATGGATTGACACAGTGGTTACAACAATGGGCTTAAACATAACAATGATTGTGAGGATGGTACAGGACAGGGCAGTGTTTTGTTCTGTTCTACATATGGTTGCTATAAGTAAGAATCATCTCAGCACCTAGCAACAAAAACTACATGTATATGCATATATATATACATACACACACACATATTTAATCAGTATAAATATAATATTTATATTACATGCTAATGCATATTCTAATTTATATATACCAGAGGAACTAAAGTGAGCAGAAAGAATGATGAAGTGAAGGAGGTGAAGAGAATATTTCATAAGGTAGTTTGAGAGGACAAGGTAAACTATTATAATTAAACGTCCATAGACCTGGAGTTAAAAAACAAAAAGGGAAGAACATGATCACCATTTCTCAAGCTGAAAGAACAGAAGAGAAAATTCAAGCCTCGATATGCAATACTGAAGGATTCTATGGGCAAAATATTGAATGATGCAGTAAGCATCAAAAGAAGATGGAAGGAATATACAGAATCACTGCATCATAAAATAATTAGTTGATGTTCAACCATTTCTGGAGGTAGCATATGATCAAGAACCTCTGGTAATTAAGATATCCTAGCTACACTGAAGGCACTGGCTAAAAATAAGTCTTCAAGAACTGATGGCATATCAACTGAGATGCTTCAACAAATGGATTCAGCACTGGTAGCACTTATTCCTCTATGTCAAGAGATTTAGAAGACAGCTTCCTGGCCAACTGACTGGAAGAGGTCCATATCTGTGCCCATCCCAAAGAAAGGTGATACAAAGAATGCAGAAGTTATTGAGCAATATCATTAATATCACATGCAAGCCAAGTTTTGTTGAAGATAATTCAAAGGCTGTTGCAGCAGTCCATCGACAGGGAACTGTCGGATTCAGATGAGGACTGATATCACACAAATCTTGGCTAAAAGCAGATGCTAGAAAAATGTTTATCAGTTTTTTATAGACTATGAAAAGGCACTGACCTGTGTGGATCATAACAAATTATGGAAAACATTACAAAGAATGGTCATTTCAGAACGCTTAATTGTGCTCATGTGGAATCACTGCATGGTTCATAGCTTCAAAAGATGGCTGTATTCTTTCACTATACTAATTCAATAGGTATGTCGAACAAATAATCTGCGAAGATGGACTATATGAAGAAGCACGCAGAATTAGGATTGGAAGAAGACTCTTTAACAACCTGCAATGTGCAGATGACACAACTTTGCTTGTTGAAAACGAAGAAAACTTGAAGCAGTTACTGATGAAGTTAAAAGACTGTATACAGTCTTCAGAATAGATTACACCTGCATGTGAAGAAAACAAAATCTTCACAACTGGACCAGTAAACAACATCATGATAAATGAGGAAAAAACTGAAGTCATCAATTATTTCATTCTACTTGGATCAACAATCAACGTTCATGGAAGCAGCAGTCAAGAAATTAAATGGCATATTTGATTGGGCAAATCTGATGCAAAAGTCCTCTTTAAAGTTTTCAAAAGCAAAGATGTCACTTTGATGACTAAGGTATACCTAACCCAAGTCATTGTCTTTTTAGTCATCTCATATGCATGCAAATCTGGACAATGAAAAAGGAAAAGTAAAGAATAACAGATGCAGTTGAACTGTAGTGTTGGGGAAGAATATTGAATATATCATGGACTGCCAGAAGAACAAACAAACCAGTTTTAGAAGAAATACAACCAGAAGGCTCCTTAGAAGCAAGGATGGCAAAACTTCAGCTTGTTTCCTTTGAAACATCATCAGGAGAGACCAATCACTAGAAAAGGACATCAGGATTGTTCAGTAGACCAGCGAAAAAGAAGGAAACCCTCAATAAAATGGACGAGCACAATAGCCAAAACAATGCATGAAAACATACCAACGATCATGAAAATGGCACAGATCTAGGCAACATTTCATTCTGTTATCCATAAAGTCACTATCAGTCCAAGGCAACTGAAAGACACCTAACGATATATGTAATATTTTCCATGAGAAACTAAGTTCTAAGTTCTTAGTTTAAATTAATTTTATTATAAATAGCTCAAGCTCCCACCCCAATTAGCTTTTCTTTTTTAAAAATGTTATTCTTCCGCAAGAAGAGAGTGGAGCAAATATTAGTAATTTCAGATGTCTGTGTTCAGATAATTTTTGGAGTGTGAGTGTTGACTCTAAGGAGGCCACACACGACCCACACCTACTGGTGTTCACACCTTTGGGTAATCTCTCCTTGAGCATGGGTGGGGCCTGTCACTTGTTTCTAAACAGTAGAATACGGGAAAGGTGATGGGATGTCACTTCTCAGATTATGTTGTATTATATAAGACTGTCTTGCTAGAAGACTCTCTCTTTCTCTTTTTCTCTCTTTGTGGCTTTGAAGACACAAGCTGTCATGTTGTGAACTGCCTTTGGAATGTTGCGAACTGCCTTTGGAGAAGGCCATGTGCCAGTGAACTGTGGGCAGCCTCTTGGAGCTGAGGATGGCCTTCAGACAACAGAGAAAAACCGAAGCCCACAGTTGCAGGAAAATGAATTCTATCAATAACCTGAGTGCACTTGGAAGTGGATTCTTCTCCAGTCAAATCTTCAAATGAGAAGGCAGCCTGCTGACAACTTGACCCACAGAAACAGAAATTATAATTATGTGATGTTTTGAGCCACTAAGTTTATGGTAATTTGTTACACAGTATGGATAACTAATACAGGAAGTAACCCCCTTTCCCATGTTGGAAACTCTCAAAGAGCTTTAATTATTAAGGAGTCTCATCTGATGCTATTTATTGTTTCTAATTGCATTTCTAACTGTAATGACTTCTAATTGCATAAATGGGTTAACAATTTGCTCAACTCTTTCTAACACATGTGGCTCTCATTGGAGGCAGTGTCCAGAAGCCATTCCTTTCAGAAGTTGCTCTGGAATTACGTTGCGTCCTGGGTTTTTTCTGCCCTCAAATAGTTCACTGTACTTTCAGTCATGACTCTTTGCACCACCA
>NW_004443970.1:11880554-11881691 GCF_000243295.1 Trichechus manatus latirostris
GTCTATTTCTTGTATGTGAAATATACACTTTCCATACTACCCGGCAATATCACTGCCAGGTATTTACTCAAGATAAGTTAAAACATATGTCTACAAAAGTATTTGTACACAAACAGTGGAAAACTAGAAACAACTGAAATTCCATAAACCAGTGAAAAAATAGACAAATTGTGAAATAATCACATAATGGAATACCACTCGGCAACAAAAAAGGTAACAAACTAATGATATACCCAACACCATGGATCAATCTCACAGACTTAATCCTGAGCAAAAGAATTCAGACAGAAAAAACTTCATTTATCTGAATTTCAAGAATACAAAAAAATTAAGAGAAATACATAGGAACAGAAGTTGTCCCTGTGTTAGGGTTAGAGGAAATTTTTTGGAAAGAGACACAATGATACTTTGTGGTGAGATGGAAATATTTTATATTGTCAAAGTGGTGTTGGTTGCACAGGTACATTTATATACATCCCAATTCATAGTTAGTAACTGTACACTTTTCACAAATAGTGATGCATATAAATTTCACCTTAAAGAAAAAAAAAAGACTACATGGACAAATGGAAACCGGGAACCTGGGGTGGAGAAGAGGAGCGTATCAACAAATCACAGGGTTGTCAATCAATGTCACAAAACAATTTGTGTATTAATTATTTAATGATAAACTAATTTGTTATGTAAACATTTTTTAATTGTAATTAAATGAAGTTTACATTTCAAGTTAGTCTTCCATACAAAATTTTCTTTACATACATTGTTATGAGACCCTAATTGCTCACCCCATTCTGCAACAGCACACTCCTCCTTTCTGCCCCTGAATCCCCGTGACCATTCAACCATCTCCTAACTCTCTCTGCCTTCCCATCTCACCTCTGGACAGAGGCTGCCCCTTTTGTCTCTTGTATCTATTTGACTAAGAGGCACACTCTTCATGACTATCACTTTATGTCCCACAGTCCAGTCCAATCCCTGTCTGAAGAGTTGGCCTCCGAAATTGTTTTAGTTCTGGGCTGATAGGGAGTCCAGGGGCCATGCTTTCCGGGGTGCCTCTAGTCTCAGTCAGACCATTAAGTCTGGTCTTCTTACTAGAATTTCAGTTCTTTACCTCATCTTTCTACTGCTCCATCAGGG
>NW_004443970.1:11900807-11960267 GCF_000243295.1 Trichechus manatus latirostris
GATGTTGGGAGGTTTGGAATACGAAAATAAAGACTTATTCTTTGAGGGCCAGGGGGTAGACTCAACAGATAGAAAAAACAGAGGGTATGACTCAGACATATGAAACAGAGCTTTGAGACACAGTCATACTGTAGAGAAATAATTAGCTTGGTGAAGTGGTAGGGTTTCCATCAGTGGAGCAACAAACAGAGGCTTCGTCCTTAATTTGTCCTGGATATTTCACAAAGAATTGCAGCAGGGGAGGGAGATTGGGCCTCTCTATTTCTAAGATACCATGATTCTATGGTTTGAAAGTTTAAAATCTTTGATTTCCATGGGTTTCAAATCTTGATGAGACTCAAAGGTGATGTATGATGCATATTAATCAGTATCATTGCAATAAATCAGTACTGTTTCATTAACATTTTCATGGCCATGGCTTTCACATCAAATTTAGAGTGTGCCTTTAAGAGGGCCCAAACCTCCTAACCTATACTGCCATATAATCTCTATACAACGGCAGATTTTGTCCCTTAACACAACAATCAAATTCATTAGATCCTGCATAGTCTCGGACTCATACTTTTGTTTGTTGTAATTTTGCAAATAAAGAAGAATGAGAATAAGAGGAGAAGGAGGCGATGAGGAAGAGAAAGAACAAGAAGGAGAAGAAGAAAAAGAAATATATTTTTTAAATATGTGCTTTTACCGATAGACTAATTGAGTTAAAATAATTTTTCCAGCTCTGGAAGATTGTGAGAGAAGGTGCCATATGAGCTCACCCCACCAACCCACTGTTGTCAAGTTGATTTCAACTCATAGCGACCTCATAAGGTTTCCAAGGCTGTAAATCTCTGTCGAAGCAGACCGCCACATCTTTCTCCTGTGGAGCCACTGGTGGCTTCCAACCGCCAACCCTTCAGTACTCAGTTGCTGTAACCACTGCGCCACGAGCTCAGTGTGTCATTATCGTTATACAACAGAACTGAGTGATTTCGATGCTTCCAGGTATTAGACGGAAAGTGCTTAATCCAATATGGTCTCCTCACATCAAACTGTTTATGATATAGGAGTTTTTTTTGTAATGCTGTAGATCTGTAGACTGGCTTTTATATATAATTCAATTTTTTTATTGTACACATTGTATAGTCTTCCTCTGTCTTCTTTCACTATTTCCTCTTTTAACCATGTCACTGTGATTGTTAGAAGCCCCTTAAACAGAGGGCATAGGCTAAAGAAAAGCATAGTTGTGAAAATCAATTTAGATATTGCTCTCATAAAATTTTAGTGAAGACATCTGACATTACTGGTTGCAGATTTCATATCTCCTAGTAGATATTACTCCATTAGTAGCTATAATTAAAAGTTATCTTTGTATATGTTGCATGAACCACAGTAGAAATTATGATACTTCTTTGCACTTGAAAATTAAAAAAAAAAAGTCTTGAAAATATTTTAAGCTATTACATGTCAGCAGAATATTTTCTTTAGATTCCACTTAAAACACAATATTCTGTAGTCCTATGTATTTGCCATAAAGAGTTGATACAGTTGAACTTAGAATGACACCTCTATAAGACCTGTCATTCAGATTGAAAAAAAGAAAGAGAAGTAAATTTCACCACTAGTAGGTAGATCTTAGATTCAAAATAAAGAAGAACATCTGGGTGGCAAACAGTGAATACATTTGGGGAAGATCTAGGGAAGGAAGGGATGGAATTTTCTTCTAAGCCTTACGTTCTTTTGTGGTGTTACTGGAAGGCAAGGCGAGCTTGATAAAATTGTGGGTCCTCTTTAATTCAGTGGTTCTATGCAAATAATTTAATGTCCCTTTTCTTTAAAAAATTTACCTGAACACAATTCCCTGCTTCTGATAAATCATTATGCTATTGATGATGAGTCTTCACAATGTATGGTAGTCTAAATACATTAATTACTTTTACCTCGACTCAAGATAGATTGTCACCAAATAACCACACAGCTATTTACAGAGTTTCCATAAAAGCTATTTAGAAGGCATAGCAATTACATCACAGAAACACAACACATAAATAAGGAAGGAAAAAAAGTATCACCTTTCAAAAACTCTCTGATTACAGCACTGGGTTAGAGAATTATAGGCACACTAAAGCCACATTGATTTATATTTCACTATTATGGGATTTGTTACGATTACTTAATAGGTAGATCTGGAAAAAATTTTTTCATTTATTTAGGTAGTATAAACAAGATTACTGGGATAAATCAAGTGTATGAATTAACTCTGAAGTATTAACATGGAGGCACCTGATGGGCCAAATTCAAAGGCATCTAGAACTCAATAGGCTCCAGCACTAACTTGTTATCTTCTCTCCCAAACCTGGTTCTTTTTCAGTTTCCTCAACCTCACTAAGGTAAACCACCATCCACCCTTTTCCAAGACATAAATCATTGTCAATATCCATTACTTCCCATTTCAAACCCTTTAATAAATCTTGTGCATTTTACTTACTAACTAGCTGTCCTGCCTATCTTTGCCTCCCTTTCACCACTACCATCATCACCATCCTTGTCCAAATTAGCATTTCTTTGCCTATACTTCCACAATATTTTCCTAACTATCCATGCTTTTCAATCTCTTTTCCTCACTGTAGTTAGAAATAGCTTTTCAAAATATCACCCCCAACTTGTATCTCTTCAATCCTTTTACTCTTAAGATAAAGATAATTTTTTTTTTAAGTCACCTAAAAGACCAACATTGCATGGTTTAACCCGTCCTATGTCTTTAGCCTTTACCTAAAACCACTTTACCTCTAGCTTTAGGGAGGGGTAATTATCCCTAACTCTACCTGTTTTCATGTGGAGAATCCACGTTGAATAACACTCCCAGCCTTTTGTTCTACCCCTACTCATTCTGGAAGTGAGTGGGTGACCACAATTGAGTCACACTTCTACATGAATAGAGTTCATCTCTAATACCTGTCTGTCAGTTTGTTTTACTGCGGTGGCTTGCATGTTACTATGATGCTAGAAGCTTTGCCATTCTTATTGCAAATACCAGTGGTGCCACCCATGATGGACAGGTTTCTGTGTGACTTACAATGTAAGATAATCTATGAAGAAAACCGTGCTAATCTGCTTCCAAAAATTAGCCAATGAAAACCTTATGGATCACAGTAGAATATAGCCTGATATAGTGCTGGAAGACGAGCTTCCTAGGTTGAAAGGACCGCAACAGTGGCCCCAAAAATAGACTCACACATAGCAATAATCCTAAGGACCAGGCAGTGTTTCATGCTGTTGTACGCGGGGTTGCCATGGGTTGGAGCCAACTCGATGGCAACTAACAGAGTCCATCTAATAAAAGGTTAATACTGAGGATCTGCTCCCTTTTCTTCATTACAATCCTGAGTAAATGTGTGTACCTGCACATCCAAGGGTAGGGTGGAGCTTGAGGGTAGAATGTGGTAGCATTAGAAATGAGTTTTGTTGCAAATCTTTGTCATTCCTCCAACAGAAACTTTAATAATTAATGAAGGTGATATTTTTATCTCCATCTATCTGCTGCTTCTGCCTGTCTTGATTGGTTCTGAGCTCATTTGAAGAAGGGAAAGGCATTCTATATTGGCACTGCAGCAGAGATCTCTTTATTCTCACCACTCCAGCTTTCTCTCTCCTGCTAGAGATCTTTTTACATGTTGCTCCTTCTGCCCTGGACAGACTTCTCTTATCACTTCTTGCATTTCAGTTCTAGCTTTTCCTTATCTCTCTGACCAAGGAAAATCCTTTTTTATAGTCTTTCACAGAAGTTATGTTTGTCACAGTGGCAAGTTCACAGGTTTTTGGTAACAATTTGAGTCATATCCATCTCCCCTGTTCTAAAAACCCTCTGAAGGCAAGACTACCTGATTTTATTCACCATTGAATTCTCACTACCTAGCAAGTGCCTGGAGTCCCGGGGAGGTTGAGTTCACCCAGAGGCACCTCAGAAGAAAGGCCTGGCCTTCTATTTCCAAAACCTCAGCCACTGAAAACGCTATGGAGCACAGTTCTACTCTGAGACACATGTGGTCACCATGAGTCAGATGGCAACTAGCTTAGCAAGTTCCTAAACCAGACTGTGTCCATAAATATTTACTGACTAACTAAGAATGAATAAATACCAAATATTCTTAGGTGATAATTAAAATTCAATTTGATTTCTCTCTTTATGACTCTATATATCATAAAGGTAATACAATAAGCTGAATTCAAAAGCTGGAAGGAACTTTGGATAAATTCGTAGTCACCAATATTTTATAGTACAGACTTCTTCTATTTAGCATAGATCTCCCCCTACACACATTATTTTATATTGGCAAGGTTCCACTTTATGTAAATAATTAAGTATGAGGAATGCCAAAGAAGAGGACTAGAAGTACTTCATCAATTGATTCATAAAATATTTGCTAAGTGCCTAGTTTACATTTGGAAAAACTGATTAACTTTTGACAGGTGAGTTTCATTTCTTTAAAAGTGAAGATAATGTCTATATTATATGACTAACATTGGGATTAAGTGAGATAAAGCATGTGAAAATGCCAGTATATCACCTGCTCATTGAAGGCACTCAGTGATGATTTTTCATATCCATCGTATAACATTTAACATTATTTTAGTGAAACTTTACAACAAGACAAGACAAGAAAATAATTATTTTCATTATCTCTGTGTTATACATCAGAAACGTCAGCGAGCTTAAGGAGCTTGCCTAATGTTGCCGTTAGTTGCCATCGAGTCAGCTCCAATCACGGCAACCTCATGTGCAACAGAATGAAAGTTGCCTGGTTCTTCGCCATCTTCACGATCATCGGTATGTCCATTTTTGTGGTCTTTGTGTATGTTGAGTACCTTCCAATCTAGGTGGCTCATCTTCTACGAATGTATCAGACAATATTCTGTTGTGATCCATTGTGTGTTCATTGCCTGATTTTTGAAAGTAGAGCACCAGGCCTTTATTCCTAGCCTGTCTTAGTCTGGAAGCTCCACTGAAACCTGACCAGCATGGGTCAAATATCAGTGGCATAGCTTCCAGCTTCACTACGGTACAATGAACTGACAGACAGGGGTTGGTTGCCTAAAGTAGCCTAGCTAATACCCAGGATAAAAAGTTTATTCTCCAGATTTCTACAATACTCTTGATCAGGGCATGATGGCTGACACTGTGAGAGACACAAATAAAAAAAATAAAAACACTATAATAATATTAGAATCTGATATTTACATGTGTGTGTGTGATTACTGTTAATAATGAGGTATGTGGCCATAACTGAAAATGGTACAATGTAAGCCTTATCAGGGTTTAGAGGACAATGAGATGTGCTGTCTAGTAACAATGGAGATAAGCTTTGCACTTGATGAACGATTCAGACATTTACAATCAGCTGGGATAATTTTTCTTCCAGGTTTAAAGACTTGTAGGTAAAATAGCCTTTGTAATTAAAAAATAAGGAGCCCTGGTGGCAGAATGGTTAAGCACTAGGCTGTTAACCAAAAGGTCAGTGGTTCAAACTTACCAGCTCTTCTGTGGGGAGAAAAGACCTGGAAATCTGCTCCCATAAAGGTTACAGCTTAGGAAATCCTGTGGGGCAATTCTACTCTGTCCTATAGGGTGGCTATGAGTCATAATCGACTGGATGGCATACAAGAACAATTAAAAAGTCAAAGAAAACAAACAAAAAAACAATAACTGTATCCCCTCCCAAAAGGTGAAGAAGATAAGGAAGTATGAAACAAAGTTTATTGACTTATACTGGCCTTCTACTTTTTTATTTCCCTATTTATCTCTTGAAAGATTCTCCCTTTTTATTTGCAGCTATTTTCTTTCAAACATTTGGATCTATTCTAACTCCTCCCTCTGAATGACCATTGCCTCTCCCGATGCTCCATGTACAGATTTTTGCAATTACCACCCTCCCACTTCCTAACACTACATTACCCAGAAGTCTTATAGAGTCCTCATTGCTTTACCCAGTCTTCACTGGCATCTCCTTCACTGTGTCCTCAACTATAATACTCCCTTTTACGTACTTGCTTAGTTTATGTATGTTTTACACAGTATTCATTGCCAAGACATCTGCTCCTTCCAGTCACTAAAAACACATAGAAAGCAGGAATATTCATTTCTCCAATGAAAAACATTTAAATGATTACAATAAATAAATTAATTCAAATTCTCCATTATTTTCCTTTCCTTTAATTCTAATCTTATCTACCATCACTTAACCTCTCCCTACCTACATTTTTCTCCTCCATTCTCAAGTACTTACTGAGTAACTGTTATGTTCCAGACCCTTACATCCTAGGGATTGGAAAAGCAGAGATGATAGATAGATAGATAGGTAGATAGATAGATAGATAGGTAGATAGATAGATAGATAGATAGATAGATAGATAGATAGATAGATAGATAGATAGATAGGTAGATAGATTAGATAGGTAGGTAGACAGACAGACAGATAGATATATACTATGTAGATAAGTGGATAGTGTCAGGGCATTGGTGGTTCAGTGGTAGAATTCTCACCTTTCATGTACCTCATGCACAGCCAACAGCAGTCTGTCAGCGGAGGCTTGCATGTTACTGTGATGCTCAACAGGTTTCAGTGGCACTTCCAGACTAAGATGGATTAAGAAGAAAGACTTGACGACCTACTTCTGAACATCAGCCAATGAAAACCCTATGGATCATAATAGTCCGATCTGCAACAGATCGTGGTTACGGTGCAGGATGGGGCAGTGTTCCATTCCATTATGCTTGGGGTCTCCATGAGTTGGAGGCTGCCTCAACAGCTGCTAACAACAAGGTGTATCTATCTATCTATCTGTCTGTCTGTCTAACTATCAAGGTCTATATATAAATATATATGTGTATATTTTTGTCATGGGAGAAAGATGTGGCAGGCTGCTTCCATAAAGATTACAGCCTTGGAAACCCTATAGTACAGTTCTACTCTGTCCTATAGAGTCACTATGAGTCAAAATCTACTCGACAGCAAGGGGTTTGGTTTTGATTTTTGGTACATGTTTGTCAGTATATGTACAAGTACAAGTAAGTTTGTGTGTGTGTGTGTGTGTGTGTGTGTGTATTCAATTCTTTCAAAGATCAGAAAGGGAAGCAAATAATTATGATTAAAAATATCAGTGAAAACAAAGTGTGATCTCTTTCTCTAATGACCCTTAGGCAGTATCTACTGGACTAAACCATGTGAAATTGTTGTTAATATTTGACTGTTTCTGACCACAAAAACTTGCCACATTGTTCACCTAATAAAGCATCAAAACCAGTTATCAAAAGCAAGAAATGAAGTCACCCAACCAAACCCGGTTGTTTTGTCGGTAGAACCCAGGTAACTAAATTATTCCATTTTTTAAAATGAATTAGCAGAATTGACCTGTTTGGGCCTTTTACAGAAACGTTTTAATTCAGGCAAATGTTTCTTTCAATGCAACTTTACTCACATATAGTTTGTAGGTAATATAAAGTCAAAGAACAGTGACCCATTAATTGGTCACCCCCTCTTGCCCTTTGTGAGTAGGGCACAGAAGCAGAGACAAAAGTCTGCCTGCCTGCATGCTTGTCTAACTCTCACTCTCTCACTCTTTCTCCTCTCTTGCTCTTTCCTCTCGCTTTCTCTCACTGTGCTCCAAGGCAAGCTTAAGCAAATGTTTCGGTTTCTTTTTTTTCCACAGTCAGGCGACATTTATCCTAACCAACATTTACCCAAATCAATACATTTTAATTGAAGCTAATGGCAGTTAGCTTAAACCAACAGATTTTTCACTGGGCTAAGTACATTAAATCAATGTATTTCTCAAAATTGCTATATCATATGTAAAACAATGCATTTTCATTTTATCCAGAACACATTTTTATTCCACTCTAATCTACCAAGTAAAGAGTCAGACTGACGTAATAGATTTTTTTTTATACCAGCCCTAAGATCTTGAATGAAAGAAACATATTAATCATTCAGATATATGAATTCAATTTCATTTGGTTTAACGTAACAGACATTTATTGAGCACCTACTGTTTGTGAGATACTATGTTTGACACTCTGGAGGGTACAAAGTGATTAAGATAGAGTCTCTGCCCACAGGAGCTCATAATTTAGTAGTGAATACTTCTATGGAAGGAATTAATTATAACACAGGACAAAGTGCTAGAGAAATGTAGTGGAGGAAGATATTAACTGTGACTAAAGGACTCAGTAGCAAACATGAAGGAGGTGGCATTTAATCCCATCCTTGAATGATGGATACCTATAGTGGGAAGAACAGACTAGGTAGATTGGATAGACTGAGCAATGTATTAGGTAATGCCAGCTACTATAACCAATACATCCTAAATTTTTGAACCATGTCCCTTCTTTGGTGCTCCACTGTCAAGAGGTTGAATGGCAAGGTAGAAAGAGCATGATTGCATGATTTCAGAGTCTTTTGTATCTCAGTTCTGCTGCCTGTGATTTAGAGTAAGTGACTTAATGACTTGGAGAGATAACTTAATTTGCTCATCTGTACGATGGGGAGAACAGCGTCTCTTTCACTTGGTGTATTCTGGATTACCCAAGACAGCAATAAATAGGGACTTCTGTAATCATTTCTTTTTCAAAATGAAAATGTATGTTTATATTACTTAGGTTATATAAACTGAAGAAAAACAATGAGATAAGAATGTCGTCATTATTTGTTAAAAGAACTGCTATATGCAAGGTGTGCTATATAAATTATTTCTAATCCTTATATATGTAAAACCCACCCCATTTTGGGATTCCATTCCGCATAACAGTTCGTTCTTCAGGTAGCTTTCTGCACTCTTTTCATTTATTCTACTGAATTTCAATCATGTCGATATAGTGTGAGTAGGCTGCTTAAATGCTTTGTTTTCAAGGAGGTGCACCTGTACTGCATTGGGCAAAGCTGGTAATTGCATGACTAATTGGGCACATGATTGTACACTGCCAACACACCAGCATTTCCAACAGGTGGACCCACAAGAAATGAAATTAACTCTTTCTTTGACGCGAGCCCCCAATTGATCTTCATCTAGGGGTGGTGGTCACCTCTTTGAGCATTCAATTATACACACAAGAAAATTAGCAGCTTGATTGGTTATTTAAAAGTTACTCATGAATTTGCTTGTGTAAGTAATTATGATTTAGTGAAAATCACCAGGTTTGCAAAGCTTTGGAGCTCCATTTCATTCCTGTCAAATATCCAAGGGATAATACGTGGCATTTACATTGGTCATAACTGTGTACATATTTATCTATTTATAAATATGTTCTAAGAATGAGAAAAATCCCCTTAACTCTCATACCTCCAATGCATTTCCTGATAGTGTTCCCACTCTGCCCCTCTGCCTCTCCCAAAATAGTTGATTTGTTTGTGTCTGAGAAAGTCTGGGTGGATTTAACACTGCTCGTGAAATTACCAACAAGAGTTCATCCTTGTTCCTGTTTCTCTGAAAGGAAGAAACTGGGTCTGTTATTTTTATAATGATTGTGGCATCTGAAAACAAAGACATTTCCTCTTCAATTATCAAGTAGAGTAGGGCACAGAAGCAGAGACGAAATTCTGCCTGCCTGCATCCCTGTCTAACTCTCGATCTCTCACTCTTTCTCCTCTCTCTCTCTTTCTCTGACTTTTTAAGCCCACTGTTGCAGCCACTGTGTTAGTCCTTTTCGTCTAGGGTCTTCCACTCTTTCGATGACTCTCTACCAAGCATGATGTCCTTCTCCAGGAACTGGTCCCTCCTGATAACATGTCCAATGTATGTGAGATGAAGACTCACCATTCTTGCTTCTAAGGAGCACTCTGGCTGTACTTCTTCCAAAACAGACTTGTTCATTCTTTTGCCAGTCCATGGTATATTCAATATTCTTTGCCAAAACTACAATTCAAAGGCGTCAATTCTTCTTCGGTCTTTCTTATTCATTGTCCAGCTTTCAATTGCTTAAGGGGAGACTGAAAAGACCATGGCTTGGGTCAGGTGCCTCTTAGTCATCAAAGTGATATCTTTGCTTTTTAACGCTTGAAAGAGGTCTTTTACAGCAGATTTTCCCAATGCAATACTTCATTTGATTTCTTGACTGCTGCTCCTATGGGCGTTGATTATTGATCCAAGTAGAATAAAGTAATCTACAACTTCAATTATTTTTCTCCATTTATCACATTTATTGGTCCAGTTGTGAGGATTTTCAGGATCTTCACTTTTAGGTATAACCCACATTGAAGGCTGTAGTCTTTGACCTTCATCAATAAATGCTCCAAGTCATCTTCATTTTTAACATTCAAAGTTGTGTCATCTGCATACTGTAGGAATCAAACCAACTACTTCTGTGGAAAGAGATGGTTGGATAGGTCGTCTTGCCACATAGCAGACTTTAAAAATGTTAATGTTAATCTCAGTAAATACAGGATATTTGTTGAGTGATTGCATACTAAGGTTTATATATCATACATAAATATGTGACACAGAATTGACTTGGATTTTTCCTTTTCCCCTGGATTTAATGTCTGAACCCAAAGTTGAAGACAAATTGGTACTGAGTTCCCTACATTGTGAAACTAACTTGCAATAACTATGCCTCTGACATCTCTAGCTAGGACTTACTTTGAGGCAGCAGAACTGACCCTACTAATAGCTGCCAAAATCAGAATTCTTCTTAATCCTCTTTCTGGTAAAAAATAAGACTATGAAGGAGAAAATGGTTAGAGTTAAGAATGGCTGATTTCATGGGGGATGCAGTGTTTATGGTTAGAAAAGAAGTGCCCTCCGACTCCTTTGCAAAGCCAAATCATGAGGTAGGAATGTTTTATCAGAACTGCCCTTAAAGATTGGGGTTGTCTACAAAGAGGAAAGACTTGCATCTCTGTTCCCTGCTGGATGATTGATGAACTATAGAATCAGCCAAAGAAGAATTAAAGGGGTAATGAGAGAGATTGACTTGCATCTTCTGAAGTTTAAGGGTTTACATGAACATGGAGAGTGGGGTCCAGTTGTTATCTAGAGATTTCTGAAGATGAGAGCTTTGCTAAAGTAGCATTTGACAACAGGAGAAAGGAATCGATCACATGATAATATGCCTAAGAAAAAGATGAGGCAACTTCCCACCCCATTTTGGGTTCCTGCAGCAATTGAAGAATATTAATTAAGTAATAAATCAGCTTTTTCTGCAGATCCCCATTAAAAAACCCGATGATCTGAGGTAGAAGCAGATGTAGGTACTCTAGTGTGGCCCTGTGTACCAAGATGAGAGGAGATGTTGGAAGTGTGAGTTGGTGATAAGAGCTAAGAGAGGCATAACTGTCCTCTCTAAGTGGGGTGACCGTAATAGAGACAGTTAGATTAAAGTTGATAACAGCCTTAGCAAAACTACACAAACTCTCCATGTGAAGACCAATCTATCGACAAAGACCACCAACAGTGAATGAAACCAGAGATATTTCCCCAATACCAACAAGTCTGGGAAGATGATCTCTTTCACACTTATTTTACCTCCCACGTTTCAATATAAGAGGTTTTGAAAAGTCAGATACTGGAATAGAATGAGAAGACAAATCGTGGCCCTTCTCAACTTCAGGTCTCTTTGAGGACAAGGATGAGATAATAATGATAATAATGAAAAATAATAATAAATACACATCTCCCACTCTGTGCCAGATAATATTCCAAGCTCTCTCTATATAGCAAATCACAGGAACCCTATGACATAGGTTATATTTTTATCTCCATCTGAGAGAGGAGGAAAGAGTCACAAAGGCTGAGTGACTAACCCAAGGAGCCAAACTAGTAGGCGGTGGTGCTGGAAGTCATATCAAGAGTCTGTCTCCAGGATTGGCACATCTAAACTTGAGTTTGAAATGGCAAACTGAAATGAGATTTTAGTAATCAAAATCTACCAAAATTTTCACCTAAGAATATGAGAAGAAACTTTAACAGAATAAGACAAAGATTGGAGAAAAATAAAACCATCTCATGTTTATACCTCACCAAGTTAAATCTGTTCAGTAAACTCTCAATAAACTGATTTTAAAAGGCATAAGTAGGTCAACTGGCGTAACAAATTTTTTAAAGAAAATGTTCTGCATCCCACTTTGGTGAGTGGCATCTGGGGTTTTAAAAGCTAGCTAGTGGCCATCTAAGGTGCATCAATTGGTCCCAACCCACCTGGAGTAAAGGAGAATGAAGAACACCATTGACACAAGGAAAGTATTAGCCCAAGAAACAGAAAAGTTCACATAAACCAGAGACTTCATCAGCCTGAGACCAGAAGTACTAGATGGTGCCCGGCTACCACAATGACTGCGCCGACAGGGAACACAACGGAGAGTCCCTAATGAAGCAGGAGAAAAGTGGGGTGCAGAACTCAAATTCTAGTAAAAAGACCAAACTTAATGGTTTGCTTGAAACTGGAGGGACCCTGGAGGACATGGCTTGAGGACATGGCCCCCAGGCTCTCTGTTAGCCCAAAACTATAACCATTCCTGAGGCTAACTATTCAGACAAAGATTAGACTGGACTAGGGGACATAAAATGATACTCGTGAAGAGTGTGCTTCTTAGCTCAAGTAGATACATGAGACTAAACGGGTATCTTCTGTCCAGAGGTGAGTTGAGAAGGCAGAGAGGGTCAGGAGCTGGCTGAATGGACACAGGAAATCCGGGACGGAAAGGAAGAGTGCGCTGTCACAGTATAGGGAGAGCAAGTAGGGTCACAAAACAATGTATGTATAAATTTTCGTATGAGAGACTAACTTGAATTTTAAACTTTTACTTAAAGCACAACAATAAAAAAAAGCATAAGTAAACAAATATATTAAAAAAGAGACTCACATAAAAGGCACACAATTTTCTTTGTTAAAAAAGTGTTTACCAAATAACAATAACTAATACTGTGTGCATTTTGATAACATGTGAAAGTTCCATGAGAACATTAGAAATAATTATTGAAAATAAATGAAATTATTGATCACAATGTATTGGATCTATCTTTATTTCCTAAGTATTCAACTTGAGTTTGGTTTTTTGTTTTTTTAACTGAAAAATCAGAGAGGATAAACATAGATGTACCCTCTTAAAAACAAACAAACAAACAAAACTCTCATTCTTTATATTTATGTCATTACAATGGAATTTGTAGATGCTTGATCACAGGGGATGCTTAATATTAGATTGAAGAAAATATTTAAAGAGTACAACAGACGAGCTGAAACAAGTCTGTACTGGCACTGGGGAGGGTGCCGGTGACATGCTAGGTCTTCTCCATATCTAATTTTGATAGTATGATTGATGATGTGATTTCTCATAAGTGGTGGAAAGAAAAAAAAATCAAAACTAATCACATTATGCTGGCATTTGGAAGTCTAAATAAAAGGTATGTGAACTCATTACAGGAAGATATTTTTTCATTTGAAATTTAAATTTGCCAGCCCATCCATATTTGTCTGGAAAACTTGTGAATTTGTTTGTAGATGAAAATGACCAGAGTTGAGTAATCAGTTCCAACTGATTACAGTTTATAATAGGCAGCCCAGGGACTTCTTGGCAGTTACAGATCTGCCTTAAAAATCTCAAGACCACAGATGATGATGAGATGCCCTGAGTCTCTGTAGCGATATTCCTTCTGTCCCTGAAAGGAAGAAATACCCTCCCAGATGCTAATGGAATTTCTCCTTGCAAATTTAGGTTTCTCTGTAGCTTGATATTTAAAAAAAAAAAAAGAAAAATGGAAATGTTTAAAAGTTTTAAATGGAAAGGATAGTGTGCCTTTATTTCGTAGATTTTCCAATGATGCAGTCATGGCTGTGTGACAGTCTTCACCAAGGGGGAAATGAACTTTAGTATAAAAACACCAACTAGGAGAACACGAGAAGTTTATCATTTTTCCAATATATGGTATTCAAGCCCCATAGTCACACAGCCTACACTTAAGCTATCAAGAAATTTAGGCTATTTGAAATGTTACAAATGTGCAAGCTATACCTATTATCTTAGAGGGGAAATACAATTTATGTAAGATATAATAGAGGGAAGTTTAGTATGTTTGTTCAATATAGAGTAGGTAATTGAAGTACAGGATCCGAAGTAAAACCATAAACAATAATTAGATAGTGAGAATGTGGAGAGTTGACTGTGACCCACATAATAATACAGCTGAGCATCAGCAACGACAGAAGCTGGCTTGCAGTTGGAAGCAGATTATAAAGGGAATGTATGCTTAATAAACATCTGGAGAAGCTGTGATAATATCCAAAGAAGAATCTTCCAAAGGAGGGAAATCTCTAATCTTAACCTTACAATCTTAATTTGTGGAGGAACATATGATTACATAGATGTTATTATGTACATCTGGAGTGGAGTTAGTCTGATGTCTCTGTGAGCCTCAGCATCGAGCAAATTGCAATAAAAATGTGTAGAGTTGCTTAGTACAGCTAGTTCCACTGATAGTTCCCAAGTTAAAAGTTGTCTTCAAGATTGTATAGTATTTAGAGTCTTGGGTGCAAACAACAGAAAAATATCTATTTTCAGCAAAAGTAGAATTTATTGAAGGGATACAGGGACTCACAAGATTATCTGGAGGCTACAGGATGGGACTCAAAAAATGAGCAGGATATAAAGTGAACCAGGGGCAGGCAATAAGAACAACCTGAAAAATGCATCCCACTTCAGCTGTAATGCACACTTCCTAACCAGTGTCCATCACTTGCTTAGGCAAATTACAAGGAGAGAACACCTGATTAGCTCATGGTAACTTATATGCACCCCAGTTGCATGGAGACAGGGAGACGACTATGCCCATTGGAATTTTCCTCAGGAATCATGTGCTTTTGGCTGCCTATTATATACTACTCACTCTGCGAAGCACTGCCTATGATATAAAAGTTATACCTTTCAGGAATATTTTTGTAAATTTTGAATAGTTATAAGAAGGGAGGGAGAGCATTAACAGATGGAACCTAAAGACGTGGATTCTAATATATACTGATTTTACTTGAGGGAAAAGGGACACATAGAAAGGAGAAATAATGTGCCACATATTATACAGCTTAAAAGGAAGGAAATGGATACCATGAGTAGGATGCCGTGAAGTAACAAGGCAATTAAGGTGGCCGTAATTTATTGACCAGAATGAAACACTTTTGAGAATAAAAGGGACACTATTATTATTTATGCCAGGACAACAGACTTAAACAGGAGTATCTTGGGCATATGAGATTGTAATAAGCCTGCTAAAGAAAACATTATATAAAGGACTCAGCTTACTCTCTTATTGGCTTTGCACACTTTAGTCCAATGCAACTAGATCAGTTCTGTCCAATAGAACATTCTACAATGATGGGATTATTCTATATATGTACTGTCCAATATGGCAGCCATTAGCCAAATGTGGCTATTGATCCCTTGAAAGGAACTACATTTTAAAATGTATTTAATCTTAATCAATAGACATTTAAATAGCCACATGTACCTGGTGGCTACCAACATGAATAGCAGAGAACTAGACTGAGATTTTAAGTTAGAGTTTACTGGGTTTGTATAGCTATTTATAACAATATTTTAAGAGGTGTTTTAAGTTGGGACTTTATCAAAACAGAAAGATTGATGATTTCCATAGACTGCAAATGATATATAGTTGGAATAAGTGAAAATATTTTTGCTGTTGTTAGGTGCCTGTAAGTAGTTTCCAACTCATAGCAACCCTATGTACAATACAACGAAACACTGCCCAGTCCTGTGCCATCCTCCAATCATTGCTATGTTTGAGCTCATTGTTGCAGCCACTGTGGCAATCCATCTGGTCGAGGGTATTCCTCTTTTTCACTGACCCTCTACTTTATGGAGCATGATGTCTTTCTCCAGGGACTCCCTTCTGATAACGTGTCAAAGTACGTGAGATGAAGACTCTCCATCCTTGCTTCCTGCTTCCAAGGAGCACTCTGGCTGTACTTCTTCCAAGACAGATTTGTTCATTCTTCTGGCAGTCCATGTTATATTCAATATTCTTTGCTAACACCATAATTCAAAGGCATCAATTCTTCTTTGATCTTCCTTATTCATTGTCTAGCTTTCACATGCATATGAGGGGATTGAAAATATCATGGCTTGGGTCAAGTGCACCTTAGTCCTTTAAGTGACATCTTTGCTTTTCAATATTTTAAAGAGGTCTTTTGCAGCAGATTTGCCCAATGCAATATGTCGTTTGATTTCCTGACTGCGGCTTCCATGGGTGTTGATTGTGGATCCAAGTAAAATGAAATCCTTGACAACTTCAATCTTTTCTCTGTTTATCATGACGTTGCTTATTGGTCCAGTTGTGAGGATTTTTGTTTCCTTTATGTTGAGGTGTAATCCGTACTGAAGGCTGTACTCTTTGATCTTCATCAGTGCTTCAAGTCCTCTTCACTTTCAGCAAGCAAGGTTGTGTCATCTGCATATCACTATTGTTAATGAGTTTTCCTCCAAACCTGATGCCGCGTTCTTCTTCAAGTAGTCTAGGTTCTCAGATTATTTGCTCAGCATGCAGATTGAATAAGTATGGTGAAAGGATACAACCATGACTTTCGTTGGAAGGACTGCCTCTCGGTCCATGTGCAGGTTCAGCATGAACACAATTAGGCAATCTGGAATTCCCATTCTTTGCAATTTAATCCATAATTTGTTATAAAAGTGAAAATAAATACAAAAAAAATTGCAAAGTATACACACCAAGGCTCTGATATGTATTTCTAATTTTACTTCACTAAACAATTTGAAACTCTGGATATTCCCTTTGTTTTTTATGGTCATACATAGTTTTTCTTGTTTCTTTTTTTCCCCACAACTGATCCTCTGCTTTGGAGACATGCTGTTCTCAACCAGGTTGGTGTGAAATCCTAGCTGCTTGCTTAACCCTGGGAATGCCTCTGTCAAAATAATGCTAGAGTCCTCAGCTCTGTTTCTTATCTATCTGCTTCTGTGTCTGTCTCTCCTGCTTCAGAGGGGAGAAAGGAGTTTTAAACCTAATTCCTTGGCAGGAATTGATTCTACAAATTGAGTTCCCCCATTGGGCTCAGGTTTTGGATTCTATTAGGTAGTATTATAACATGGTTAAAAAATAGAGGCTCTGATGTTAAACAGGATATGTACATTTGAAAACCAACTTAGTCAATTACTAATTGGATGATGTTGGGCAAATTATTTAACCTTATTAAGTCTCAGGTTCCTCATCTATAAAACAAGGTTAAAAAATTGTCTTCTTCATCAAGCTATTGTACGACTACACAGGTAATGCACCAAACTTAGTTTATAATATATGGTAAGCATTAGCTCAGTCAACTTTTTTCCAAGTCCCAACCAAGCGTGCTAGTGGCTGATTGACGTTACAGTTTAGTGGGTGATCCTACGGAGTTCCTTAACCCATGGTTCTGTGATGATATGTTCTATTACTGGGCTAGTATTGAGTTTTTAAGAGGCAGCTAAGGCGATCAGGGGAAGTTTCCTTGAAAAAGGACAAACAATTCATCAAGGTCCGCTACAACCTTGTAAAGCTTATGTAGAGTCAGGTTCTAGAAGTTAGGACTCATTCCCAATTGAATCTAAATGCTTTGCTTCTTTGCTTTCGGCTCTCATTTGCCTTGTTTTTGTATGTTTGTTGATTTTTAGTTATGTTCAGCATTATGTCCTAAGCTAAAGAGCCTGAATTATTCAAATATATGCTGTACTGTCATTTATTTATGGATTTACTCAATACAATTTGCTGAGTTCCTAAAACACGTCAAACACTGTGCTAATTGCTAGACATACACTGGTGAATAAGTCAGATAAAGCCCCTATCATCACGGTGCTTATAATCTAGTGTGTAGCTTATTGTCTATGTTCACTATTATTAGGGGCAGCCTTCGTGGATACCACCTAAAGTTGTAAATTTTATGCACATCACTTCCTCTGGGTGGAGGCTAGTGCTTCTCAAACTATCTGTGGTAAAGGTTCTTTTTTTTTTTTAATTCATGGCACTGATTTTACTAGGCGGCTCACAGTATGTGCAACTCACCACACAAGTTAGACAACACCCAAACCAATTAGTAGCCGGTGTGATGAGACGAGTTCATTGACTATTGGTTTGGATATCACAGCAATGGTAAATTGCCATGAAATTTCTAAACGTAACTAAAAATCAACTTACTTTCCATTTCTATACCAGTAAAAAGTCAGTGCGCAGACCAACTCCTGACCACGGATTACTTGGGAAGGAGCAGAGAAATAAGCTACAATAATCCTTGACTAAGTATCGTGTTAATAGAAGCTACCACAAAGGAGGAGTAGGAGAAGGAGTCAGTTCTTTCCTCCAGACCTTACTATTTTAATGGCCTGGGTACAAGACAGACTGCATATCATTTGAATCCGTTCTTACTGAGATTGTTAATCTACATTCACAGAAAGTAAAATACCCCATCGTTCAGCTCCACTGAACCCTACCCAGTAAATCCAGATGGAAAAACAGTGCAGCTGTTCTCGGGTTGGGTTCAGGGAGAAAGTACTCACCCTGCCCTTTTGAATGACTCAGAGAGGAAAATAAATGGGAAATATTTGCATCTCTAATTAGGGGTAAGATGTGAGACCAGTGATAACAGTAGCTGTTGAGTTTCCTAAAAGAGGAAATTCACTAGCTACTTTCCTGGTAAAAGTTAATAACCCTTTACAGTTGATCATTTTCCTCCCAAAGATTATTAACTTCACGGAGCCAAATCAAACCCCACTGGCTGCCTTTTATAAAGGAAAGACAAATTTAATAAACTAGTTCCTAACATATTTATAAATACTGCTAATTAAATTAATGCATTTTTATCATCTTAAAAAGTATTCATCATAAACTAAGATGAAATGGGTATATTTTTGAACTTAGGCCAATAGAGGATTATAAGACTAAATTAGTAATATGTGTACACATACACTATTTTCCAACTCCTAAAAATTATTTTTGATGATTTTAAACATTATAAAAGGATACCTGCTTTTCTTAAAATTTGAAAATAAAGAAATGTAAAACCTGAAATTATCTATAATCCCAGCACCCAAACTCAAAGAATTAAATTTACCTTGTGGTGTATTCAGCTCTATTCTTTCAATAACACCAATTTTTGTGTTTGAAATAACTAGACCTACCTAACATTTCTACTTCCCATAGTAATAAGTTTCTGTGGGAAATGAGGATTCAAACACTGCAGCAGAACTTTGAATAGCAAGTCCTTTGTTGATGCAACCACTACAAAGTTTGACTCTACTGGACTTGTAAAGAAGACCCTGATAGTCACAAAAGTAGAAATTATCTGGAGCTTTTAGCTCAGCAGGAATGAATTCTTAAGCCATATCCAAATTCTTGTAAATTCAGAATTAGTAAGGTTTTCGTTAATGAGGTTTGATTGTATCCCAGGCTGTTGATGAAATTGCAATGCCATAGATTCAAGCAGTGACTCTCACTGAAGTTAGACTCTTTGCTGCTTCAACAAGGGTTGAAGAGGACTGATTCTTCCTGGTACACTACATCAGCACTTTTTAATTACACTGTTATGTGGTATAAGGTGGACCTATAAGATGACCTACCAGAGGAAGTCAGCACTTTTTGAGTGAACACCAGCATATTTTTTCCTTCTCTCTGCAACCCCCTATTACTTTCAACTGGATCAGGTTTCCTTTCTTTGGATCTTTAGCTTTTATCCATTAGAGTTTCCCCCAAAGACTATTTTATCAAATAAAGCAAAACACTTTAGAGAAGGTTGTAAGTTCTTTGCTGAGTTATAGCCTATGCTTTGTTTATGTATACTGAACACTTACTGAGTTAGCACTCCCCAAAGGAAAATCTGGGGACATATCAGAAAAATATTTTCGGTAATTGCTACTTGGTTTGATCTCCTGGTATTTTGTGGCATTTTATGCAGCATTAATGGTATCACCTGAGATTCTTAGGATACAAAAGAACATCTAAGTACAGGTCCATTAACAAACGGAAAGGAGTCTTTTTCAAACCACTGAGGGAATCAAGGGAGTTGATGTTTAAATGTTGTTCTTGGAAAAATGTGATAACAGCAGGCCTCTAGAAGATTTGATCCATTTTAATTTGTGGGTGTGTGTGTCTGATCACAAGTACCAGGGATAAAAATCCTGCACCTCTCTATCAGGCACATGGAAATCCCTAATCAAGGTATGTATTTTGGCAAACCAGTGAATTAACTTTTATTATTCTTCTAATGGAGTCCCTGAGTGGCACAAACAGTTAAGCACTCAGCTGCTAACCTAAAGGTTGTTTAAGTCCACCCACCAGTGCATCAGAAGAAGGGCCTGCCTGGAGATCTACTTCTAAAAAATCAGTCATTAAAAACCCTATGGAGCACAGTTCTACTCTGACACACGTGGGGTCATCATGAGTGGGAATTGACTTGATGGTAACTGTTTGTTTGTTTGTTTTATTCAAATACACATTTGCAACTTATGTAAAATTGGGAGCTACTGAAAAGTCTTTCAACTTCAATTAATTTGGCCTGAAAATAGTTATGTAATATATAAGTTATCTATAATATTCCCACTCATGAATCCACGGGACTGGTGGAGTGATAGAGGAGGCAAGGAAGAAGGTCATGAACAAATTTACTTCACTTACCATATTGCAAAGTTTACTAAGTTCAACTGCCCAGTGACCAAGCCGTCATCCTGGGCCTGAAAAGTGCCCATTCATTTGATGGAGATGTAAGCACAACCTAGTAACTGCAGTCTTCAGGAAACACTGTATTTTTATTTGTATTATGTCTTTACTTTGTTTTATCTTTATTCTTGGATATACAAAATGTATACCTCTGGGTCATAGGAGCTCTTGGAAGAATCGACTTGTGCCTGGTTTTTGGTTCTACAGGGGCTGAACAATATCAGAATCAGCGTTTGGAATTCTCCCTAAGGTGGGCCTGAGAATGGCTTTACCAATGGTGGATGAAAATATAGAGTACACTGTTGAAAATCTATACTTTGTGTTAATGAGTCTGAACTCCCACTGACTCATTGCCGGAGCTATTTGGTTAACCACTCTAACCTTCAGTTTTCTGTGCAGTGTAATGAGGTGAAAGGACCTACATGACAGTGTTGTCATGATAATCAAAATGTTAAATTCTTAGCATGAGTAGTTGTGGCTTTAGATGGTTGAATCTCTGAGACATTTGTAAAGGAAAGAAAAGAGGAATGCAGATACAGATTCAGAACCTGGCTATCTGCTTCAGTAAAGATTGCAGCCAAAAAAAACCCTAGGGGGCAGTTGTGTGCTATAACCTGGGGTTGCTATGATTCAGAATCAACTGGACAGCACCACCTAACAACAACAAATCTGAACTGAAAAGTGACTCCATAAACTAAATAGATAGAAGACACTGGGACTTCCCTGGAAGGATAACACAGACTCCCACAGTGTACCTGAAGCTGTGTAGACATTGAGTATGCCATAGACCCTGAGGTTCGACAGTCACATTCCTCATGCCCTGGATATTACAGAAAATGTGTAAAAACAATAAATAATGATAGTAAATATGGTGCTAATAAGGAGTCCTGATGATGCAATGGTTAAGTGTTCAGCTACTAACCAAAAGGTAGGTGGTTTGAACCCACCCAGCAGTTCCCCAGGAGAAATCTGGCGATCTACTTCCATAGATTACAGCCTAGAAAACCATATGGGGCAGTTGAACTATGTCACATGGGGTTGTTATGAGTCGGAATCGACTCCACATCACTCATCACCTAATACTGACGGTAGTACCTAACACGTATTGAGTAATTTCTAAAGGTCAGACCCTGTGCTAGGGTTCTTATGTGTATCAACATATTTAATCCTTCCTATGATAAAAATTCCATCAGTTCCTGGAGCCTTGTTTTTCACCAATGCCTTCACTGCAGCTTGGACTTCTTCCTCCAGTTTCATAGATTCTTGATCATATGCTGCCTCCTGAAAAGGTTGAACATCAACCAATTCTTTTTGGTACAGTGACTCTGTGTATTCCTTCCATCTTCTTTCAACATTTCCTGTGTCATTCATTATTTTGCCCATAGAATCCTTCAATATTGCAACTTGAGGCTTGAATTTGTTCTTTAGTTGTTTCAGCTTGAGAAATGCCAGATCTTTTCATATTTCATTATAATTTACTTTGTTTTCTTAAGCCTCCCTTGGAAATCTTCTGTCCAGCTCTTTTACTTCATCATTTCTTCCATTTATTTTAGCTGATCTACATTCAAGATCAAATTTCAGAGTCTCTTCTAACATACATTTTGGTCTTGTCTTTCCTTCCTGTCTTTTTAATGACATTTTTATTTCTTCAGGTATGATGTCCTTGATGTCATCCCACAACTGATCTGGTCTTTGGTCATTAACTTTCAATGCATGAAATCTATTTTTGAGATGGTCTCTAAATTCAGGTAGGATATACTCAAGGTTGTATTTAGGCACTCATGGACTTGTTTTAATTTTCTTCACCTTCAACTTGAACTTGCTTATGAGCAATTGATGGTCTATCCTGCTGTAGGCCCTTGGCCTTGTTCTGATTGATTATATCGAGCTTCTCCATCGACTCTTTCACCGATGTAGTTGATTTGATTCCTGGGTATTCCATCTGGCGAGATCCACGTGTATAGTCACCATTGATGTTGTTGAAAAAGGTATTTCCAATGAGTAGGTCTTTGGTCTTGTGAAATTGTATCATGCAATTTCCAGTGTCATTTCTATAACCAAGGCCATATTTTCCAACTACCGATCCTTCTTCTTTATTTCTAACTTTCACCTTCCAATCACCAGTAATTATCAATGCATCTTGATTGCATGTTTGGTCAGTTTCAGACTGCAGACTTTGGTAAAAATCTTTAACTTCTTCATCTTTCGAATTAGTGGTTGGTGCATAAATTTGAATTTTAGTCTTATTAACTCGTCTTCTTTGTAGGCATGTGGATATTATTCCATCATGGACAGCGTTGTACTTTGGGATAGATCTTGAAATTTTTTTTTTTTTTAATGATGAATGCAATGTCTTTCCTCTTCAATTTGTTATTCCCGCCATAGTACATCAGATGATTGTTTGATTCAAAATGGCTAATACCAGTCCATTGCAGTTCACTAATGCCTAGGATATTCATCTTCAAACCTTCCATTTCATTTTTGATAACTGCCAATTTTCCAAGATTCATACTTTGTACATTCCAAGTTCCAGTTATTTTTGGTTGTTTGCAGCTGTTTCTTCTCATTTTGAGTTGTGTCACATCAGCAAATGAAGGCCCTGAAAGCTTTACTACATCCATCTCATTAAGGCCCACTCTACTTTGAGGAGACTCTCTTCCCCAGTTGTATTTTAAGTGCCTTCCAACCTGAGGCGCTCATCTTCTGGCACTATACCAGACAATGTTCCATTGCTATTCATAAGATTTTCACTGGCCAGTTTTTTTAGATGTAGATTGCCAGGTCTTTCTTCCTAGTCTTTCTTAGTGTGAAAGCTCAGCTGAATCCTGTCCACAATGGGTGACCCTGCTGATATTTGAAATACCAGTGGCATAGTTTCCAGCATCACAGCAACCCACAAGCCACCACAGTATAACAAATTGACAGACAAGTGGTGGATATATATATGTATATAGATACATAGATATACAGACAGACAGATAGACAGACAGATAAACAGATAGATAGATAGATAGATCCTCACAGATTTTTGCTGGAATATAGTGTATAAAAAGTACTTAGAACCTATAGAGAACTATAAAAATGAGGTTGCGATGCAAGAGAGAGGGAGTCAAGGAAGGCTTAGAATATGAAAAATTGTCCAAGATGATCTAGGGTTAAACAAACAGGAGATCAAGAGAACACTGGTTTGCTAGAGGGATTTTGTCCAACAGAAGAGGAAATCACAGAAGGGGAGGAAGAGCTAGGTCTGAAGGCAAAGTTATTTGCTACATAAATCTCCTTGAGACCTCCAGCTACAATTCTGCCTCTCTGTTTTGAGAACTAGTTCTATTTGAGTTTCCCAGCCACAGCTCAGAAAAGAGAATGCTAGTGAAATAAATAAACCCCCAACCCATATTTCAGCTGTCCCTAGCTACAATACTACAGAAGCTGCCATTCTTAAAGAGTGTCATCTTTTATTTATTAGCATCATGAAATATCCTGGAGATAACTGAATTACGTGATCAATGTTAATGTTACTCAAAGTTATCAAGGATGAGTGTTCTCTTCTCCGCATGGTGTGGTCCTTGCTGCTCCCATGATGCCAGTTGCATGATTTGTACATAGCCTCAATTTGTTGATTACAGTGATCTCAGTTCCTGCTATTCTGAGTCCCTTACCCCCTTGCTATTTTTGGTTTTAGTTCAGCCCTGATATTAAGGTAATGCCATTCAAAAGAACAAGGTATTCAGAAAAAACTCCAGCCAGATAAATTTTAAAAGTTAAAATATGTGAATCCTTTGAGTTCCTGAGTTTATAACCATTAGATATTTAATAAATAATTCAATCAGATGAAGACAAAAACTGATTTCAAAGATGTACATTGTTTTTCACATATACGTCTCACTCCAAAATTCAACTGGGATCAATAAGTTGCATGCCAAGTATAGGAAATCACTTTCCATAATAAGTTTATCTTATTTCATTAATTCTCAGATGATGAGTGCAAATTCATACATAAATGTGTTAGAACATCAATGCATAATATTCTATTTCTTCTTACTCAGAAGGGAGTTTTGAGAAGAGAAGGAAATGATTCAGAGGGTACTTTCGGAGAACCAAAGGCAATGCACACAATGAGTACAAATTCTTCCATTGAACCAAAGCAAGAAATGGCTCTGTAGTTACCCACTTCCATGTTTACCTCTTATTGTCCCAAGTGAATAGAAAAATGTCTTTGCCACTTACTGTGACCTTGAGCAATTGATTTAACGTCTCTGATTGCCAGGGTCCTTACATGAGAAATGCCTATTTCCTATGGTGGTTGTAAGGAAGGAGTAAGTTGGCTAGAGGGGAAAGTATCTGTCACAACCTCAATCATAGTACATAGTCAGAGGTCAGTAATTGTTCTCTGCTCCCTTCATGTTTATTTGTGACATCTTACACTCACTTCTTCACCGTTGATATTCATAATGACTTGGCTTTACCATGGCAAGTTGGTTGGGAGAGAAAAGGGTTGGTTATGTTCTAGGTCCTGCTCATCATTATGAGTGGTTCAGCTTTTCCTCTGGAAATGAGTTTTCTGATGTATTTATTTCTTACATGTACACTCTTGGTGAAGCTTTGGTTTGAAGAAATCCCTATCATTGAAGTCTGAGTTAGTTTTGTTTTTTTATTATAAAATTACTGCATCCTTAATATAATTAATTTTGATAAGTCAAGTATAATGAAAACAAAAATTGTCCATAATTCCACAATTCATTGTTAACATTCTGATATTTTTTTTTCTGGTATCTATCTATCTGTATATCTATCTGGAAACCCTGGTGGTGTAGTGGTTAAGAGCTACGGCTGCTAACCAGAAGGTGAGCAGTTCGAATCCACCAGGTGCTCCTTGCAAACTTTATGAAGCAGTTCAACTCTGCCTTGCAGGGGCTCTATGAGTATCTGTTTATCCATCCATCATCCATCCATCCATCCATCCATCCATCCATCCATCTAATCTATCTATCTATCTATGAACCTGGTGGCATAATGGTTAAGTGCTTGGCTGCTAATTGAAAGCTGGTGGTTCGATCTCACCCAGCAACTACATGGGAGAAAGACTTGGCAATCTGTTTCCATAAAGATTACAGACAAGAAAACCCAACGGGGCACTTCGACTCTATCACAAGAGGTTGCTATGAGTCGGAATTAAATCTACAGCATCCAACAAACAACTTCTATCTATCTATCTGTCAATCATCTATCTATCCATCCATACCTACATACATATAAACAAACACATAAATACAACTATATGCAGATATACATAAAAAATGTAATATACTTATATGTAAACATATGTATGCATTTATAAATATTCAAAGATGTGCATATAAATGCATACATATATGAAAATGTGTGTTTAGGTAAAATGTGTGCATATGTAATTAGTGGAGATATATATATATATATATACACAATCTATTAGATTGCTTTATTTCTAATTTTTTTCTATATCATCAGTAATACTGTAACCTGGACATTATAAATCTTCATCTGTAATTTATATTCTAACCCCAAAGGAAATCTCAAAAAGCAGACTCACTGGGTCCAAGGCAAGTCTTGTATTTGCTGGTAAGTAAAGAAATGGCATATCTGCCGACACCCAGCTGGATTAGTTGGTGGTCATGCTATACCTATAGTTTAATATTTTGAATAAAAACTATGTTCTAAGAGTATAAACCTCTAAAAATGTGCTGATTTTTGAATGATATTCTTATATTTCAGTTTGCATGATCCCCCATCAGTGCTGAGAAAATACAATCTACAAGGTCAGCTTGGAGTTCTTCACTTGTAAGCACATTAACCACGAATTTATCAAAGAGATTTAAATAATAGAATATAATGCAACAAATATTAAATCCACAAAACTGGAAATCTCTACTAATAACGTTCTATCTGCTGCCGTTACATGTCACAAGCTCACTTCAGGCACCCAGAGAGGCAAGTGGAGCAAGTGGCTTCTTACTGTCCTCAGTCTCCCTCCTTACTCCCCACTTTCCCATCCTCATCCTGTCTTGCAGGCCTTTTTCTGCTTCTATGGGACCACCACTCTTGGTTTCTAATGTCAAACCGGCTCTCAGCACCACATCCAACATTCTAACACCCTGACTCTATTCCATCCCCCTTGTATCTTCACCTCCTACCCTCAGTTCCCCAGAATTTTCTCTCGTCTTATTTGGAGAGGGAAAGATCTTCATTCTTATGTCCTCTTTGTAAATTTCCATCTTCCTTTAGGCTTCCTCTTCCCTCAAAGTGAGAAAGCCCTCCTCCTGCCATGGGAAGCAGTGCCCACCGTACTTTACCATACTCTTGCTCACAAGGCTTTGGTGGCTTTCACCTTAGGGTAGGCCTGATTTTCCACTTAGCGGCTAACAGATAAAACTATCCAGAGAAGGATGCAAAAAGATGCTACAGCTTCAACAAAATCATCATAAAGTCCACATACAAGCATGTGAAACAGTCACTTTAAATACATCACACTATTACATGAAGATAAAACAAACAGAAGTTCCCACACAATAAACAGTTCAGAGGTTTACAAAACTTACGAATTATACATATATCCCTCTCTTTCAATTTAAACTTGTTTTTATTTTGTAAATGTTCCATCAAGACCATCCTCCCTTCCCATGCCTCTTTACCAAGATGGTATGGGAATAGTCTCCTACTTTGAGCCTCTATATGCTGGTACAGAGGAGATGTCTGGCCTCTTGCTCTTTTCGTGGTGCTCTCCACAGAAGGGCAGCTGGTTTCTGGGTGGTCGCTGCCTGGTGTTTTTGTATATCTGGCCAGTCTCTGGGTTTCCTGGTGATATGTGTTGCTGCTGTCTGCCACTGGAGTTCTTGTGATCTGTCAGTTTGACTTGGCCAGGGTTCTCAGCCCCACCTCAGTTCTTCTTGGTGCTGCAATGACTCTAGACATGGGGCTGAGACTCCTCAACTAACCCCACCCAGTCTGGGAGCTGCTCTGTTGCCCTCACTTATAGAGCTCTGTCACTCCTGTCAGAGCAATGCTCTCTGGTTGGTTTTCCTACAGTCTCTCAGCTCTCTTTTTTTATTCCTCTGCAGACCCTCCTCCCCCACCCCCACCCCCCACACATATTTTCCTGGTAGGATCTCCTGTGTCCCTTTCCATTCAGGAGCTCAATATCACATAGATCTGGAATGTCAACTTGGGTTCATCTTCTACCACTGCTGCTCAATCCTACCTCTCCATGGTAGAAAGGGGGCACACAACCCAGAATACTTCTCCCAGGAATGCAAAGGAGGAGCTCATCAAAGCGTCGATGCTTTTATCTTTCTCTAATCTATTAGGTCTCTTCCCCTCTGGGAGGGTGACTTTTCTCCAGCTCACTCTTCCTTCGCCTTCCCACAATCCCCAGGCTGGAGGAACCAGCTTTCCTTTTATTTTTCTCTATGGCAGTGACTCATGAAAATGGTACAGGACTGGCAACATTTCATTCTACTATAAGTAAGATTGCCATGAGTTGGCAATACATATTATTATCTATTATAACTATTGCCATTCTAGTGAGTGTGAAGTGATGTCTCATTGTGCTTTGATTTGCCTTTCCCTGATGGCTAAAAATTCATATCTCTTTTAAGCATATATTCATTCTAAGTAAAAATATCTGTGAAACTGTGGATTTCTCTGTTATCTATACTTTAATGTACATTTAATAAATATATAATATGTGCTATACATTGGAAGTGACTGCTTTATTTTCTTCCATCTAAGGCCCTTTTTTCCTCTCTCGTATTTGGAAATACTAGCAGACATTCATCCAAAATTATCAAGAAAGTACTAATGAAAACTAGTAATTCTTAAGGAGAAAAAAATAAATAAAAGGCAAAAGCTTTGAGGATTTTACTCGCCAGCAATGAGATGTGGCAGCTAGAATGATCACATGTAATATTATTAGCCTTCAGTAAGCAAAAATGAGTCCACTCATTTCTTAGTTTGTCACACTATGTTGGCTTGTGTGTTGCTATGATGCTGGAAGCTATGCCACTGATTTTTTAAATACTGGTAGGGTCACCTAGTAGATTTGCCCAGTGCAATACTTCATTTCATTCTTGGCTGCTGCTTCCATGTGTGTTGATTGTGGATCCAAGCAAAATGAAATCCTTGACAACCTCAATATTTTCTCCATTTATCATGATGTTGCTTATTGGTTGCTTTGAGGATTTTTGTTTTCTTTATGTTGAGGTGTAATACATACAGAAGGCTGTAGTTTTTGATCTTCATCAACAAGTGCTTCAAGGCAAATCTTTAAAGTGTTAAGAGCAAAGATGTCACTTTGAGGACTAAGGTGCTCCTGACCCAAGCCATGGTATTTTCAATCTCCTCGTATGCATGTGAAAGATGGACAATGAATAGGGTAGACAAAGAAGAACTGATGCCTTTGAATTATGGTGTTGGTGGATAATACTGAACATATAATGGACTGCCAGAAGAATGAACAAATCTGTCTTGGAAGAAGTACAGCCAGAATGCTCCTTAGAAGCGAGGATGGTGAGACTTTGTATCACATACTTTGGACGTGTTATCAGGAGGGTAAGGGTCCCTAGAGAAGGATATCATGCTTGGTAAAGTAGAGGGTCAGTGAAAGAGAGGAAGATCCTCAATTAGATGGATTGACACAGTGGCTGCAACAATGGGCTCAAGCATAGCAACGATCGTGAGGATGGCACACGACCAGGCAGTGTTTTGTTCTGTTGTATATAGGGTCACTATGAGTCAGAACCAACTCGACGGCATCCAACAACAACAACAGGGTCGCCTATGTTGGATAGGTTTCAGTCGAACTTCCCAATTAGGGTAGACTAGGAAGAAAGTCCTGGCAATCTACTTCCAGAAATAAGCTAATGAAGACCCTATGACCTTAAACTAAAAATATCCCCTGAAGTCTTCGTAAAACCAAAAACAATAGTTTATCTTAACTAGTAAAGAATGTCTGCCTTGACCTTTGTGCTTTTTTATTTATTTATTTTTATTGTACTTCAGGTGAAGGCTTACAGAATAAATAGTTTCTCATGAAACAGTAGTACACATATTCTTTTATGACATTGGTTAACAACCCCACAACATGTCAACCCTCTAACTTCTCAGCCTTTTTTTTTGGTGAAAATACACATAGCCAAAGATACACCATTTCAAAAATTTCTACATGCGCAGTTCAGTGACATTGACTATGCTCTTCCAATTGTGCTGCTATTCTCACTTAAGATGAAGGCTTACAGAACAAAATAGTTTCTCATTTAACAGTTACTACACATGTTACCCTATGACAATGGTTAACAATCTCACAACACATCAACAATATCCTTACTCAACCTTGGGTTCCCTATCACCAGCTTCCTTGTCCCCTTCTGCCTTCTGGCCCTTGTCACTGGACTACTGTACCTCATTAGTCCCCTTTGGTTTTATGGGGCCATTGTGCTTTTTTAAGATCTATCTATATGAGATCAAACTGACAACAGCAACTCCAAAGATTAGATAGGAAACTTAGAGGGCAGTGAGTTTATGTTATTGAGGGAGGAACAACTTGGACAAGCAGGGTGAGAATGGTTGCACACCTCGAAGAATGTAATCAATGTCACAGAATTGTTCACGTAGAAATTGGTGTATATTCTGCTGTGTATATTCTCAACAACAATGAAAATGAAATAAATTATTTTTAAGAAAGACAACACTATGAATCACAAAAAATATGGTCTGATATAATGCTGGAAGATGAGCCCCATAGGTTGGAAGGCACTCAAAATACATAGTGGCCAGAAAAATGGACATACCAATCATCATGAAGATGGCGCAGGACAAGGCAACATTTCATTCTGTTGTGCGTGTGGTCACCATAATTGGAGTCAACTCCACTGCAACTAACAACAACAATAAGCAAAGGAGAGAGTAAAGCTCACAAGAAGGAGCAGCTACTCCATGCTCTGCCTTGTCCACTCCACTGCTGCCATTCTTGGGGCAGCAAATAATGAAAGATATTGGCAAACCAAGGTCTACGCAGGTGAAGACAACCCAGCTGATGAACGAAATGAATACCAACTCCAAATCAGAGCTTGAAATATGTGAAGATTTTTAAACTGGAAAATAGAAATCCAAGAAAAATGCTAGTTGTCCCTAAACACTTCTATAGCAATGAAGAACCAAAAAAAGATTTATTTTGTGATTGAGAGCTGCAGTTCTCACACTCACCTTAAAATAGAACACCCTGCATTTCAATAGGTTGGTCAATGAATTCCAAATGATGTGTTACTAAAGACAATTAAGTTCCTCAAGTCTGAAATGAGTCTCACTTTTTACAGAGAAAACTAAAAGCTATTCCTATTACATCAATTTTGTTTATTCTTTATTGAGAGAGATACAGGTGAATTCATATCCAGGGTAGGAGGAATTACACATTAACTGGGTTGTCCTCAAGAGACTATGTCTCATATGTGAGTCACTTTAGAAGGTAAAACCTGGCATCAATTCAATATAAGGATATGGGATCTAATAGTGGAAGAGTGAGAATGTAACCTGGATATTGATAATTCTCTATCACAAATACTGTTAGATGGATCCTGTTACTCAGTATGTGGTAGGCCTCAATAGTGTCTAATTTTCCCTTCAATAAAATAATACATTTTTATTGAAAAAATAGGAACCTTTCTTACTTTCCCTCCTGCTTTTAGCTTTAGGAGTCACATTGTTGCTGCTAGCTGCTGTTGAGTTGGAACCCTCCTTATGGTGACCCCACGTACAACGAAATGGAACATTGCCCAGTCCTGAGTCATCTTTGTGACTGGTTGTGGCTTGGACCACTGTGATTCATAGGATTTTTTTTGGCTGATTTTTGGAAGTAGATCACCAGGCCTTTCTTCCTAGTCCGTCATAGTCGGGAAGCTCTCCTGGAACATGTTCAGCATCATAGTAACATGCAAGATATCACTGACAGTCAGGTGGTGGCTGAGCTTGAGGTGCATTGGCCGGGAATTGAACCCTGGTCTCCGTCACAGAGGGCGAGAAGTCTACGAGAATTCTACCACTGAACCACAACTGCCCTCTTGGATTCACATCGCTCCTAAATTTTTTTTTTTTCCTTCCCATACAACTCAACCTTTCTCAAATAGTGGAACTTATATTATATAGTATGTGATTTTAGCAAGTCCAAGAAATGAATTTAGTCTGTGGTACACAAACATCAAATCAAATAGAAAGATATCCTCTTCTCAATTCTCTTTCAATACTTTTGATTCAAGGATAAATTTTTTCTTTAATCCTATTCATCTTTTGTTGTTATTGTTAGCTGCCGTCAAGTCAGTCCCCAACTCATTGTGATGTTCATCTTTTAACACATTAAATTCTTACCTGTCTTCTTGTGCTAAGAACTTTTGCAGGCAGCCATATCTACTAAAATTCTAAAATATTGTTGTGCTTTCATGACGTTTTTTATGGTTATTTTTGGTGTAAATGACTTCTACTTATGCTGACAATATAAAATTTACTTTTCCATATAAAATTATATAGATAATAATGTAAATCAACTTAAAGAACAAAATGGTATAGTGGGTAGAGGACTTGGCCAAATTTAGAAGGTGGTCTGATGATTGCTAGATAGATATTGGCAAACACCTGATGGCCATCCTAAGACCACCTGCCTTTACCCTGAAACATATGAGAGTAATGTGACAGGTCAATGGGCATACTTTTACTCATCACGTCTACATTTATGCTCCTAATCAGATGACCTTCTTGCCTTCCTTTTCATTCCTTCTCATTCACATATGCTCCCATAGTGTCTTGTATCTATCTCTATGAGAGGACATGGCCTAATGTATTAAATAGACTAGATATTAGTCCATATACTCCTCTAGGATGTAATTTCTTGCAAAAAAATTAAACAAAAAACAAATATTGAATCAATATTTTGCTTAGTGAAGTGTATGTGGCATATAGTAGATTCTCAAGTAACTTTAGTTGAATAAAAAGAATTACTTAAAAAAAAAAAAGATCATGGTTTGCACACCCCTATCTAAGCTTTAAGATGCCTGGTGGTGCAATGGTTAAGCACTCGGCTTCTAACCGAAGGTCAGCAGCATGAACCCACCAACTGCTCCAGGGGAGAAAGATGTGGCCGTCTGCTTTTGTAAAGATTACAGCCTTCGAAACCCTATGGGGCAGTTCTACCCTGTCCTATAGGGTCACTATAAGTCGGAATCGACTCAACAGCAATGGGTTATCTAAGAATTTATAAGGCAGTGGTGGTTCGCTGGTAGAATTTTAGCCTTCCACGGTGGAGACCTGGTGAGATGGTTAACGTTATGTGTCACCTTGGCTAGGCTATGATTCTCAGTGGTTTGGCAGACATTACATAATCACCTTCCATTTTGTGATCTGATGTAAGCAACCCATCAGTTGAAAGGAGAGTTTCCTTAAAGGTGTGTCCTGCCTTTAGTATATAATGTTCTGGCAATGCTCACTCTCTTTCTTGACCCTGCACTCTTCTCATTGCCTGACCTCCAGTTCTTGGGATATAAGCTTGCAGAAGTCTCTAGCCTGCCACCTGACCTGCAGATTTTGAGTTCACCGACCCTTGCAACCCGGTGAGCCAGCAGAGGTCTTCAGCCTGCTGCGTGACTCATAGATCTGGCACTTGTCAGCCCCCACAATTGTGTGAGCCATTTTCTCACAATTGTGTGAGCGATTTCTTTGTAGTACATTTCTATGTATATATATTTATATATGTTTCACTGGTTTTGCTCCTTTAGGAAACCCAGACTAAGAGAGAAAACAAACAAACAAAAAAACTAACCCATTGTTGTCGAGTCAATTCTGCCTAATAGTGACCCTATAGCACAGAGCAGAACTGCCCCATAGGGTTTCTAAGGAGCAGCTGGTGGATTTAAACTGCTGACCTTTTGGTTAGCAGCCAACCTTTTAACCACTGCACCATCAGGGTGCCTGGGTTTAATTCCCAGCCAAAGTACCTCAAGCCCAATCACCACTTGTCTGTCAGTGGAGGCTTGAGTGTTGTGATGCTGAACAGGTTCAGTGGAGCTTCCAGTCCAAGACAGACTAGGAAGAAAGAACTGGCGATCTACTTTCAAAAATCAGCCAATGAAAACCCTGCGGATTACAACTGTATGATCCTGTTGTTCATGGAGTCACCATAAGTCAGGGGTCAATGTGACAGCAGCTAATGACAAAACAACATCTAAGCATTTAGAGACTTTTCCTTCTTGACCTATGCTCTGCTCTGACACTCATTTCTCACTTTGATACGTTCTTACAACAAGACCTATAGTTCAATATTCTGCTTCCAGATTATACATTGGTGTAATATATTTATTATACTTTCAAAATGTTTAGATTTTCTATGTTGGTTTTCTTCTTAGTCGTTAAGTTTTTGGAGGCCAAAGAGGAGATTATGTCAGAGTTGCTCTATCACCAAGCAAAATGTTATAACAAATTAAGCATATTATGAGTGTATTCTATATTGTGTACATTTTACTCATGAAAATGGCCACTAATAAAAGGACCAAACATGTCATGCCCTTTGATATTACTAATCTAAGAAGTGACTAGGGACACTTCTGAGTTTATTATAAATTTCTGTGACTTAAACCTGCGGTTGAATAAATTAATTTATAGGTAAATCATTAGAAATACCATTTATAAAGCAAGAACAAAAAAAATAAAATAACGTCCAAAGTTCTTTGGGATCCCACCTTCATTACTTCCCAGGTTTCAATTATAAGTAAATATATTTAGTTTAAGCTGAATTTATAGGATACTGCTTTCCTCTCTCAGAGAAAACCTGAGTAAAATTATAATACCCCTGGCATGTATGCTATTTCTCCTCCTATGTTCTTGAACTTAGGGCCTAAATGCTTGATTTATTAGGTCTGCTTGTAAAGCTGACCATTTTCTATTATACTTTTTTTTATATCACTTTTTTTGGAAGCGTGATCTATCTCCCCAGGTAAAAGTGACTCTCATTTTCATATCCATGAAGTCATGGTAGCACAGCTCTGTTTAACCTTGCTTCTTACTCAGTTCTTTGCAGCTACAATATGAACAAGGTATTTTTTATAACAGCTAACCTGACAGAGTTCTTCTCTCCAAAACAACTTATTATCTCATGTTTCTTTTTCCAAATATGTCAAGTCATCTTTAAATAAATGTTTTATGTGATTTTAAAGGTATTTTTTCCCCTATTCTCAGACCCCAGCTTGCTTTTTTTTTTCATCTTATGTGTTCTAAGATATGGATGAGAGCTAATTTCTCACTGGAAACAATTCAATCAAGAAGACAGTAAAGAAACATCATTAAAGTACTGAAAGAAAAACTGTCAACTGGGAATTTTATATCCAGTAAAAATGCTTTTGAAAAATTTTGCCTTTGTGAGACTTCTGGTTTCAGGTTTTAAACATTTAAATATTTAAAGGACTTGGAAGTCTTCACTATCATCCTTATAACAGGGAAAAAAAAAAAACTGAAACTAATGAAAATCAATGATTTTTCTTAGACCCATCAGAGAATTGAGGTCACAGTGCAAACTGCCACCCCAAAATCTGGAGAGACAGGAGAATATAGAGAATACCAGTCAAGATCAGCTTACCTGGAATGGAAGCCACAGGAGTAAAAAATTGGTGGTTGTGGTGGTTGTTAGATGCCGTTGAGTCTATTTTCAACTCAGAACAACCCTATGTGACAGAGTAGAACTGTCCCATAAGGTTTGCTAGGCTGTAATCTTTATTGGAGCAGATCACCAGCTATTTCTCCCATGTAGCTACTGAGTGGGTTCAAACCATCAACATTTTGGTTAACAGCTGAATGCTTAACCTCTCTGCCATGAGGACTCCTTCAAAAACTGATAGGAAAACTTAAATCAATTTCTGGAGGCTGTATATGGCCTAGTATGAGAATGAGAAAATCTTGAGAGCCGCAGTCTTAGCGGTCTCACCCATGCTTACATTGACTTTACATCCAGGAACTCTTCAAGGTTCTCAAATCGAAGACCCAAGACCCCCTGTGTTTTGGGCAGCAGAAAGAGAAAAGTAACCACTGTGAAGTACATCCAGAGCATTTCCGTAACAAAGACCTGCTCTGCAAGGGAAATTACTTTGAGATCTATCTAACTGGGGGAAGGGCAATTAGCCAAATTCATCCCCCATTAGCCTCCTGACTCACCTAAGGGAGAACAAACAAGGCTAAGAAATACTTCTGAAAGTCGTATCCCAAAGACTCAAGTCCAATGAAAGATTGAAATTGAATCATAAGATCCATCCAGTTTTTGTTGGCTAATTTTGGAAGTATTTCATTGAACATTTATATTTAGTCTGTCTTAGTCTGGAAGCTCCACTGAAACTTGTTCACCATGGGTGATCCTGCTGATATTTGAAATAATGGTGGCATGACACCAGTATCATACCAAAATGCAAGCCACCACAGTACGACAAACTGACAGATGGGTGATGCCCAACTTTAAGACTTAAATAAAGCTACAGTAATCAAGACAGCATGGTACTGACAAAAGAATAGGCACATACATCAATGGTACAGAATAGAGTCCAGAACTATTAACCCTATCATCTGGGACAAACACAGTTTCATTTCTTACTTTCTAATTTGTATACCTTTTATCCTTTTCTTATCTAATTGTACTAGCTAGGACTTCCAGTACAATACTGAATAGGAAAGATGAGAGGGGACATCCTTGTCTTGTTCCCAATAAGGGGAAAGTATGTAGTTTCTCACCACTAAGTATGATGTTAGCTGTAGGTTTTTCTTAGATTTTCCTTATCAAGTTGAGGAAATATTTCTCTATTCCTAGTCTTTTGATGGTTTTCATCATTAATGGGTGACAGATTTTGTCAAATGCTTTTTCTGCATCTAGTCAACAATCATATGAATTTTCTTTTTTTAGCTTTTTTGTTTGATGAGTTATATGAATTGATTTCTGAATGTTAAACCAGTGTTTTGAGTCATACCACATCAGCAAATGAATGTCCCAAAAGCCTTACTCTATCTGATTTATTAAGGTCAACTCTATTTTGAGGAGGCAGCTCTTTTGCAGTTGTATTTTGATTGCCTTCCAACCTGAGGGGATAACCTTCTGGCACTATACCAGACAATGTTCCACTGCTATTCATAAGTTTTTAACTGGCCAATTTTTTCAGAAGTAGACTATGAGGTCCTCCTTCTTAGTCTGTCTTAGTCGGGAAGCTTGGCTGAAACCTGTCCACCATGGGTGACCCTGCCGCTATTTGAAATGCCAGTGGCATAGCTTCCAGCATCACAGCAACACAAAAGCTACAACAGTGCGACAAACTGAGAGACGTGTCAAAATGAGAAGAAATAGATGCAAACATCCATTAATAATAAGAACATGGAATGCATAAAGTATAAATCCAGGAAAATTGGAAGTTATCAAAAATGAAATGGAACTCATAAACATTGATATCCGAGGCATTCGTGGGCTGAAATGGACTGATACTGGCCATTTTGAATCAGACGGTTATATGGTCTACTATGCTGGGAGTGACAAATTGAAGGGAAATGGCATTGCATTCATCATCAAAAAGAACATTTCGGGATCTATCCTTGAGTACAACACTGTCCGTTATAGGATAATATTCATAGGCCTACAAGGAAGACTAGTTAATATGACTATTATTCAAATTTAACCACCAGCCACTAATGCCAAAGATGAGGAAACTGAAGATTTTTACCAACTTCTGAAGTCCGAAATTAATCATACGTGCAATTAATTACTTATGATTGAAATGGAAAAGTTGGAAATGAAGAAGAAGGATCTGTAGTTGGAAAATATGGCCTTGGTGATAGAATGACACTGGAGATTGCATAATAGAATTTTGTAAGACCAACGACTTAATCATTGCAAATACCTTTTGTCAACAATATAAACAGAAACTATACACGTTAACCTCACTAGATGGAAAACACAAGAATCAAATCAACTACATTTGTGGAAAGAGACAATGGAAGATCTCAATATCATCAGATAGAACAAGACCAGGGATCGACTGTGGAACAGACCGTCAACTGCTCATATGCAAGTTCAAGTTGAAGCTGAAGGAAATTAAAACAAGTCCACAAGAGCCAAGGTATGACTTGATTATATCCCTCCTGAATTTGGAGACTATCTCAAGAATAGATTTGATGCATTGAACACTAACGACCAAAGACCAGACGATTCGTGGGATGACATCAAGGATGGCATACGAAGAAAGCTAAAGATCATTAAAAAAGACAGGAAAGAAAGAAAAGACCAAAATGGATGTCAGTAGAGACTCTGAAACTTGATCTTGAATGTAGAGTAGGTAAAGCGAATGGAAGAAATGATGAAGTAAGAGCTGAACAGAAGATTTCAAAGGGTGGCTCCTGAAGACAAAGTAAAGTATTATAATGAAACCTACAAAGGCCTGGAGTTAGAAAACCAGAAGAGAAGAAGATGCTTGATATTTCTCAAGATGAAAGAACTGAAGAAAAACTTCGAGTTGCAATTTTGAAGGATTCTATGGACAAAATACTGAACGACACAGAAAGCATCAAAAGAAGATGGAAAGACTACACAGAGTCACTGTACCCAAAAGAATTGGTCAATGATCAACCATTTCAGGAGGCAGCATATGATCAAGAATTGATGGTATTGAAGGAAGAAGTCGAAGCTGCCTTGAAGGCATTGGCAAAAAACAAGGCTCCAGGAATTGATGAAATACCAATTGAGATGTTTCAAAAACAGACGCAGCACTGGAGGTGCTCGCTCGTCTATGCCAGGAGGAACCAGTCCCTGGAGAAGGACATCATGCTTGATAAGGTAAGGTAAGGTAAGGTCAGCGAACAAGAGGAAGACCCTCGATGAGATCAATTGACACAGTGGCTACAACAATGGGCTCAAATGTAGCAATGATTGTGAGGATGGTGCAGGATCAGACAGTGTTTTGTTCTGTTGTGCATAGAGTTGCTATGAGTCAGAACTGACTTGAGGGCACCTAACAACAACAGCAACAAACCAGTGTTGCATACTTAGGATAAATCATAATTGGTTGCGGAGTATAATTCTTTTCATATATTGTTGGTTCAATTTGCTAATACCTTATTGAGGATTTTTTACATCCATGTTCATGAGAAATATTGCTCTGAATTTCCCTTCCTATTAATGTCTTTGTCTGGTTTTGGTATTAGGATAATGCTAGCCTAATAGAATGAGTTAGAATATATTCCCTCCTCTTCTATTTTTGGAAGGGTTTGAGAGGAATTGTTGTTACTTCCTTAAGTTTCCTAGAATTCACCAGTGAAACCGTCTAAGACCCCTTACCTGTTGCCATCAAGAAGATTTTGACTCATAGCAACCTATAGGAGACAGTAGCACTGCCCCAAAGGGTTTCCAAGGCTGTAATCTTCATCGAAGCAGACTGCCACGTCTTTTTCCTGAGGAGCTGGTGATTTTGAACCACCAACGTTTTGGTTAGCAGCTGAGTGCTTAAACACTGCACCACCAGGGCCCCTTGAAACCATCTAGGCATGGTGCTTTCTGTTTTGGAAGGTAATTAATTATTGAATCAATTTCTTGAATGGATATAGTCCTGTTCAAATTATCTATTTATCGTTGTGTGAGCTTTGATAGACTGTCCTTCAAGGAATTGGTCCATTTCATCTAAGTCATGAAGTTTATGGGTATAGAGTTTTTCATAGTATTCCCTTATTATCCTTTTAATGTCCATGGGATCAGATGTAATGGCCTCTCTTTCATTTCTAATATTAGTAATTTGTGCCTTTTCTCTTTTTTCTTTGTTGTTTTTGGTTTTGATTCTAAAATTTATTTTCATTTTTTATCCCAATATTTAACAGAAATTCAAAGAGAGGAAAATAATAGAGGTTTCTATCTGATTTCATGATTTTAAGTTAAAAATTCAGTAATCAAGATTGTGTGGTATCATCATAAATATGGGCTTATAGATCACTGGAACAGAACAGAGAATTCAAAATTGGAATCATACATATATTTTTTTTTTTTTTCCAACAAATGTGCCAGAGTAACTTAATGGGAAAAAAGATACTCTTTCTAACAAATTCCTGTGGAAAAATTGAACATTCATATGATTAAAAAAAAATAAGTAATCCTTAACCCTTAACTTATATAATGTATGCAAATTAATTAAAGCCAAATTATAGAATTAAATGTTAGAGATATAATTATAAAAATTCTAGAATTACATAAGAGAAAACTTTTATGACTTTGGATCAGGCAAAAATTTCTTAGGTGAAACATAAAAGCACTAACCATAAAATAAGTCCTGGTGGTATAGTGGTTAAGTGCTATGGCTGCTAACCAAAACGCTGGCAGTTCAAATCCACCAGGTGCTCCTTGGAAACTCTGTGGGGCAGTTCTACTCTGTCCTGTAGGGTTGCTATGAATCAGAATAGACTTGATGGCAATGGGTTTGGTTTGTTTGTTTGTTTTTTTTTGGTGATGTAGGAGGCAAGGGTGAGATATGTAAACAGTTGACTTAGAAAATAATGAGTTTAATATCCGTTGGGTGAAATTGGAAAAGGATTTAGTATGGATAGCCTTGTTGGCGCTTTGAAGGTATATGGAAAGTTGGAGAACATAAATTTATACATGGGAATGGAAAGGGCGTACAGTGGCAGGGTGGATTTGGAAGTAAGACTAGATGGAAAAAGAATTTAGCAACATGGTGGAGTAAGTGGTATATCAAAGAATCCTAAGGAGGGGACTAATAAAATGAAGGAAATGTATGGGTAAGAGGGATTATAAATTAAATAAATGATTGTAATCCATTAATGCCCAAACTAGTGTTCTGGGGATCACTGGATTTCAGGTTTTTTTGTTTGTTTTTTACTTTAAAAAAATTTTTTTTAATTACATTTTTTTTATTGTGCTTTAGGTGAAAGTTTGCAGATAAAATTAGTTTCTCATTAAACAATACACATGTTGTTTTGCTACATTGGTTGCCAACTCCTCCTTGGTTGCCAACTCAGCTCTACCTTCTCCACCTCAAGTTCCCTATTTCCTTTCATCCAGCTTTCCTGTCCCTCCCTGCCTTGTCATCTTTGTTTTTGGGCTGGTGTGCCCATTTAGTTTAGTCTCATATACATAGTTGAACAGCGTGTTATTGTTTGTTTCATAGGCCTGTCTAATCTTTGGCTGAAGGGTGAACTTCAGAAGTGAAATTAGTACTGAGCTAAAAGGGTGTCCAGGGGCCATATTCTCAGGATTTCTCCAGTCTCTATCAGACCAATAAGTCTAGTATTTTTTTGTGAGTTTGAATTTTGTTCTACATTTTTCTCTCACTCTGTCTGGGATGCTTTCGTGTGATCCCTGTCAGAGCAGTCGATGGTGGTAGCTGGCCACCATCTACTTGTGCTGGACTCAGTCTGGTGAAGGTGTGATAGTTGTGGTCCATTAGTCCTTTGGGCTAATTTTTCCCTTGTGTCTTTGGTTTTCTTCATTCTCTCTTGCTCCAGACAGGGTGGGACTAGTAACTATAACTTAGATGGCCACTCACAAGCATTTAAGACCCCAGATGCTACTCACCAAAGTAGGATGTGAATATTTTCTTTATAAACTATGTTATGCCAGTTGACCTAGATGTCCCCTGAAACCATGATCCCCAGCCCTCAGCCCAGTAAATCGATCCCTCAGGGAGTTTGGATGTGTCTATGACGCTTATATGACTTTGCCTTGGTCAAATCTTCTTTTTTTGCTCGTTTGTTTAGTTTTTTTAATTGACCAAATAAGTGGCCAAGCTTGTCATGAAATCTTGGCTATTCAGAGTAAATGTTAGTGCACTAAAGTCCTACAGTAAAGAACGTCTTAAATTGTATTAACCTATTATCCTAAGTGTTGACTACACAACATTATATTTTTCTCTGTATAACTCCTATTAACACAATAAAGCACTAATGTTCCATGTAATAACTTAATTTGATAATTAAGCATGTAAAGAAACTGGAGAAATAAGAAAACTGGCATGAGAAGATAGTGGCCAAATAATGGAGTATTTGAATTTAAGTTCTCAGAGCTGACATATGCCAGATGCTGGCTAGATCAAGAGTGTGCATATGATTAGGTAGTATAAGTGAACTACAGTTGAAGTGCACTTGAGTTGAAGAGGTGAAGGACAAAGTGGATGAGTTGCTGGGTGGTTCACCCACATGGATACAGAAGTAACCTAGGGTCAACACAAAATTGGGTATGAGAACAAAGACTAGGAGCCAGGTGCCAAAATAGTAGTCTGATGTTGGAATTAATTATGAAGCTGGTAGATGATAGCATTGCAAAGGGGTAGAAGATGCATAGCTGGTTGTTAAGAATTTGTAAGAAGCAAAGGTTAACAAATGTAATAATTTTGGGAGTATCTTTATCAATGGTAAAAAAAAAACCCAAAAACCAAAAAACTGCTCTTGTTTCTCAAAGCTGTGCTTAGAGATCATATAGGAGGGTGAGAAGTCCACAGAGGAAGAGATGACACCACTGGGAAGATTCCAGTTTTTGTGTTTTGTTCTTGTTTAAGCAGAAGACACATTAAGTCAAAAGGCTGAGGTTGAATTGAAAGTGATTTATTTTTATTTTATTCTATTTTATTTTTTAGCATGAAATGAGGTTTTCCAATAACACAGTGATAATGTTTTGGAGAAAGAAGATTTAAGGAGCTGGTTTTCTCTCCCCTAGAAAGCTAGCACTATGCCTTAGAGCCTTGGGAAACCCTTAATGAGGTGGATTGACACAATGGCTGCAAAAAATGGACTCAGACAAACCAATGATCATGAAGATGGCACAGAACCTGCAACATTTCCTTCTGCTATACGTGGGGTCACCATGAATCAGCACCAACTTAACGGCAGCTAACAGCAACAACAACGGCGTAGCTTAGATAATCAGGGAGATGGTGCTGGATGGGTTAGTCACTGTTGCTTTGTTATTATTAAGAATAGGAAACCTACCTCACAGTGCTCTTTTCCTTTAATCAATGTACTTTTCAAATATCACAACATCATAGAGGGGCACAGAGACCTCAATGCTCTAATAAAATCTGCACTCATCCTGTAATTTCCTTTTTTGAAATACCAATCTTTGGCAAGCTAGCTAGCATTTGGTTTTTCAGTTGACAGGATGGGGAGTGTGTCTCTTTTGTAGAAGCCATTCTGTTCACATCCTTTCTGTGGCTGCATTTACTTGTTCACCATCTAAGACACTTACTACACAGAGAGTCATGTTTGGTGGGAATAAGTTCTTCATTGCACAAGACACCCTGAATGGTAACACAGGAGTCTATGATACTCTGATGTGCACAGAACTTGAAAGTTTTGTGAGTCAATCCACTGGGGATTGTGATATTTCTATATACTCTAAAATATTTCTGTTCCTGGAAGACAGCAGGCGGAAGAACTGCTGTTTGAATCAGAGTCAGGTACAGTATGATTTTTTTACTATATGTATATATATATATATATATATATATATATATATATAAATGAATATTGCACAGACCAAGGTGGCTCCTTTTCCATCTGTTAGCGCATTCTTTACAATCATGCATAAACCTTATTATCACACTCAGTGTGTTACTGTGACAATTATCCTGGTCCTCAAAACAGTCTCTCTAAAGCTTGGAATGGAATTCAAACTTCAATGCAGTTAATATGGAAACAAGCAACCTTGTCAAGGAGGGGGAAAGCCGGTAGACATTTTCCTTTCGCAGAATATTTGCAGCAGCTCCTTCATTCCATCTTCCGTAAGAGGGTAAATGTTTTGCATTGAATAAAATAGGGCCCGATGACAGACATTCGGCCTTGATAAAATCTGTCTCCCGTATTCACATATATTAACCTTTGATGAAAAGACCACAAGAAGGAAAAGGCATGGGAGGACTATGGCATAATTGTAGTGTTTTTTTGTTGTTGTTGTTTGTTGTGTTTTGTTTTTAACATTAACCTTTGAGTTCTGAACTGTTGTAGTTGTGTGTTTGGGGGTATATTTGGATAGAGACATTACTGCCATCCTGTTCATATTTATGGAGCTGACCTTTGTATTATAGTAGCCTGCTTTGAAGCACAGTTATTTTTAATTGCTTTATTTGTCCACGGAGCCTGCTCTTTGCCTTCATCCGTTATATACAGTACCCTGGCACATATGTTTGCTCAATGAATCTTTCAATGACTGGTGATTTATAACTATATCTGAATACAGGAGGAGAAAATGTTGCATTTTGTGGTGGTGTGTGTGTTGTGTGTTTGTGTGAAAATACGTTTTATTGTCGACGTTTCCATATACTTAATGAGATGACAGGAAGAATTAAAAGTGACAGATTGTTTTGGCTGCACTGGGGCCATCTGAGATATAGTCTCGTATAATGCAGCTCAATAAACCTAGCCTGTGTGAATCCCTCAGTGCCTGATTCATGGCTGCAGCAGGGCTACTCAGAGTTTAACAAGAGATAGTCATGGACCAGGCAGCAGGAGGCTGAAATTGCTGTCAGAAGACAATGAAAAGTGCTGTGTGCCAAAAATGCCCCCGAAATTTGCAGCACTGCCTTGATTACCAATAGCCCAACCTGCATTATTCTACGTGCACCTGATTAGAAGCTGTACAGAATGATGGTTGAAAAGGTGCATTTCAGGACAACTCATTTGGAAAAGGAAATACCCCAACCTTTGTGCTAAAACAGGGCACGTCTGTGAAGTTTCTTTCCTTCGTGGGTAACTTGTTTGTCATAAACGTATCTCAGGATACCCATGGATGGTGAAATCAACTGAGATAGTGCTGCTCAGAATGTGACCCTGAACAAGAAGCAACAACATCCCTGAGAGCTTGTTAGGAATGCAAACTCTTTGCCCATCGCAGAACTACAAAATCAGAATCTCTAGGGGTTTGGTGGGACGCCAAGAATCTATGCTTTTAATAAGTTTAATAAGTTTTGCAAATAGTTGTTCTGCACGCTACAGCTATAGCCTTAATGAAGCTTACTACAGACTCTAAGAAATGAGAAAAGAAAAAATAACTCTACTTACCAGAGACGTAATTGCATCTAAGGTAAAACTTCAGTTAATGAGAACCAACTAAGTAGAATTCTCAAGACAATTTGTGTTGTTACTCTTCTGTTTATTAACTTGGACCTTCAGTAAATCGCTTAACCTATCCAAGTTTCAGCACCCCTATTGGTACAAAGAGAAAAAATAATGGTACCTATCTTACAGAATTCGATCATAGGGATAGTGCAAGACCAGGCAGTATTTTGTTCCATTGTAATGGGGTCATCCTGAGTCGGGAGGCCAACTCGATAGTAGGTAACATCAACAACAAACTCACAGAATTTGTGAGGCTTAAGAGAAATGATGTATTTGAATAAACTTTGTAAACTGTAAAGTACAGACAAATGTTATTTGTACTTAATATTAAATAGTCCTTGTTCTGTACTCCACTTGAAGATAGATAGATCACAATAAAACAAGCTCACAACAAGAGTGGAATGATACCAGATATTCTGTATTTATTAAATTCTCATTATGTGTCAGACACTCGGTTAAGCAAAGTACATGCATTAGCCCTTTAAATTCTCAAAACAACCATATTACGTAGCTTATAAAATTCTACCACAGCGATTTTTTACAACAGTAAAGTGGATGAAAGAGGTTAAGCAATTTGTTGAAGGGCACTCAGCTTACAAGTCACGTTCCTGAGATTCACACCCAGTGCTGTCTGACTACATGTGCTGTCTTACCCCAAACCAATTCCTTCTCTAGGGGAAGAAAAAAAAAATCACAACATGTCCCAGCATGTTATCTCTGGGTCTACAGTGCTGTGACCGCTGATAATGATTACATATCCCCATGTTACGGTAAGATGCCCTGAAATTTAAAAACTCATAATAATTGTGCTCACAATGTTTTTATTATTAAGTAGAAAAAATTATTTGAAATATTTTTAATAGCAAGGGTGGATAGCAAGAGGGATTATCTTATAGCATCCCAGTTAAATTTGTATCCCATTGTAAAGTATTCTGATTACATTCACTGTCTCATATAAGTCATATTACACAGCACGTTTTATTGCTGGAGCCCCCAGGAACCATTCTGCAACTCCTGATGTTTGTATTTTGATTCATCAAATATGTAGGTATAAAATGAAAGATTAAGACATATCTAAACCAGAGACATTTCATATGTCAAGAACTTAACTACCCTTATACAACAAGTTCCAAGCCCTTAACAAGGTAAGTTGTTCTTGTTTGGCTTGGTTTCTCACTGCCAGGGGAAACAAGGGTTTAGAGTATTTAAAGTGACTTTGTACTATTGAATCAACCTTGCTTGTAAGTCCAGGGCTGACATGGTCATCTCCCTCTCTTTCTTTCCCTCTGTGGGTTAGGAGTCCTCTCTCTCTTCTCCTTAAGAAGACTGCCCAGTCACTGCTACCGTGTGTGTTATTTTGTTGTTGTTGTTGTTTTGTTTTTTGTAGACTAGACACTGAAAAACTCAAACAGACAAAGGGCCAGAAGAGAAACAGAACATCAGAAAGGCATAACTACTGTCCTGAGAAGAAAGTCATTGTGTCACACAACGGTCTACCATTTCAGTGCACAGGGCAGAGTAGAGTGCACCAAACACTCCTTTGCTCACATCCTGAAGTGTGAAAAGGGTCGTCCTAGTTTCGGTCATTTTCTTTTATTCTTCCTCTCAAAAGGAGCTAATGAACCAAAAAGGCAGGGCTATACAACAATTGTCCCCTTAGCAGGCTGTTGAGGAAGTGGTATTTCCATCCTTATCCCTGTTCTTGGATTGCTTTTGAGTCAGAGTAAGCATTCCTCCAGGAGAGGCAAAACCTTGTGGATGACAGCGTCCTCTCCTTCGTGTTCTAGGCCTTTCTCATAAAGTCCAGATCAATGCCGCACAGTCTGTTGGTCAGTATTGATGGAAAATTAATATAATGGAAAACAAAAGTTACCTAAAGGCATAAATACACTTTTCCTGTTAGAAATTCATAGCATAACCTTTCCATACTTGCTCCCTTTCTCTAAATCATGTAATAGGCTTGACGAAAACATATCAAAGATCATGGGGACAGTGAAGGACCAGGCAATGTTTGGTTCTGTTATACATAAGGTCAGCGTGAGTAGGAGCAGACTCAATGGCAGGTAACAACAACAGATACAATGTGCCATTCCTGAGTGTATTCGTTTTCTAGGGCTACTGTAACAAACTACCACAAACTGGGTGGCTTGAAACAAGAGAAATATATTCTCTTACACTAATGGAGACCAGAAGTTCAAAATAAAGATGTTGTCAGAGCTATGCTTCCTTCATAGTCTCTATAGAAGGAATATTTCCTTTCTTCTTCCAGCTTCTGGTAGCCCCAGGGATTCCTGTGCTTGTGGCAGCCTGACTCTAGTCTCTGACCCCAGTCTTCACAAGGCCCTCTTCCTTTGTATCCATGTGTCTGCATCTGTGTCTTAAATTTCCTTCTTCTTGTAAGGACACCAGTCATATTGGTTTAAAGTTCACCCTAATATGGTATGACATTAACTTACCTTATTACATCTGCAAAAACCCTATTTCCACACTCACAGGTACCATGGGTTAGGACTTGAACATATCTTACTGGAGGACAAAACGCAACCCAAAATGCTAAGTAATCAAATTAACGAATAAAAGGCAACATTATAGTGGAATAGATATTTTTTAAAGCACTGTGAACTTGAGAAATTTACTTAACCTTTCTGAGTTTAAGTTTCCTAGTATGTGATCAGAAAACTAAAATCGGTTTCACAGGGGATTTTGTGAAGTTTGCGTGAGATGAAATATTAAATTATTTATTCTTTCATTCATTTGGCCAAAAAATATTTAAGCTCTTACTATGTACCAACACTATACAAGGCATAGGTATATTAATATGAAAATCTCAAGATCTTTTGGTCTAAGACTAAAACAAGGATTATAAAATTCCGTCTCCATGAACTAGCTTTGAAATAATAATTACATCCTTATTTTCAATAATCTCTAACTGAAATTTAGAATTTTCTCTTATTATAAATGTAGGCAACAAACCACAGTGGTACTATTGGTATCTGTGACTTTGTCAAAATTAGAAATTACAGATATCATATCAGAGTGGTTGAAGATATCTTGAAAAATTGTTTTCACTCATCACTACTTTGAAGTTATGATGTGGATCCACTGCTAGGCCTTCTGACCTAGTGCTTTAATAAATAAACACACGGGGAGACCTCATACCATCAAGAAAGCAGTGCCAGGAGCAGAGCGCATCCTTTGGACCGGGGTCCCTGCACCGAGAAGCTCCTAGTCTGGAAGAACACTGATAAGAAGGCCAAGAGAGAGAAAGCCTTCCCCTGGAGCTGCCACCTTGAATTTGGATTTTTAGCCTGCTTTACTGTAAGGAAATAAACTTCTCTTTGTTAAAACCATCCACCTGTGGTATTTCTGTTATAGCAGCACTAGATGACTAAGAATTTGGTACCGAGAGAGTGGGGTGCTGCTCTAACAGATACCTAAAATGTGGAAGCGGTTTTAAAACTATGAATGGTTAGACGTACAGCAGTGACAGAGGACCAACAGCAGCAGAGAACCTACAGAAGCAGAAAAGAGGTAGCTGCAGAGAACCAACAGCAGCAGAACCAGGAGACCAGTGCGAGATGGCGCTGGAGCTGACCCACGGAGCAGGAGAGCTGAGTGCCTGTGTGCAGGAGGCTTCCTGGTGGAGTGGGGTGCCTCTGGGCACTTACTGGTGGAGCTACAGAGCTTTGGAACACTTGCCCCAGCAGGGCAGATGCAGGCATGAGGCCCGAGGGCCAAAAGGCCACAGGAAACAGAAGCAGAAGCTGAAGAAACAAGGGACACAAGAAGCTGAGCTGCCTCAGTCTCAAAAGATTTCACAGATGAAGAGGAATTTTTGGATTATGGACTTGGAGTTAAGACTTTTGCTATGATATGATGGGGTGAATATGTTTTCCATTTTGCAACGATGTGATTTTTTGGGGGCCAAAGGATGGAATGTCATGGTTTGAATTATGTCCCCCCAAAAATGTGTGTATCAATTCGGCTAGGCCATGATTCCTGGTACTGTGTGATTTTCCTGTATGTTGTAAACCTGCCTCCATGATGTTAATGAGGAAGAATGGGTGGCCTTTGTGTTAGTAAGGCAGGACCTGATCTACAAGACTGGATTGTGTCCTGAGGCAACCTCTTGAGATGTAAAAGACAGAAGTGAGCAGTGAGACAGCGGGACCTCATACCATCAAGAAAGCAGTGCCGGGAACCTAGCACATCCTTTGGACCCGGGTCCCTGTGCTGAGAAGCTCCTAGTCTGGGGGAACACTGACGAGAAAGCCGAGAGAGAGAAAGCCTTCTCCTGGAGCTGACACCCTGAATTTAGACTTCTGGACTACTTTACTGTAAGGAAATAAGCTTCTCTTTGTTAAAACCAAAAAAATAAATAAATAAATAAACACACGTGGTTAAGTGCTATGACTGCTAACCAAAAGGTTGGCAGTTCGAATTCACCAGGTGCTTCTTGGAAACTCCGGGACAGTTCTCTGTCCTACAGGGTTGCTATAAGTCAGAATCAACTCAATGGCAATGAGTTTGGTTTTTCGTTTTTTTATATCACGATATTTGGTAATATTGTAACAACTATATTTCATTATGATTGGCTTCCTGTGTCACTGTACCCATTTTATTTTATGTGTTTAAAAATATAATTCCGATAAGAGGTCTAGGGACTTCAACAGTTGGCCAAAAGTTTCCATAGTATAAAACGGTTAAGAAACCTGGCTCTACAAGAAGACCCATTTAAGTAAATCGGCAGTTACAATACCTTATACTTAGTGGTATGAGGGCATTGGTGGTTTAGTGGTAGAATTCTCACCTTCCTTGCAGGAGACCTGGCTTGATTCCTGACCAATGCACCTCATATGCAGCCACCACCTGTTTGTCAGTGGTGGATTGTGTATTGCTATGATGCTGAACAGTTTTAGTAGAGTTTCCAACAAAGATGGACTGGGAAGAAAGGCCTCGTGATCTACTTCTGAAAATCTGCCAGTGATAACCCTGTGGATCACCATGGTATGGCCCACAACTGATCATGAGGATGGCGTTGGAATAGGCAGCATTTCTTTCCATTGTGTATGGAATCGCCATGAGTCAGAAGCCAACTCTATGGCAACTGACAACCACCACAACATACTGACTGTTATCACAGCAGTATAATTAATGACACGGTAGGAATACTATGGAATTCCAGAGAATGACATCAAACCTAGCCTGGGTCAGTAGCTGTGTGTGAGGGAATGGGGAGGGCAGCACTCCGGAGTGAACTTTGGATCATTTCAAAGGTAAATAAGATTTTCTTTTCTTTATTTTATTGTTGTACTTTAAAGGAAAATTTAGAAAATATGGAACGCTTCACGAATCTGCATGTCATCCTTGTGCAGGGGCCATGCTAATCTTTTCTATACTGTCCCAATTTTAGTATATGTGCTGCTGAAGTAAGCACTAAATAATGTTTTAGCTAAGTGTGACAGAGGAGGTTAGAATTATCCAGGCCAAAAGTAGGGGTCCAAGTGAGGGATAAGACATGAGGGGGAAGGGGTTGGATATGGTTCAGCTTGTGCAAAGGCAGGGAGGTATGCCTGGGAATGTCTATGGCTGGAGCCCAGGGTGCAGATGGGAAGTGCGAGACATAAGACGAAGGAGATAAGAAATGGCTAGCCCATGAAAGAGTTTGGGTGCCTTGCTAGGGAATTTAATAATTATCCTGGATTTGATTCAGAGCCACTGGAAGATTTTTAACAGAAGGATGCTATCGTCAGATTTTAGAAAGATTATTCCGGCTGCATTGTGAAGAATGTATTATTAAGGTGTAGCAATTGTAGGGATAGTGGGAGGCATTCAGGGAGGAGAACATGCCAAGTTATAAGGCTGTGGTAGTAGTCCAGGCAAGAAATGATGAGGGCCTGAACCAAGGCTCTGGCAATGTGTAAAATTACTTCGTAAAATGTAAAATGCTGCATTAGAGTTGAGAGAAAGAAGGAGGGAAAGAAAGGAGAAAAGAAGGGAGAAAAAGAGTGAGGAAAGGAGGAAGAAGCAGAAGAAACAGAAGGAATGAGAGTAAGGGAAGAGAGGAAGACAGTTATAGAGGAATTGTAGTCTTCAGCTAAGTAGACATTTGAAGTCAAAGTGTTTCATTAAACTACAATCACAACTGTTAGTCTACCCTGGAGGTGTGATAGGATTACAAGTGCATCAGGTCTACCCCAGTCAGCCAGATGGCTGCTGATTGGTTCCACTGAAAACTAATCAGAACCTCTCTTCAGTGGTTCAATTGCAGCATAAATAGCCACAGCCAAGGTGAACTCAGTGAAAGGAAGCAGTTGCCAAGTTCACAAATAATGTCCAAAAGGGAACAGGAAGGGAGCACAATCTCTTTTTGGAAGTTAGCAGTAGCTAGGTTTGTTTACAAGCTCCCAGAGACTCTGACTGCACACACACACGCACACACACACACACACACACACAAACACACACTCCCTTCTGTAGTTTTGTATTTGAGAAACATAATATAGGCTGTATTTCAAATTGGATTCAATATGAGAGTTGCAAGAACACATCTAAGGGTATAATTTGACCTAGAGCAAGTAAACCAATACACCCATTCGAACACATACAAAATGTGAATTAAAAAATTACTAAAAGTAAAGATGCAAAGTAAGAGCTCGATTATATCAGTTTTCTTTAGTTCGTTTTTCTTTTTTGGTGTTAATTATTGGTGCCAAACAGGAATTGCCTATTAGACACCACCGAATCTCTTTTTAAGAGCTTTGAGCTTATAGAAACATGTTTTTCTGTATGATTCACTTCCAAACAAATGACATTCTGCTTTCTTCTTGATGTATTCCTGAATAATTGAATAATTCTCCAGAAGACAGCAAGGCTTATTTTGGAAAATACCCAAAGTCAAAAATGCTAAGAGGGAGTCCCCATTCAGAGATATGGTTATGCAAACGAAGAAGTCTTAATTTAAGCAGCTCTCCCCAATTCCGCTCCAAAGGTTCTCTTCAAAATTCAAAGTTTGTCAGCTCCAAATCCAGTTTTCAATGCATTAGCTTTTACATAAGGGAGAGAAAGAAGAGAGGTATATTCAGCCAAAGGAAACTTAGTATGAAAGCGACATGACAAAAGCATAAAATTATTATTTTTTTATTAGAAACAGATGACAATCTAGGGAGCCCTTTTGGGATAATTAAAACCTCTATGATGGGAGTTATTCTCTCTTAAGTCAACTAACATTTAAATCCATGTTTTAAACAATTTTGAGGGTTCTTCTGAAGCTAAAGTTTGCTGCATTCTTCTGTTTAAGATTTAGCATAAAAAAAAAATGTATGCAAGCTCTGTGCATGACATCCTTTCCATTTTGAGAAACTGGGTTTGTATGTAATATCTGACAGCCCAACGGAAAGAAAAGCTCTCATTTTACCCAGTCCTTTATAGAGCCAGAGGCATTTTCCAACACATTCCAAAAGCCCCTAATGACACTTCACCCAATTCAGCCTTCTGAAGCTTGGTACATAATTAATGAGGTGCTGGAAGTTCTCTAAAATTAGTTTTCATCTAAATAAAGGTGCCCGATGTTTATCTGTACCCTTTGTACTCATTGTTGCCTTCAATATACCAAGCTTCCTGTTGGTACAGGGAACTATCGATTTGCTGACTAATCTTTTTATCTGATCATTATAGATTGTAACTCTCACTCTATAACCTTTACACACACTGCTATTGTGGTTAAATAAAACACAATACAAAATACAAAATATGTTCCCATACCTATATTTCTCTTCCATGCAAAAGCAGAAGTAAGACTTTGATTTGACAACTGGACTTTCATATTTTTAGAGAAAAGTATAAATAGAAAATGAATATACAGTCTTTGTTGCCTTAATATAAATTACTCAAGAAAAAATAGTATGTAGCCTTGGGGAATTCAACAGCTTCTTCAATTGGATTGCTTCTGTCACTGTATGGACACAGTCTTGTTTGATGTCCTCCTACCATTTGTCTTGTATGGAGTCTTTTATCTAAATCCAAAGTAGTGCAGTCATCAGGGCTGCAATTCAATAATGGCTCCACGGGAGCTGTCATCCACAGTTTGCTATTCATCTTGTAAAAAGGCTCTCAGTTTTCAAAGTACCAACTAAGGTTGGCATTTCAATGCCGTGGACAGATCACTTAAAGTTCCTTTGTGTTCACAAGAAAGAGAGTGAAATTGAGAATGGGGGAGATTAAATAGTCAACCTGCTACTCTGCCTGACTACCTAGGGGTAACCCCAAGCTATCCAAGGGAGTGAAGACATTAGATGATCTGACCCACATGTAATGGGACATTGAGATGAATGCGGGACACACTGAGTGGTGTTTAGTTCACATGGAGCTCCACTGCTATAATTAAGAGGCAGCAAATTTATGAAAATTTACCAAACATGGATAGTTTAGGAAAAAAAAAAGAAAGCAATGATGGAGAAGATAATTCCTTGGGACATTCTGATGATCAAAGCATATTAGAAAGAAGAGCATATTTAAGGAGTTTAGAGATGAATAGCTGAAATTAAAGATACGAGTTAATAGGCCAAAATTCTCACATATGGGTGTTCTTCTTTGTGTTTGAACGGACTGATTTGGGGTTACCACCACAGGACTTGATTGTTGAGTTCTTTTGATGGAAGTATGGATAGTTCACTCTTCCATTCCGACACAATTTCCTAGTCCTTCTGTGACCTTGATGTGTAGATAAAGATTAGACTAAGAAAGGATGATGAAAGATTTCCTGGAACCATGAAGGGATTAAGCCAAGTACAACTTCAGCAGACCCATAATACATGGCTATTTGCTTGATGGCCCCTGAGTATAGAACAGGGTAGGAATATTTACTTATGACTGAAACCTCCCAAATCCTGCACTAATTCACTGTGACTTGCCTTTCTGAAGTGGGAAGGTTGACAGAGAGAAGATATAATAGAAAGAGTTCAGAGTCGTACACCTACTCCTCACTTATTGACTATCTCATTCCTTATCTGACATTTCAAATCTACAACAATAGTAAAAAATCTACTATCTGACTGTTTTGCGCAGTAACAGCATATTTCTGGCAGTAACGAATGCCGAGGTGTGAGGTGAAAGTAACGCTGGCTGTGATGGTTAAGGTTATGTGTCATCTTGGCTGGGGCATGATTCTCAGTAGTTTGGCAGTTATATAATGATGTAATTTGGCAGTTATGTAATGACATAGTCATTCTCCATTTTGTGATCTGATGTGGTCATCCTCCATTTTTGCATAATGCCAATTTTCACATAACAACCTGGTATTTGGAAGCTAATTATGTCAATTAGTGAGGAGCAGCTGTAGTTAAAACCTAGATTCTAAGCACAGCTCTGTCAATATGATTAACTGTATGATCTTGGGCAAGTCGTCTGGTCTCCAGGCCTCAATATCCTCATCTACGAAATGAGAGTTTTGGGCTAAAAGATTTCTAAGATATATATTTTTTCCTAACCACATTGTGATCCAGTGAATGCAGTAGATGCTAGCTATATTTTTCTGCACAGGTCAAAGATTTATTCATTCATGCATGCTTATGTGCAAGCAAGCATACGTTCAACAATTATGTGTTGAATTCCTTTTGTGTCAAGCACTGTGTTAGTGGTTGAGAATAGAATAGGTTGTAAAAGCATGTTTTGTTTCTGTCCTCATGGAACTTGAATTTTTAAAATAATGACACAAGTGGGAAACTCACCACTGTGATAAGTGCTAAATCTTTTAAACATGCATGGTGCTGTGAAAGCTTACTAACAGGGCAACTTGACCTAGCTTGGAAGGTCAGGGAAAGCCTGAGTATTAGATCCCTAAGCTGAATTCTGAAGGCTAGTGAGGTGATCTTGTTTGCCATAATCAGTCTAAATTTTATCATGCAAAGAATAAAAAATTATTGTAAGGTTTTAAATACAAAGTAGCGTAATCAGGTCTGTATTTGCAACAGATTTTACAAAGAATTTTCTGTTTAAATTGTAGAAATAGTGGATTCAAATGGCTCACCTTCCAGTTAGTAGCCACACTCTTAACCACTACGCCACCAGGTTTTCCATAGAAATAAAGTTGAAAGGGAGCAAAACTAGAGGCAAACTTAACCTTCCTCATGAGACAAGACAAAACTATTTGCCACTGAGTCTGTTCCAGCTAATAGCGACCCTACAGGACAGAGTAGAACTGCCCCATAGGGTTTCCAATGAGAAGCTGGTAGATTCAAACTGTTGACCTTTTGGCTAGCAGCTGAGCTCTTGACCACTGCACCACCAGGGCTCTGAAACAAGACAAGAATAATTAAATAGTAGCAGGAATATTAGGAGATAAATAGCCCTGGTGGTGCAGTGGTTAAGAGCTCAGGTTGCTAACGAAAAGGTTGGCAGTTTGAATCCACCAACTGCTCCTTGGAAATTCTATGGGGCAGTTCTACTCTGTCCTATAAGGTCGCTATGAGTCGGAATCGACTCAACAGCAATGAGTTTATTTTGTTTTGTTTTTTTATATGTTCATCTTTCTCATACTTATGCATCGTTTGATGGTGGGTTGCCATGGGAGCAGGTGTTAATATTTGTGGCACTAATAAATAATTCTGATGCATTCCAAAGCTTAATCAGCATTTTATAATGGTTGGGACAAAATGAGCATCCCATGAAATTTTGCCAGTTCTGCAGTATGGTCCATAATCTACTAAATGTTATTTTGTGAGCACGCTTCTCAGAAAGGTCACGGCAAGTTGAAAATCCTGATTGATCATTTTAGAAGCTGTTCATGGTGACTGACATATTACTGAAAAGGAAGAATTTCCTAGCAGATCCAAAATATTTCCTCAAAGTAACTTCTAGGTGTTCTGTCACATTCACAGTTAAAGCCAGAAAGATAACTTATTTTGGCTAAAAACTCCTTTCCTGATTTTATTACTCACAATTCTTCTCACCAATAGACTCATCTTTTCAAATTGGTCTTCTCAGAGTTCCAAAAAGAAGCTTCATGTGATTTCGTCTCCACCCTTTATATCAACTCATGCCTGTATGCTTCACCCTCTCACAATTTCCTATTCAAGTTCTATCATCTTTCAAAGATAAGTTCAAATTGTTCCTCAACAAGGAGGTTGTTTCATTGTCACCTGAGTCTATAGAACTATCTCTCTCCTCTAAATTTCTACAGGTTTTGATCCTTAAACTGAATTATTTTAGCTTGTTAAACTATCTATATCTATATCTAAAAAAACTAAAGGGTCACTATGAGTCTAAATCGACTTGACGGCAACAGGTTTGGTTTTATATATCTTTATCTGTATCCATCTGCCCGTGTATCTATCTATCTGTCTGTCTGTCTGTCTATCTATCTGTCTACAAAATGCTCCATTGGAGGCATTGGTGGTTTGATGTTGGAATTCTTACCTTCCGTGCAGCAAACCTCGATTTGGTTTCTGGCCAATGCGCATCATGAACAGCCTCAATACGTCTGTCAGTGGAGGCTTATGTGTTGTTCTGACATTAACAGGTATTAGCAGAGCTTCTAGACTAAGATGAACTAGGAGGGATGGCCTGACAATCTACTTCTGAAAATTAGCCAGTGAAAACTCTCTGAATCACAACAGTCCAACGTGCAACCAATCATGGGGATAGTATAGAAATGGTCAGTGTTTTGTTCTACATGCATGAGGTCGTTATGAGATGAGGGCCAACTTGAAAGTAGCTAGTTGTTCTTGTCAGGTACCATCGAGTAGGTTCCAACTCATAGTGACTCTATGTACAACAGAACAAAAAAATGCTCAGTCCTGCCCCATCCTCACAATTGTTGTTAGGCTTGAGCCCATTGTTGCAGCCACTGTGTCAATCCATCTCGTTGAAGGTCTACCTCTTTTTCGCTGACCCTCTACTTCACCGACCATGACGTCCTTCTCCAGGGACTGATCCCTTCAGAAAACATGTCCAAAGTATGTGAGATGTAGTCTCGCCATCCTCACTTTTAAGGAGCATTCTGGCTGTACTTCTTCCAAGACAGATTTGTTCGTTCTTTGGCAGTCCATGTTATATTCAATATTCTTCACCCACACCACAATTCAAAGGCGTCAATTCTTCTTTCTTCTTCCTTATTCATCTACCAGCTTTTGCACGCACATGAGGCAATTGAAAACATTATGGCTTGGGTCAGGCCCACCTCAGTCTTCAACATAACATCTTTGCTTTTTAACACTTTAAAGAGGTCTATTGCAGCAGATTTGCCCAGTGCAATGCGTCTTTTGATTTCTTAACTGCTGCTTCCATGGGTGTTCATTGTGGATCAAAGTAAAATGAAATCCTTAACAACGTCAATATTTTCTCCATTTCTAATGATGTTGCTTATTGGTCCCGTTGTGAGGATTTTTGTTTCTTTATGTTGAGGTGTAATCCATACTGAAGGCTGTGGTCTTTGATCATCATCAGTAAGTGCTTCAAGTCCTCTTCACTTTCAATTAGCAAGATTGTGTCATCTACGTAACACAGGTAGTTAATGAGTCCTCCTCCGATCCTAATGCCTAGTTCTTCTTCATATAGTCCAGCTTCTCAGATTATTTCCTCAGTATACAGATTGAATAAGTATGCTGAAAGGATACAGTCCTGACCACATCTTTCCTGACTTTTAACCATGCAGTATTCCCTTGCTATGTTCGAATAACTGCCTTTGACCTATGTACAGGTTCTTCATGAGCACAATTAAGTGTTCTGGAATCCCTATTCTTCACAATGTTGTCCATAATTTGTTATGATCCATACAGTCGAATGCCCTTGCTTAGTCAATAAAACACAGGTAAACATCCTTCTGATATTCTCTGTTTTCAGCCAGGATCCATCTGAGATAAACAATGATAAACCTGGTTCCACATCCTCTTCTGAATCCAGCTTAAATTTCTGGAAGTTTCCTGTCAATATACTGCTGCAGCTGATTTTGAAAGATCTTCAGCAAAATTTTACTTGCTTGTAATATTAATGATACTGTTCAATAATTTCCACACTCAGTTGGATCACCTTTCTTGGGAATAGGCATAAATATGGATCTCTTACAGTCAGTTGGCGAAGTAGCTGTCTTCCAATTTCTTGGCATAGACAGTGAGCACTTCCAGTGCTACAGCCATTTGTTGAAACATCTCAATTAGTATTCCATCAATTCCTGGAACCTTGTTTTTCGCCAATGCCTTCAGTGCTGCTTGGACTTCTTCCTTCAGTACCATCCATTCCTGATCATATACTACCTCCTGAAAAGGTTGAACATTGACCAATTCTTTTTGGTATACTGACTCTGTGTATTCCTTCCACCTTCATTTTTATTTTTTAAATTTTTTCCCATACAAAAATTTATTCACATATTGTTATGTGACTCTAATTGTTCTCCCCATACTTTGACGGCACAGTCCTCCTTTCCACCCCTGATTCCCCATGTCCATTCAGCCAGCTCCTAACCCTCTCTGCCTTCCCATCTCACCTCTGGAAAGAAGCTGCCCGTTTAGTCTCTTGTATCTACTTGAGCTAAGAGGTACACTCTTCACAAGTATCACTTTATGTCCCACAGTCCAGTCCAATCTCTGTCTGAAGAGTTGGCCTCAGAAACTGTTTTAGTTCTAGGCTGATAGAAGATCCAGGGGCCATGCTTTCTGGGGTTCCTCCAGTCTCAGTCAGACTATTAAGTCTGGTCTTCCTACTAGAGTTTTAGTTCTGCACCCCACCTTCCTCCAGCTCCATCCAAGACTCTTTGTTGTGTTCCCTGTCAGGGTGGTCATTGGTGGTAGCCAGGCACCATCTAGTTCTTCTGGTCTCAGGCTGATGAAGTCTCTGGTTTCTGTGGCCCTTTCAGTCCCTTGGGCTACTCCTTTTCTTGTGTCTTTGGTGTTCTTCATTCTCCATTACTCCAGGTGGTCGAGACCAGCTGATGCATCTTAGATGGCTGCTCGCAAGCTTTTAAGACCCCAGACACTACTTGCCAAAGTAGGATGCAGAACATTTTCCTAATAAACTTTGTTATGTCAATTGACCCAGATGTCCCCTGAAAGCACGGTCCCCAGACCCCTACCACTGCTACTCTATTCACTAAAAGTGTTTGATTGTATTCAGGAACTTCTTAGCTTTGTTTTAGTCCGGATGTGCTGACTTCCTCTGTAGTGTGTGCTGTCCTTCCCTTCACCTAAGATAATTCTTTTCTACTATCGAGTTAGTAAGTAACCCTCACCCTCACTCCTCACCCTCGTAACCATCAAAGAATGTTTTCTACTGTGTTTAAACCTTTTCTTGAGTTCTTCTAATAGTGGTCTTATACAATATTTGTCCTTCTGTGACTGCCTAAATTCACTCAACATAATGACCTCCAGCTTCCTCCACATTATGAGATGTTTCACAGCTTCATCGTTGTTCTTTATCGTTGCATAGTATTCCATTGTGTAGATATACCATAGTTTGTTTATCCATTTGTTCATTGATGAACACTTAGGTTGTTTCCATCTTTTTGCTATTGTGAACAGTGCTGCAGTGAACATAGGTGTGCATATATCTATTCATGCGATGGCTTTTATTTCTCTAGGTTATATTCCAAGGAGCAGGATAGCTGGATAGTATGGTACTTCTGTTTCTAGCTTTTTAAGGAAGTGCCAA
>NW_004443970.1:11963108-11964323 GCF_000243295.1 Trichechus manatus latirostris
GATCATGTTTTTTATCCAATCTGCCACTATCTGTCTTTTTATTGGTGCACTTAGTCCATTTACATTCAGTGTAATTATTGATAGACATGAGTTTAGTGCTGTCATTTTGATGTCTTTTGTGTGTGTTGTTCACAGTTTCTTTGTTCCACTTAATTTTCTGTGCTGAGTTGTGTTTCTTTATGTATTTTCTTTTCATCTTTTTAATTTTTGTTGATTTTGTGTTTGCTGAGTCTTTATATTTTTCTAGTGTTTTATTCTGACTTGTAGGATTGTTAGTTTCCTTTGTGGTTACCTTACTATTTACTCCTATTTTTCTAAGTTTATACCAGTCTTTTATTTATTTATGTCACCTTGACTTCCTCTCCATATGAAAAAATCTGTGTCTACATTTTTTATTTTAATGTTGTCATCTTTTACATATTGACGTCTGTTTCCCTATTTTCAGTGTTTAGCTTTGATTTAGTTTTCTGACTTCCCTATTTGGGTTGATAACTGGTTGATCTGTCCTGTGTTCTAGTCTTGGGTTGTTATCTGAAGTTACTGATTTTCTAACCGGAGCACTTCCTTTAGTATTTCTTGTTATTTTGGTTTGGTTTTTCAAATTCTCTAAACTTCTTTTGATCTGGAAATGCCATAATATTGCCATCATATTTGAGAGACAGTTTTGCTGGATATATAATTCTTGGCTGGCAGTGTTTTTCCTTCAAGGTTTTTATATACGTCATTCCATTGCCTTCTTGCCTGCATGGTTTCTACTGAGTAGTCCAAGCATAGTCTTATTGACTCTCCTTTGTAGAAGACTTCATTTATCCCTAGCCACTCTTAAAATTCTCTCTTTATCTTTGGCAAGTTTGATTATAATATGTCTCAGAGACTTTCTTTTGGGATCTACCTTATGTGGGGTTCGAGGAGCATCTTGCATAGATATCTTGTCATCTTTCATGATATCAGGGAAGTTTTCTGCCAACAGATCTTCAACAATTCTCTCTGTATGTTCTGTTATCCCCGCCGTTCTGATACTCTAGTCACTCATAGGTTATTCCTCTTCATAGAGTCCCACATAATTCTTAGGGATTCTTCGTTTTTTTTAGTCCTTTTATCTGATCTTTCCTCAAATAAGTTGGTGTCAAGTGCTTTATCTTCAATCTCACTAATTCTGTCTTCCATTGCCTCAGTTCTGCTCCTATGACTTTCTATTGAGTTGTCTTATTCTGA
>NW_004443970.1:11966177-11967509 GCF_000243295.1 Trichechus manatus latirostris
CTCCCAGTTATCTAGTCTCTCTTCTGGTGCTTGTGCATTGTTACTTACAGTTCATATTGTGTTTATGCCATGTATTAGGGCCCCTATTCTTTCTTTCATGATCTTTATCATTTTCAATTTTCTATTTAAGTCTTTGATACATTTTGAGTTAGTTTTTGTACATGGTGGGAGGTATGGGTCTTTTTTCAGTTTTTTGCAGATGGATAGCCAGTTACGCCAGCACCATTTGTTAAAGAGACTGCCTTTTCTCCAATTAATGGACTTTGGACCTTTGTCAAATCTTAGCTGCTCACAGGTGGATGAGCTTATATCTGGATTCTCAACTCTGTTCCATTGGCCTACGTATCTGTTGTTGTACCAGTACCGGGCTGGTTTGACTATTGTGGCAGTATGATAGGTCCTAAAATCAGGTAGTGTAAGGCCTCCCACTTTGTTCTTCTTCTTGAGTAATGCTTTATTTATTCAGGGCCTCTTCCCTTCCATATGAAGTTGGTGATTAGTTTCTCCATCTCATTAAAAAATGCTGGTGGGATTTGGATTGGGATTGCATTGTATCTGTAGATTGCTTTGGGTAGAATTGACATTTTCACTAAGATGAGTCTACCTATCCATGAGCAAGGTATATTTTTCCACTTATGCAGGTCTATTTTAGTTTCTTTCAGTAGTGTCTTGTAGTTTTCTCTGTATAGATCTTTTACATCTCTGGTTAGATGCATTCCTAATTATTTTATCTTCTTGGGGCTATTGTAAATGGAATTGATTTGGTGATTTCCTCTTTGAGGTTCTCTTTGTTGGTCTAAAGGAATCCAAATGATTTTTGTATGTTTATCTTGTATCATGAAACTTTGCTGAAATCTTCTATTAGTTCCAGTAGTTTTCTTGTGGATTCTTTGGGGTTTTCTGTGTACAAGATCATATCATCTGCAAATAGAGATACATTGCCTTCTTCCCTACTTATTTGGATGCCTGTATTTCTTTTTCTAGCCTCATTGCTCTGGCTAGGACCTCCAGCACAATGTTGAATAATAGTGGTGATAGAGGGCATCCTTGTTTGGTTCCCTTTCTCAAGAGGAATGCTTTCAAAATCTCTCCATTTAGGATAATGTTAGCTGTTGGATTTGTGTAAATACGCTTAACTATATTGAGGCATTTCCCTTCTATTCCTATTTTATTGAGAGTTTTTATCATGAATGAGTGTTGGACTTTGTCGAATGCCTTTTCGGCATCCATTGACAAGATCATGTGGTTCTTGTCTTTTGTTTCATTTATGTGATGGATTACATTGATTGTTTTTCTAATGTTGAACCATCCCTGCATACCTGGTATAAATCC
>NW_004443970.1:11969185-11981407 GCF_000243295.1 Trichechus manatus latirostris
AGTGTAATTATTGATAGGTATGAGTTTTGTGCTGTCATCCTGATGTCTCTTTTTGTGTGTTGTTCAGTTTCTTTGTTCCCCTTAATTTTCTGTGCTGCGTCGTTTTTATGTATGTTTTTTCATCTTTTTCATTGTTGTAGATTTTATGTTTGCTGGATCTTTATGTTTTTCTACTTTTTTATTTTGATTTGTAGGATTGTTAGATTCCTTTGTGGTTACCTTAATATTTACCCCTACTTTTCTGAGTTTATACCAGTCTTTTATTACTTAATATCACCTTAACTTCCCCTCTGTATGAAAAATCATTGTCTGCATTTGTTTAAGTTCCTCTTTTTTGTTTTGATGTTGTCCTTTTTTACATATTGATATCTGTTTCCCTATTTTCACTGTTGTAGCTTTGATGCATTTTGGATTTCCCTGTCTGAGTCAATATCTGGTTGCTCTGTCCTGTGTTCTAGTCTTGCATTGTTATCTGGTGTTATTGATTATCTAACCGTAGGACTCCGTTTAGTATTTCTTATAATTTTGATTCGGTTTTTGCAAATTGCCTGAACTTCTGTTTATCTGGAAAGGCCCTAATTTTGCCATCATATTTGAGAGACAGTTTTGCTGGATATAGAATTCTTGGCTGGCAGTTATTTTCCTTCAAGGCTTTATATATGTTACCCATTGCCCTCTTGCCTGCATGTCTTCTGTTGAGTAGTCTGAGCTTATTCTAATTGACTCTCTTTTGTAGATGACTTTTCTTTTATCCCTAGCTACTCTTAAAATTCTCTTTATCTTTGGTTTTTGTAAGTTTGATTATAATATGTCTTGGTGACTTTCTTTTGGGATCTACCTTATGTGGGGTTTGATGAGCATCTTGAATAGATATCTTCTCATCTTTCATGATATCAGGGAAGTTTTCTGTCAAGAAATCTTCAACAATTTTCTCTGTATGTTCTGTTATCCCCCCCTTTCTGATACTCCAGTCACTCGTAGGTTATTTCTCGTGATAGAGTCCCACATGACTCTTAGAGTTTCTTCATTCTTTTTAATTCTTTTATCTGATTTTTCCTCAAATAAGTTGGTGTCAAGCACTTTATCTTCACTAATTCTGACTTCCATTGCCTCAGTTCTGCTCCTATGACTTTCTACTGAGTTGTCTAATTCTGAAATTTTATTGTTAATCTTCTGGATTTCTGATTGTTGTTGCTCTAGGGATTCTTGCAGTCTATTAAATGTGTCATTATGTTCTTGAATAACTTTTTCAAGTTCCGCTACTTCTTTGTCTGTATGTTCCCTGGGAATTTCTACATTTTGTCGAATTTCCTTTCCAATTCCTAGGAAAGTTCTGTATATTAATCTTTTGTATTCTGCCTCTGGTAATTCCAAGAAATTCTCTTCCTCCAGAGAATTTATTGATTCTTAATTTGGGAGCTTGCGGAAGCCATCTTGGACTGCCTCTTTATGTGATTTGATATTGTCTTTTGTCTCTGAGCCATCAACAAGTTATTATAATTTTATTTTATATTTGTTTAGTGAGTCCTAGCTTCTTGTTTTGTTTTGATATGCCCCACCAGGCTGCTCGTGTGTGCTAGTTTGATTATTGACACCTTTGAAGCTCTAACATCCTGTCACCAGGTAGTTAGTTCTGTAACTAAGTATGTGCACCCAGGAATCCATTCAATTTTCCTATATGGGTTCAGCTCAGGTGACCAGGCAGTCAGACACCAAGTGTGTGGTGCTGGCTCTCACCTAGAGTCCTACAGAGGCATGGGTGATTGGTGCAGGTACTGGACTCTGGCTGTGGTAGGGGATCACATGCTGAGCCAGGCAGGGGTCTGACGGCTGCCCCTGAGAGTCTGAAGGAAAGCACGTTCCTATTCTCTCGGGTGAGTAGGTAAGTGAATTTTGCAGTTGGACTATGAGCTCCCCACTCTGTTGGCTGTAAAGACTCGAGGGCACCACTTTTTCTTGGACTCCTGTAGCAGGTGACTAGGAGGGTTAGGTGATGCCGCCAGTCCTTAAGCCCCTGTTGAGATCAATAAAATTGCCTACTTAAGGGGCAGGGCTGTTTCAAGGGTCACAAATCTGCCACTTCATGGCTGAAACAGTTGAAGTTAAACTTCAGATGTTTGCCCTGTTGTACTGTGGTAGTGAGGGCTAACACTGTTGAGATGGGTCCCTACAAGTCTATACAGGGGTGTAGGGCACTCAGAGTCTGTGGACCCCTTATGCCTGTGCCTAGCAAAGGAGCTGTGCCAACCCTGTGTTCTTGACTTAGCGGAGCCAGTAGCTTATTAGTTCCCTCTCCAAGGCCAGGAGAATGGGTCAGGGCACCTTTTGGGATCTACTTCCAGCCCAGTGGACTCCCAGTGCAGAGCGCAGAGGGAGGAGGTAAAACGGAGAGAGGTTTTTCCCAAATGGGAATTTTTTTTTTTTTAAATCCCCATGAAAGGCTGCACGCACATACTTATCTTTAGCCACTTGAGAGCTGCTTTTCACTGGTTTGGAGTGTCCAAGCAGAATCTCTGCTGCCGGATCTCTCTCGTTGCGGGAACTGCTTTCCAAGTGCATGGACAGCTGTTTGCCTGCTTCACTGTAGACCTGGCATGGCTGAGGAGTTGCCAGCGTGGCTGAAGAGTTGCTGTTCCGCCACTCTGTTGCTACTGGCTTCTTCTGAACCATCTCTCTCTCCCCCCACCACTCTGTCCAGTTCCTCAACTTTGCCTTGTTCAAGGCTCCTATATATTCATATATAGTCAAATCACTTGTTCTTCCAGGTCTTTGTTTTAAGAGAGATATATGAAGCATCTGACTACACTGCCATCTTGGCTCTGCCCCCCCATGGATACTTGCAGCCTGTTAAATTTGTCATTATGCTCTTCTCTAATCTTTTTAATTTCCTCTGTTGCATGTTCTGTTTTGCTTAATTTCCTTCCAAATTTCTTGAAGAGTTCTGTATATTAATATTTTGTATTCTGTCTCTGGTAAATCCAAGAAATTTTCCTCCTCTGGAAAATTTCTAAATTCTTTATTTTGGGAGCTTGCTGAAGCCATCATGGATTGCCTCTTTATGTGATTTGATATTGACTGTTACCTCTGAGCCATCAATAAGTTATTATATTTATTTATTTTATGTTTGCTTACTGTGTCCTAGGTTCTTGTTTTGTTTTGATATGCTCAAATAGGCTGCTCATATGAGCTAGTTTGATTACTGGCAACTTTTAAGCTTTAATGTCCTGTCAGCAGGTGTATAGATCTGTTACTAGGTATGTGAGCTCAGGAGTCTACCCACTCCTCCTCTATGGATTCAGCTCAGCTGCCCAGGTAGATAACCACTATGTGTGTGGTGTAGGATCTCACTTACAGTCCTAGACAGGCATGGGTGATTGGTGTAGGGATAGGCATCTGGCTGCAGCAGGGGGACACACTCTGAGCAAGGCAGAGGGCTGATGGCCTCCCCCAAGTGTCCAGGTGTAAGGCTTGTACCTGTTCCCTAGAGTGCGTAGATGGATAGGTTTTGCAGCTGGACTATGAGCACCTAATGCTGTTGGTTGTAAGCACTGGGAGGCACCTCTTATTCATGGGCCCCTATCGCAGGTGGTTAGGTGGCATGGGTGGAGCCACCAGTCCTCAGGCTCCTGATGTGGGTAGGTGAAGGCCCTGCTTAATGGTCAGAGCAGTGTCAAATGTTAAGGACCTGCCACTTCATGGCTGAAACAGTTGAAGTTAGACCTCCAGTATATACCCTGTTGTACTACAGTAATGAGGGCCTACTCTTTTAAGATGGACCCACACAAGTCTATGCAGGGGGAAAGGCAGTCAAAGTCCATGGATCCCCTATGCCTGTGCCTAGGTGACGGAGCTGTGCCTACCCTGGGTTCCTGGCTTAGGGGAGCTGGCAGTTTATTTTTTCCCATTTGTTAATTTGTTCACTCTCCAAGGTAGGGAGAATGGCTCCAGGCATGTGACAGATTCTACTTCCAGCCCAGGGGACTTGGCAATTGTTGAAGTCAGTCTTGGACCCAGTGCAGAGGAGGGAGCGGGGAGGTAAATGGGAAAGAGGTTCTTCCCTAAGGGGGTTGCTTTTGATCTGCACAGTGAGCGATACACAAATACTTATCTTTTGCCGATGAGGGCTGCTTCTCACTCGTTCTGGGTGGCCAAGTATACTGTCTGGTGCTGGGTCTTTCCCGGTGTGGAAAATGTGTCTCTTGAGCACCACCACTTGTCTGCCTCACTGCTCACCCATGAGCTGCTCAGGCCTGAAGGATTCAGGCTCTTGCCACGTCAGGTCTGGCAACTCCTCAATGCTTCCGAACTGTCTCTCCCTCCCCTGCCACTCAATCCGGTTCCTCAACTCTTCCTTTGATGTTCAGGGTTCCCCGACTGCCATATATAATCAAATCACTAGTTTTCTTGAGACTTTGTTGTAAGAGCGTCCACCAGAAACGTCTGACTACTCCGCCATCTTGGCCTGGCCTCCCCTCCATCTTCTTTTGATGCTTCTTGAGTTGTTGCATATTTTCCTCATAGAGTCCTTCAATATTGCAACTCGATGCTTGAATTTCTTTTTCATCAGTTCTTTCATCTTGAGAAATGTCAAGCATGTTTTTCCCTTTTGCTTTTCTATCTCCAAGTCTTCACACATGTCATTATAATACTTTACTTTTCTTCTTGAGTAGCCCTTTGAAATCTCCTGTTCAGCTCTTTGACGTCATCATTTCTTCCTTTTGCTTTGGCTATTTGATGTTCAAGAGCAAGTTTCAGAGTCTCTTCTGACGTTCATTTTGGTCTTTTCTTTCTTTCCTGTCTTTTCAATGACCTCTTGCTTCCTTCATGTTTGATGTCCTTGATGTCATTCCACAACTCATCTGTTTTTTTGTCATTAGTGTTCAATGCATCAAATCTATTCTTGAGAGGGTCTCTAAATTCAAGTGGGATATACTCAAGGTCGTACTTTGGCTCTTGTGGACTTGTTCTAATTTTGTTCAGTTTCAACTTGAACTTGCATATGAGCAATCGATGGTCCATTCCGCAGTAGGCACTTCGCCTTGTTCTGACTGATGATATTGAGCTTTTCTTTAAAAAGATTAAATACTTAGGAATAAATCTAACCAGGGACATAAAAGACATATACAAAGAATATTAGACAACAATATTACAAGAAACCAAAATAAACCTATATAAATGGAAAAACATACTATGCTCATAGATAGGAAGACTTAATATTGTGAAAATGTCAATTCTACCCAAAACAATCTACAGATATAATGCAATCCCAAACCAAATACCAGCAGCATTCTTTAATGAGATGAGAAAACTAATCACCAACTTTATACAGAAATGAAAGAGGCCTGGATAAGCAAAGCATTATTGAAAAAGAACAAAGTAGGAGGCCTCACACTACCTGATCTCAGAACCTGCTGTACAGCTATAGTAGTCAAAACAGCCTGGTCCTGGTACAATGACAGACACACTGACAAACGGAATAAAATCTAGAACCCAGATATAAATCTACTTTTCAACAAACAGATACAGTGCTGGAACTGCTCACTCACCTATGCCAAGAAATTTGGAAGACAGCTACCTGACCAACCAACTGGAAGAGATCCCTATTTGTCCCCATTCCTAAGAAAGATGATGCAACCAAGTGCAGAAATTATTGAGCAATATCATTAATATCACAAGCAAGTAAAATTTTGCTGAAGATCATTCAAAGGGGCTGCAGCAGTACGTCAACAGGGAGCTGCCACAAATTCAAATTGCAGCTGTTTCTTCTCATTTTGAGTGGTGCCACATCAGCAAATGAAAGTCTTGAAAGTTTGACTCCTTCCACATCATTAAGGTAGACTACTTTGAGGAGGCAGCTCTTCCCCAGTCGTATTTTGAGTGCCTTCCTACCTGAGGGGCTCATCTTCCAGCACTATATCAGACAATGTTCCACTGCTATTCATAAGGATTTCACTGGTCAGTCTGTCTGTTTGTCATGCTGTAGTGGCTTGCATGTTGCTGTGATCCTGGAAACTTTGCTACCAGTGTTTCACATATCAGCAGAGTCACCCTTGGTGGACAGGTTTCAGCAGAGCTTCCAGACTAAGACAGACTAGGAAGAAGGAGCTGGCAGTCTACTTCTGAAAAAATTGACCTGTGAAAACCTTATAAATAGCAATGGAAACCAAAGATTATATAGGCCTATAAAACGAACAATAACACACATGAGGAATGTGCTTCTTAATTCAATCAAGTAAAAGAGATCAGATGGGCAACTCCTGCCCAAAAGCAAAGACGAGAAGGCAGGAAGGGATAGGAAAGTTGGATGAATGGACACGGAAAACTTGGGGTGTGAAGGGAAAAGAGGAGAACGCTGACACACTTCAAGGATTGCAAACAATGTCACAAAACAATTTGTGTACAAATTTTTGAATGAGAAACTAATTTGTGCCATAAACTTTCACCTAAAGCACAATAAAATCTATATACATATATATGTATATATACACATATATATATATGATGAGGGTGAAATTAATACATCCCAAGTAAACAAAGGCTGAGAGGATTTGTTACTACTAGACATGCTGTACAAGAAAATCTAAAAACTAACACATCCTGACTCCATTGTTGAAGAAAAAAGAAGCTTCACAGTAGAAACTCTCCCAAATTCTGTCCTATCTATCCCTTTGGCTGACTTTAATCTTTTTCATGTAATAATCAATAACCATAAGTATAATAGCTTTTGGTGAGTTCTGTTAGTCCTTCTAGCAAATTATCACACCTCAGGATGGTTTTGGCAAGTCCCAAAACTTGCAGTTGGTGTCAAAAGTAGGGATGGTCTTGTGTGAATTCTTCTAACTTTGTAGTTGGATCGGAAGTCCTTGCATCTGGTGTCAGAAGTCTTGGGAAAACTTGGTAGTCTGGAGGACTGTGCCCTCAAATGTTGCAGTTTGGCTAACTCCAGTTATGTCATGGACTGAACTGTGTCTCCCAAAAATATGTGTAGCAATTTGGTTATGCCATGACTCCTAGTACTGTGTGATTGTCCACTATTTTGTCATCTGATGTGATTTTCCTATTGGTTGTAAATCCTATCACTATGTTAATGAGATGGATTAGTGGCAGTTATATTGATGAGATCTTCAAGATTAGATTGTGTCTGAAGCCAATTTCTTTTGAGACATAAAAGAGAGAAGTGAGCAGAGAGACAAGGGAAACTCATACCACCAAGAAAGCAGCACCAGGAGCAGAGCTCATCCTTTGGACTCAGGATCCCTGAGCCTGAGAAGCTTCTTGACGAGGGGAAGATTGATGAAGGGACCTTCCTCCAAAGCCAACAGAGAAAGAAAGCCTTCCCCTGAAAATGACTCCCTTAATTTGGACTTGTAGCCTACTGGACTGTGAGAAAATAAATTTCTCTTTGTTAAAGCCATCTATTGGTGGTAATATCTGTTACAGCAGCACTAGATGACTAAGACAAGTTAGCTACCGTATTTTTACACAAATAACACATGCCTTCTATGTTTGTTTGCCAACCATGTCCTCCCCCATGAGGTACTTTCATAAGCGCTCTATGGTTTGTTTGTTTTGGGTTGTTTTTTTTTTCACAGCAACATGTAAAAAAAAAATGGCATCGCAGCACTTACAAAAGTATCTTACAGGAGAAGGGCGCAGTTGGGAAACAAAGGTAGGAGGCGCCTGTTAGTTGCATAAAAATATGGTACTCACTGGCAAACTTTCATCTCAAGCAACTGCTTATGAGTGTAAACCTTTGCAGAACTCTTAGCTATTTAGCAGGAGAAAAGAATCAAACCTGTAGAAGGGAACTTCTTGGCTTTAAATAATTTGGTATAATATATATCAAAATCCCTTTTCCCACCTTGTACTAAGGAAGTCCCTGGGTGTTGCAAACAGTTAACATACCCAGCTGCTTACTGATAGATTCGAAGTTCAAAGTCTACCCAGAGGCACCTCAAATGAAAGATTTGGTGGGATACTTCCAAAAAATCAGCCATTGAAAATCCAATGGAGCAAAGGTCTATGCTGACACACATGGAATCACCATAAGGTGAATTGACTCGACAGCAACTGCTCCAACTGATATTACACTTTAGTCATAAACTATATACACAGTGGCCTCAAGCATGACAATGACTGTGAGGATGGAGCAGGAACCAGCAGTGTTTCATTCTATTGTCACTGTGAGTTGGAACCGACTCGACGGCACCTAACAACAGCAATTAACTATAATTATCTGAAGAAAATAGCAAACATAACAGTTTTGTCAATTTTTATTAGCATATAGTCTGTGCTTATTGATTGATCACAAAAATATAACACTGATTTATTTTCTTTTTGGCGTAAGGTCTGAAAATTATTCAGACTTGCAACATGAAATAAACTTCAAATTTAAATTATCTACAATAGCATTAGGAGATCTCACCTCAGAGCTAATGCTGGCTTACCAATAGCTTCAAATTTAGGTGAGTTATTTTCACATCAGAGAGCCAGGCCTACTTTATGAAACACCCCAGGGGGCATTTCAAGTATCAATACCTCTGAACACGATCATTTATTAAGATAATATTTAAAATTACTTAACCAAGAATTATTCTTCTCTATATTGCAGTTGGAGCCCTAGTGGCACAGTGGTTAAAGAGCTCAGCTGCTAACCAAAAGGTCCACAATTTGAAACCACCAGCCACTCCTTGGAAACCTTATGGTGGCACTTCTACTGTGTCCTATTGGGTCATTATGAGTCCGAATCAACTAGACTGCAAGAGGTTTGGTTTTTTCTTTCATTTTTTTACTTGTAGTTAAACTACCTTCTACATACATTTTAATAAGAATACTTAACCTGAGAGAAGGAGGTGACTTTCTCAAATTTAAATATAAAACTGCCTATATTGTTTTGTAGATATTTTTAGAATAAAATGATAAATTGAGGAAATCATCAATTAGCAGTCAAGCATTGCTTTTCCACTGAGAACATTTCAGCCTCGGTCTTTTTGGTGGTTTGCATAGCTCCAATATACGTACTGTACAAGACAAAGAAGTTTCCAAATACTTTTTTTTTAAATGATTTTAAAAGTAGTATGGGCTCTTTAGGAAAACTTATAGAATAGCAAAATGTATAATGAAATAAGTTTTTAAAACCCCTAATTTCATCTTTTTGAGATAAAATGTTGGAATTATATCTTATTTAAACTAATAAATAAAATTATCTCATTAATATTCTCATTTAATTTTCTTTTTAGCTCTATCTAATTTCCTGTTCAACCTGGCCATTTTGGTTTTAATTTAAATAATTATAAGATTCTTTTCTAAAAGTTTAGTTTTTTTTTAAAATATACTGGATAATTTTGAACATTACTTACTATTTTATCATGTTTTCAACTATTTTTTAATGTCTGCATTGTAAGAAGTTTAATTTTATATTGTCTGTCCAATGATTCAATTCAAGCTGGATTCAGAAGAAGACATGGAATGAAGGATATCATTGCTGATGTCAGATGGATCCTGGCCGAAAGCAGAGAATACCACAAAGATGTTTACCTGTGCATTATTGACTTCAAGAATTTCATCTTTAATTGGAGAGAATGAGGCCTTGGTTATAATGTCATGGGTTAAAATAGCCCAGGGCCTCAATTTCTGTTTCAGCAAGTCTGTTAAACAAAAGCTTCTAAGTTACCAACACTGGTCAACCCCTCACACAGCTCAAACTACACCTCAGCCCATGTTGACTATCCAAGTTACTGGTTTGCTTTGTGTTTCTGACTCTGTATACGCAACATATTTATTTTGTAAGAAATAGGATGAAGATAAAAGAATGATAACTCCAGAGCATTTTTTCTATTTCCTGGAAGCAAGAGGAAATAATTGCACTTCCTTGGCTATAAAAAAGATTGTAGAGGATTGATTGACGAGAGAAGAGTTTATAAACTAACATAGAAGCCTATGCCTTCATCCCTTCCAGTGGTGAAAACACACCTCAAGTGCAAGAAATCTCAAGATAAATTTGATTATGGATGGGAAGATGAATAGGAAGTGCCCACTTCCTGTCTGAAACTCAAGGAAGAGGCACATTTTCAGAGTGCCCACAACAAACAGAGGCAGCTTCCTTGTAGTAGAAATAACAGAATGCCTGTGTTGGCAGCTGGGGTATCTGATATGCAGTACTCTATCTCCCTTTGCTCCTTTAGGACACTGGGAAGATCCAAAAAGTACCTGCACACCTAGTGTGGCACAGTTGGTGGTTAAAATTGAGAGCCAGTGGATCTCCCAGGGATTGCCATGATGAGGTTTGAGATGAACCACTCAAACCTGGTATGAGATTAACAATGAGATTAAAAATAAAATTGCATTTGAGAACCAACAGTGTCAGTGGGAGCTGAAACACAGCCAACAGGAGGAGATAGTGGGCTCCTTCACAGCAATTCCCGAGCATCCTTCTACAGAGAGATTAGAGGGCAAAGTCCACCAGCAGAAGGCCCAACCAAGAGGGAATCAAGACCAAAAAAACACTCTCTTTTGCCAGGACAATAGGATAACCCTGCTACAGAGCTTAGATCACACTCAGAAATAAGGGAAAAGAGCAAATGGGAAATCCTGAATTAGAATTTATTTTGAAATAGAAGTGCCAAACTGAACATGAATTGGCAAGATTCAGTTCTGAGTTACTAAGAGAAATGGGACACTGAGAACTAAATTTAGTTCAGTAATAGAGAAAAAAGATAAGTAAGTTTTCATGCCTTTGAGTTTATAGAATATTGTAACAGTGCAATTTATACTTGCTACACCATAATATATTGAGTATATCCCACCTGAATTTAGAGACCATCTAAAGAATAGATTTGACACAATGAACACTAATGGCAGAAGACCAGGAGAGTTGTGGAAGGACATATACATGAAGAAAGGAATGTTGTTGTTGTCGTTGTTAGGTGCCTTCAAGTTGATTCCAACTCATAGCAACCTTGTGTACAACAGAACTTAAAATTGCCTGTTCCTGAACCATCCTCACAACCATTGTTAAGCTTGAGTCCAATGTTGCAGCCACTGTGCCAATCTACCTCGTTGATGGTCTTTCTCTTTTTTGCTGACCCTCTTCTTTACCAAGCATGATGTCATTCTCCAAGGATTGGTCCCTCCAAGCAATAGGTCATTTAAAAGATAGGAAAGACTTTGATGGCTACGAGGGTGGGGAGGGAGGGTGAGGGTTATTCACTAACTAGATACTAGACAAGAATTATTTTAGGTGAAGGGAAGGACAGCACACACTGCAGGGGAAGTCAGCACAACTGGACTAAACCAAAGCTAAGAAGTTTTCTGAATACAATCAAACATTTCAAGGGACAGAGTAACAGGGGCAGGGGTCTGGAGACCATGTTTTCAGGGAACATCCAGGTCAATTGGCATAACAAAGTTTATTAAGAAACTGTTCTGCATCCTACTTTGGTAGTGGTGTCTGGGGTCTTAAAAGCTAACAAGTGGCCATCTAAGATGCATCAATTTGTCCCAACTACATGGGGTAAAGGACAATGAAGAACACCAAAGACGCAAGGAAAGTATTAGCCCAAGAGAAGGAAAGGGCCACATAAACCAGAGACTTCATCCGCCTGAGACCAGAAGAACTAGATGGTGCCTGGCAACCACCAATGACCACCCTGACAGGGAACACAACAGAGAGTCCTTGATGGAGTTGGGGAAGGGTGGGATGCAGGACTCAGATTCTAGTAAGAAGACCAGACTTAACGGTCTGACTGAGACAGGAGGAATGGCAGAAAGCATGGCCCCCGGACTCTCTGTATCCAGAACTAAAACAATAAAACAATTCCTGAGGCCAACTCTTCAGACAGGGATTGGATTGGACTGTGGGATATAAAATGATACTCATGAAGAACATGCTTCTTAGCTCAAGTAGGTACATGGGACTAAATGGGCAGCTTCTGTCCTGAGGTGAGATGAGAAGGCAAAGAGGGTTAGGAGCTGGTTGAATGGACACAGAAAATCAGGAGTGGGAAGGAGGAATGCGCTGTCACAGTATAGGGAGAGCAATTACAGTCACATAACACGGTATGTATAAATTTTTGTACGAGAGACTAACTTCAATTGTAAACTTTCACTTAAACTACAATAAAAATAAATGAAAGATAGGAAAGAAAGAAAAGAACAAAATGGATGTCAGACGAGATTCTGAAACTTGCTATTGAATGTTGAGTAGCTAAAGTGAATGGAAGA
>NW_004443970.1:11981929-11982736 GCF_000243295.1 Trichechus manatus latirostris
TTCATCTGATTGGCTACTCACAGTATATTCAATCATGGGAGTAATTATATTAAAACACTGAGAATCATGGTCCAGCCAAGCTGGCACACAATCTTAACCATCACAGTACTATTAATATCACACACAAGTAAAATTTTGCTGAAGCTCATTCAAAAGCAATTGCAGCTGCACATCCACGGGGAACTGCCAGAAATTCAAGCAGGATTCAGAAGAGGACCTGAAACAAGGGATGTCATTGCTGATGTCAGATGGATTCCTGCTGAAAATAGAGAATACCAGAAAGATGTTTTCATGTGTTTTATTGACTGTGCACAGCACTGACTGTGGGGATCATAACAAATTATGGATAACAGTAAAAAGAATGGGATTTCCAGAACACTAAATTGTGCTCATGAGAAACCTGTGACTAGACCAAAAGGCAGTAGTTTGAACAGAACAAGAGAATACTGCATGGTTTAAAATCAGGAGAGGTGGGTCTCAGGGTTGTAATATTTCACCATACTTAGTCAAACTGTATGCTGAGCAAATAATCTCAGAAACTGGACTATATGAAGAAGAATGGGGCATTAGGATTGGATGAAGACTCATTAACAACCTGCATTATGCAGATGACACAACTTCCTTGCTGAAAGCGAAGAGGACTTGAAGCATTTGATGATGATCAGAGACCACAGCCTTCAGCATGGAATACACCTCAACATAAAGAAAAAAAAATCCTCACAACTGGACCAATAAGCAACATTATGATACACGGAGAAAAGATTGAAATTGACAAGGACTTCATTTTACTCGGATCCACAATGAACA
>NW_004443970.1:11982909-11984001 GCF_000243295.1 Trichechus manatus latirostris
GAGATGGACTGACACACTGGCTGCAACAATGAGCTCAAGCATAACAATGATTATGAGGACGGCACAGGACTGGGCAGAGTTTCCTTCCATTGCACGTAAGATTGCTGTGATTTAGAACCAACATGATAGCAGCTAACAACAAAAACACACAAGAATATGAAATTCTTTCCCAAGAACAATCTACTAATTGATAAATACTATTTATCATGGGCAGACTTGAAACCAGAGGATCTTGTCCAAGCTTTCTTTTGAACCATACCACTTAAACAATCTTCAACTGCACTACATTATTTTTGTATTTAAATATATACTTTATTGTCTGTCACCTCTTCCTTCTTTCCCTCTCTTAGGGTAAACTTTTAAATAGAGAGTTTTGTCTACATTGTTTATTATTGTATCTCAATGATTAGAGAAGTCCCTGGCACATAGTAGGTGTTCAATAAATATTTATTCAAGGAATGAATGATTGACAAATAAATCAGAATGTCTTGGAAATCTCTTTAAAGTACCAACATATCCCAGCCCCAGAATATGTCTGGAGTGGGTCCTGAGTCCATTTTATTAACAAGCTTTGAAATGATTCTGATGCATCCTGAGGTTCAAGAATTATTATATGACTGGAATGGTGGCTAAGATAAGAACAGGAAAGCAAGTAAAATGATAGGTATTTTATGGAAAAATAGTTGGAAGGGGGACTTAACATGCCCTTGGCAATAAATCTCTCCACAAGATGACTCCCATAGCTTGCCTTCATTCTTCATTTCTATCTTAATTAAATAAATATTTTTAGAATTTTATATTTATAAAGATCAGAGAAAAATGATGCATTGTTGTTGTTGTAATGTTCTTTGGAAGCAGTTCTGACTCATAGCGACCCCATGTACAACAGAATGAAACACTGCCTGGTTCTGCGCCAGCCTCACAATCATTGTTATGTTTGAGCCCATTGTTGCACCCACTGTGTCAATCCATTTCCTTGAGGTTCTTCCTATCTTTTGCTGACCCTCTACTTTACCAAGCATGATGTCCTTCTCCAGGGATGGGTCCCTCCTCATAATATGTCCAAAGTATGTGAGACAAAGTCTCACCATC
>NW_004443970.1:11984339-11985133 GCF_000243295.1 Trichechus manatus latirostris
ATTTCTTGACTGCTGCTTCCAAGGATGTTCATTGTGGATCCAAGTAAAATGAAATCCTTGACAACTTCAATCTTTTCTCTGTATATGATGATGTTGTTTATTAGTCCAGTTGTGATGATTTTTGTTTTCTTTATGTTGAGGTGTAATCCATACTGAAAGCTGTAGTCCTTGATCTTCATCAATAAGTGCTTGAAGTCCTCTTCGCTTTCAGCAAGCAAGTTGTGTCATCTGCATAATGCAGTTGTTAATGAATCTTCCTCCAATCCTGATGCCTGTTCTTCTTCATATAGTCCACCTTCTGGTATTATTTCCTCAGCATACAGACTGACGTAGCATAGTGAAAAGATACAACCCTGACACCCACCTTTCCTGATTTTAGACCATGCAGTATCCACTTATTCTGTCTGAACAACTGCCTCTTGATCTGTGTACAGGTTTCTCATGCACACAATTAAGTGTTCTGGAATTTCCATTCTTCCCAATGTTATCCATAATTTGTTATGATCCACGGAATCAAATGTCTTTGCATAGTCAATAAAACACAGGTAAACATCTTTCTGGTATTCTCTGCTTTCAGCTAAGATCCATCTGACATCAGCAATTGTATCCCTTGTTCCAGGTCGTCTTCTGAATCCTGCCTGAATTTCTGGCAGTTCCCTGTGGATGTACTGTTGTAACCATTTTTGAATGATCTTCTGAAAAATTTTACTTGAGTGTGATATTAATATTGTTCAATAATATCCACATTCCTTTTGATCATCTTTTTTTGGAATGGGCACAAATATGGATCTCTT
>NW_004443970.1:11985904-11988159 GCF_000243295.1 Trichechus manatus latirostris
TGGTCTTGTTCTGACTGATGATATTAAGCTTCTCCATCATTTCTTTCCACACATGGAGTCGATTTGATTCCTGTGAATTCCATCCGGGTAGGTACACATGTATAGGTGCCATTTATGTTGTTGAAAAAGAGCATTTGCAATGAAGAAGTCATTGGTCTTGCAAAATGCTATCATGCAATTTCCCACATTGTTTCCATCACCAAGACTATATTTTCCAAGTATGTAGTGCTCTTCGTTTCCAATATTTGCATTCTAGTCACTTGTAATTATCAAGGCATCTTGACTGCATGTTACATTCATTTCAGACTGCAGACATTGGTTAAAAAAAAAAAAGTTCTATTTCTTCATCTTTTGCATTAGTAGGTGATGCATAAATTTGAATAATAGTCATATTAACTGGTCTTTTTTGTAGGCGTGTGGATATAGTCCTATCACTGACAGTGTTGTACTTCAGGATAGATAGATGCAACGCCATTCGTCTTCAATCTTTCGTTCTCGGCGTAGTAGATTATATGATTGTCTGATTCAAAATGGTCACTAACAGTCCATTTCAGCTTTCTAATGACTAGGACATTGATCTTTATGAATTCCGTTCTAATTTTCCTGGATTTATACTTCGTACATTCCTTGTTCTCGTTATTAATGGACGTTTGCAGCTGTTTCTTCTCATTGTGAGTCATATCACATCAGCAAATGAAGGTCCGAAAATTTTACTCCATCCATGTCATTCAGGTCGACTCTACTCTGAGGAGGCAACTCTTCTCCAGTCATATTTTGTGTCTTCCAACCTGAGGCGTTGATCTTTTGGCACTGTATCAGACAATGCTATGCTGCTATTCATAAAATTTTCACTGGCCAATCTTTTCCAGAAGTAGACTACCACTTCTTTCTTCCTAGTCTGTCTTAGTCTGGAAGCTAAGCTGAAACCTGTTCACCATGGGTGACCCTACTGGTATGTGAAATAGTGGCGGCATAGCTTCCAGCATCACAGCAACATGCAAGCCACCATAGTACCTCAATCGGACAGATAAGTGAAAAAATAATTGGAAGTGGACTTAACATGCACTTGGCAATAAATGTCTCCATGAGATGACTCCCATAGCTTACCCTTATTTTCCATTTCTATCTTAATGAAATATATTTAAGTTTTATATTTACATAGATAAGAGAAAATGATGCATTAGGTATCAAAAATTATAAAGGTGGTTTCCTGCATTTTGACATTTTTGACATTTAACATGTTCTACATAGAATTTTTCATCTCCACCCTACTGAAAAAGTAATTAATATTTCATAGAAATCTTAATACTTCATAGCAGTCATTGCAGCTTAATATTTAGTATGGCATTTATTATTTTTGTCTTTCTTACACACCAGAAGGTATGCTTATGAAGGGCATTCATTGGCTGTTTTGTTCTTATTACCGAGGATAGTGTTTATGTAATTGACTTTCAATAAGTATGTGATGCATGAATAAATGAATGACTGGATATTGATCCTGAACTATAGCTTGTCTTTGTATAAACAAAGCAACACAAGTATGCCAGGCGAAGGGAATAACTGGAGCAAAAGTCCAAGCCATAGAGGAGTGGTGAGGTTCTTGATGTGTAACTTTCTGAAATGGAATGGGGTGTGTAACAAATGGTGCAACATCAGGCTGGGCAGACTTCAGAATGTGGGCTCGCTTAAGAAGATAGAAAAATTGAAACTTGATCCCTTGAGCAAAGTTGACCATATGAAAACAGAATCTGAGAAATATTAGTCTGGCAAATATGTGTAGAATGGATGATCTTATAAACTATCCCACAGGCCTCATTTTCCTTTCCTCTTGAGGCAGCAGAGGCAGAATTAACTAATCCTGTGTCGGGAGTCCTGGAGTGGCGCATACAGTTAAGTGCTCCACTATTAAGTGAAATACTGGTGATTTGAACCCACTCAGAGGCACCTGAGAAGAAAGCTCTGGTCATCTGCTTCCAAAAGGTCATAGCTTTGAAAACCCTATGGAGCACAATTCTTCTCTCACACACATGGGGTCACCATGAGTAAAAATTGACTCAAGGACAACTTATTTTGTTTTTAGTGCTTAGAGGGCCAATCCTAATTTCCCACTCATCCTCTACCCTACATTCTACCTGAGGTTATCTGATTCCTGGTAACAGAACATTTACATAGGGTCACTGAAATGAGTCTTCTCAAATCAAGCTATTCAAAAAAATGTGAAAATGAAACACTAGATAAAGTTAACTGAATTCTAA
>NW_004443970.1:11988400-12006397 GCF_000243295.1 Trichechus manatus latirostris
GTCTGTGTTCTACATGTTTTAACTCAACTAATACTCAATTCCAAGAGGGTGTTTCAATTTCTAGCTTCATTTTCCAGATAGGAAACTGAGGTTCAGAGAGTTAAACAATGCGTCCGTGTTACACTGCCAGCACCATGAACCATTGCACTGTCTTATTGACTGAGTGTATATAATGCCTAACATTTTTAGAAGGCATTCAAGTTTACAAAATGTCTTTCTGCAGGCTCTATCTTCCTGACACCTCTATGAGGCAGACACTATTATTTTCCTCATATTACAGATGAAGTAATTAAGGCACAGAGAGTATAAGTGACCTGCCTAAGGCCCTTGCAAGTGGCAGAGTCACATTTGAAACCTGGTGTGCCAGATTCTTCTATATTTTTTTAATTAAATAACTGTAGATTCTCATGCAATTGTAAGAAACAATGAAAGTATAATATCAAAACCAGGGTACAATCCATTGATCTTGTAATATTTGATTCTTCTATATTGTGTGTGTGTGTGTGTGTGTGTTTTGTGCCTACACCCTACATGTTATTGTCTGCCCCGTCCTCCCTCCACATTTATTTCCCATACAGGTATAAGAAGAAGTAATATTACCAGCTATAAACATAATATCAGTTTTAACTTAGTATATTATCGCTCTTATCTGGTTCAAAGTCTTATGGGATCTTAATTTCAACTGTGGGTTTTAATTAGGAGTAAGTGAAAGAGATTTCAGAATTCTCACAGGAACTATCTGATAGTCCTAGTCCTAAATCCAGTTCTTTTGACTCTCATTCATTGTCTATTGATTTATTTAACAGAAAATTTCAGCAAATTTGGCTATTTTTTTCCAGGGTTCCAGATTAGTGGCAGATAATTAGAAGGAGGGCAGGAAACTGCATGAGATAGGTGCAAAAAGAGAAAGCTGATGCCTTATAGCAAGAGAGAAAGAAAGGAAATAACTCCAAAGCATGTACTTTGCATTCCAATGTATGTCAAAGAATATGTGTTAGAAATAAAGGCCCTGAATCATGAAAAAACATTTAAATTACTTCCAGAAACACTCTTAAGAAGACAGGGAGGTGAATGATTCATTTTTAGAAGGATTTATATTTAAAAAAAAAGAAGAAAAAACTTACAAAACTGGTTACTTGAAGAAATAAACTTCAATAAATTTAGAAAAAATTATATTTATCTTTAAAAATGATAAGTCGATGGGAGCATCATTGCTACCTCCTTTCACTCTTGTTCAAGAATCTTCAAGGTGACATATCTGACAGTCTCCAGATGACATGGTCATCTTCCCCATCAATAGAAAGTCCCTACTCTTTCTACTTTCAAATGTTGCTTATCAGTTGCTAACTCTAGTGTATTCATTTTTCCCTATTCCAAGCCATTATTAAGGCCAGTGCATTATTTATCACTGTCTTTGCATTTTCTCTGTCATAGTCTAGGTCTTCATCACAATACACCTGTATTTCTGACGTGTGCCGCTTTGGATGGCTTAACATCCATTCTCCTTGTTCTTGGTTCACCACTCTAATTACTGCTTGGATATTAATTCTTCCCCCCTGCAGTTTACAGGCTTCTGGGAAGCTGACTTCTTTCCTCTCCCTAAAGGTGAGACTTGTGAAATCACAGCTACCTGGCCACAGTGATTATTTCAGGGATGAGCACATGACTTAATATCCAATCAAAATGAAGTCCAAGGCTTTGGTTACATAGTTCAGAGAAGAGATGGACTCTCCTGCATATGTACAAAGGTACTTTGTACTGCATATGTACAAAAGTACTCTGGTACTTGGAACCATGAGAAAAGATCATTGTGGAATCTGGAGTTAAGACTGAATAAATGGAAAAAAAGAAATGGAAAGAGAGAAACCTGGTCATTGTTTGAGCAGACGGAACAAGACAGAAGCCAGTTACGTGATCTGACAAATTCAGTTTCATGTAAACTAGTTGCGATTTTTGTTATAGTCAAACAAAAATATCCGAAGTAATATAGTCAATCTACCCTACCTCTGTTCTAATATATCTTGTATGCTCTTGCTGGAATAATTTTCCAGCAATAAATCGTTCTTCTTCTTCATGAGTTACAGTGACTCCTCTCATTGTTTCACCAAGGATCCTTAATCTAACATACTAAACCTTCCATAATCTACTATGTTTCTACCCCACCGATGTTTTTTATAAAGGTGCTGGTAACCAGACTATTTGCTCATTCCAAGCTAAAATGCCCACACTCCTCAACAAAATCAAACCCTTTTTAAACTCTATTTTGCAGATATCCGTGTCTCTCTCTCTCTGTCTCTCCTTCTGAAGTACCCTCCTTCTACAAATGCTAGCTCAATAAACAAGCAGGGAATATTTTGTATCTTACTCCTATATATCCAATTATATTCCTTAGCTACAAAAAAATTCATATGAATAATATCTTACTTTAATATAGCATTAAAAATTTGGAAGCACATTTATGTACATTATTTCATTTGACCAGCATGTCTTTTTAATTAGAAAATGTATTTACATACTCTATATCTTCAATATACATATATAGTGTAATGGAAAGAGCATAGATTTTTAAGTCAAACTTAACTTTTCATGTGACCATTGAATGAATGAGCTTAGGTTAATTATATAACCACACAAATCTAAATTTCCCATATTTCAAAAATGTAATTGTCACTAATACAGTGTGATCAAACATGAAGGTATTTTCACCATATATTTTATAGTTTTTACATTTTCTAGTGCATAATTATCAATTTTATTTTAAAAGTTTTAAAATGAAAACCAACACTTAAACCATATTTTAAAAGTTTGTTGCATACTTCTAACATTTGAATAAAGAATGTACTTTAAAACTGAAATCTTTATGAACCAATTCTAAAAATTTGTTTCACAAAGTATTCTCAATAGTTTTCAGCAATATTGCCTATCGCAAGTATATGATTAAAATCCTAAGACTGCCTTGTTTCCATTAGTAGGAAAATAACTATATAGTTAAAGAATTTCCTTTACGTGTTTCTTTTGAAAAGCATTCAATATTTGACATGTTTTCCCTCCCCAAATCACAAATCAAAACCAGACTTCATTATCTCTTGACTATTTCCATAATTCATTTTGGTAGGCCTATACAGTGTTCACTAATATCTGATTCTTCTCCCATTCTAATTTTCAGTCATTATGCAATTGACTACAGTCATGAGACTTGGTCTAGACGATGGTTGTGAGGAGATATGACATATGACACTTCTGGGCATAAGTATAACACAACTGGTCAATACTCTCCAGCTGTCTTATCCTGTACCATAGTGACTGAGTAGATCACGTATTCCAGATGGTATACGTATAGGATGATAGCGCCTTCCTCAGCCTGGATGCTGCCTTAGTAAGTAGAAGTTAGTTTGCCGTTCAGTTGTGGCTCCGAGAGTGAAATTAATTCATCACATGTAATGGATGCTTTCACAAATGAACCATCCTTGGGAGAATTGAGAAAATAATCATTCAAATCATTTCCTGGATTCTGTGCTTCAACTGAAGACCCAAGGTTGAGAAAGGCTACCCTAAAGAGTTGTTAGAATTGAAAGACTTGCAGTTGACTTTGCCCGAGTGAGAAATCAACTCTGTTAGCCACTGACATTTTCTTTCTTTTTCGTTTTTGGGGGAGAGGATTACTGTGAAGTAATTGAGTCTGACTTAATACTATTGTTTTAAGGAAAATCTTAACATGAGTAGATATTTCAAATTGACACAGCATGATAAACATCAGACCAAGGTCTTCATATGCAAATAATTTAATTCTTCATGTTAAGCCTTGAAAAGGATAAAAATACATCGATTTTCTCTTCTCAGAGACTACTAGACTGCGTCTTCAGCCATCTATGTTCTAATAGTACTTGCTTGTATTATTCTACTTATTTATATTATAATTTCCATATTATGGATAACTCTTATTACTCTAGCTTGAAAGAGAACAGCTGTGATGGCCATAAATATGGTCTATGACTCTGAGTTTCCATTCAACAAAATTCCTAAAGATACAAGCATTCTATTTCCCTCTCTTTTCAGGCACATTCCTGAGTCATCTCATGTGATGTCTTTGACAGCCATTCAGGTTCTAATAAAGCTACTGGTGCCAACCTCACCCTTACCTGCTAGCTTGAATGTGCTGTGTTTCTGCCTTGTGACTTAACCTTGACTTAGCTGTTGGAACCTGTCATTGCTATCACTTCCCACATTGTTGCCACTTTTACCCTTAGGGCCAGTGTTCCTCATAGTTACTGATACTGAACTCACTGAGATAAAGTAATTTCCTCTACCTCTCAGTACTACCAAAGAAGATTAGGAGAAAACTTAACTCCGTGTTTTGGGCTAACTCACAAAGTAAGGGTGTCCTTTCATCTGTAATATACCTATTGATCCAAAGATTGGGAAATGTGGCTTCCTTCTGATTTCCACTGGATGGTGGGGCTTAAACTTCCGATAGTACATAGTGTCTTGTATCAGTCAAAATAGCTTCAAAGACCATGCAGGACTAAGTTTGCACTAGTGGACCTAGTTATGAGAATGAGACTTGAGGATAAGGTAGAAAACAGACATGGGAGAATCAAAGCAGGAAGAGAGGAAGATGAGGCATAGTATTTGAAACATAGTGAGTTTGAGGTAGCTGCGATGAACACAAAATTGGGAACACGAATCAGTGTTTTAGAAAAACAGAAAGAAAAAAACACAGACTTAGCAGTCAGCAACATAAATAAAACAGTGAGAGTATTTATATGAGAATATTTTCCATATCTAATTGATTACAAAGAACTTCCAAATCTAAAAACATGGTAAACTAGATACCAGAAGAGCCTTTCTGCTACAAAAGCTCTAGGAGTATTGTATTGCAATATGATAATCGTCTTTGAAAACACATAGTTGAGCTTGCAAGCAAAAAGGATTGTATCCATTGGGGCTAAGTCATAAAGAAAGCTAAAAACCAGGGAAGTAATGAAACCATAGACACCTTGACTGAATTTATGAATCTCATGCAACCCAAAGGTTTACATGACTTTGGGCCCATTCACAATGAGGGTTTATAGTTGGAAGACAGAGTCCTCAAATAGACATGTGTTTACTGAAAGTGTGGACCAAAAAAAAAAAAAAATTTTGCCTGAAAGCAAAAGGAGACAATGGAAACATACATGTTTTAGCCAAGTTTTAGGTGAAAACAAAAGTCTTTCCTGAGAATTTGTAAAAATCAGGCTTTTCCTGAAGTGGGTTTGGGATTATAATTTACGTGTTGCTATGATGCTGAACAGGTTTCAGTGGAGCATCCAGACTAAGATGGACTAGGAAGAAAGGCCTGGCAATCTACTTCTGAATCAGTCAATAAAAACCCTATGGATTACAAGGATTCAATTCTCAACCAATCACGGAGATGGTACAGGACCAGGCAGTATTTCGATCCATTTTGCATGGGGTCACCACGAGTCAGGGGCTGACTTGACAGCAGCTAACAACAACAGCATGCCTAAAGAGTAGAACTGCTCAACAATAGAGATAATGCCATCATAGTTTCCAATAAGTTTATACTAGCAATGTGTATTAGATCTTGGTGATTTATAATATTTCTAAAATTGGTATTATAAGACTTCTTAATTTTTGCCAATGAAAATGTTAAAAAATATATTTTCTTGTGGTCTTGTTTTGTATTTTCTTTTCCTTTCTAGTACTATGAAATATCCAAAACTAAAATGGCCTGCTTACAAGCTAGTCAGTTCCTTGCTTTTGAAATGTTTAAAGATTAATTGAATAGTCGCCCGATAAACTTTCTTCTTTGGGGAAGTGGTGGGCCATTCATTTTTCAATGCACATAATTTAGCACCATGCTGGGTGTCAAGGATGTATCAGGAAATCAGATAAGTACAGTTGCTGCTGTCTTGGAGCAAGAGAGACCCTACTAGTCAACTGTTAATCTGCTGAGTCTCATGAAGACGTGTAAGAAGTTGTAAGAGTGAAAAACAGAAAGACCTATTCTCAACAGAGAAAAGGAGGGATGTAGGGGAATACTTTCCATAGGAAGTGACATAGAAAGCTTAAACCTGAAACATGTATAATTTTTATCTAAGAGAGCAGGGATATGGTGGACAGAGTCTTTCTCACAGAGGCAGCAGCATGTGAAAACACTGCTTTAGACAGAAGCCTGTATTTCTTATCTCCCGTAGTTTAAACAGAATTTTATTGTCCATGGTAGAGATCATTGCCTCAAACAGCCATCTCTATGTTCTCCCAATCTTCCTTTCCCTCATACAGGGTTCTTCTCTGCCAAAGAACCCAAACACATACCAGTTTCATGACGGTCAACACTGCACATCAGTTTGTCAGCCATGAACACATGTAGCCTACTGATAACACAATTAAAACATAACCAACTTTGCACATTTCTGAGAAAAGAATGCCAACTTCAGAAAACAGAGTTTGAGAAGGTGAATCTTGCGTAGGATTGAATTTTGCATGAGAGCAAACTTAATACCACTAATGTATGAATTAAATAAAAGGATAATAAAAATGGAAGAGTTTTCTCTAATTGGCATCATATTTCAATATTTCTGGATATATATATATGTCCTCTTATACTCTGAGACTAATTTTGTGATATTTATTTTTTAGTTATCTTCAACTCAATATGTTGAGAAATTAAAAATTATATAAATTCATTATAAAAAGCTTTTTTTTTGGTCTTAATGTAAGATACAATCAATCAACAATCAACAAGAATTTATTGTAAGACTACTAGGTATTTATCACTGTTTTATGGTCTGAAAAATATGCAAAAGAAATATAAGATGCTATACTTGAGCCCCCAAAATGTGTTATTTTACATTTAAATATATATACAGTATATTCACTAATATTCATATTGACTATGCAAAGGCATTCAACTGTGTGGATCATAACAAATTACGGATAACATTGCAAAGAATGGGAATTTGAGAACAGTTAATTGTGCTTATGAGGAACCTGCACATATATCAAGAGGCAGTCTTTAACGAGAACAAGGTGATACTGAGTGGTTTAAAGTCAAAAAAGGAGTGTGTCAGGGTTGTATCCTTTCACCATACCTATTCAATCTGTATGCTGAGCAAAAATTCGAGAAGCTGGACTATATGAAGAAGAACGGGGCATCAGGATTGGAGGAAGTCTCAACAACCTATAATATGCAGATGACACAACCTTGCTTGCTGAAAGTGAAGAGGACTTGAAGCACTTAATGATGAAGATCAAAGACTACAACCTTCAGTATGGATTACACCTCAACATAAAGAAAAGAAAAATCCTTACAATTGGACCAATAAGCAACATCACAATAAACAGATAAAATATTGAAGTCGTCAAGGATTTTATTTCCCTTGGATCCACAATCAACACCCATGAAAGCAGCAGTTAAGAAATCAAAAGACGCATTGCATTGGGCAAATCTGCTGCAAAAGACCTCTTTCAAGTGATGAAAAGCAAAAATGTCACCTTGAGGACTAAGGTGTGCCTGACCCAAATCATGGTGTTTCAATCTTTTCATATGCATGCAAAAGCTGGGCAATGAATAAGGAAGACTGAAGAAGAATTGACACCTTTGAATTATGGAGTTGACCAAGACTGTTGAATATACCATGGACTGCCAGAAGAATGAACATATCTGTCTTGGAAGTGGTACAAGGAGAATGCTCCTTAGAAGCAAGGATGAAGAGACTAGGTTTCACATACTTTGGTCGTATTATCAGGCGGGATCAGTCCCTGGAGAAGGACATCATTCTTGGTAAAGTAGAGGGTCAGTAAAAAAGAGGAAGACCTTCAATGAGATGGATTGACACAGTGGTTCCAACAATGGGCTCAAGCATAACAACAATTGTGAGGATGGCGCAGGACCGGGCAGTGTTTGGTTCTGTTGTACACAGGGTCGCTATGAGTCAGCAGCTAACAACGACAACAACATGCAGTATACTCATATATATAATAATTTATAAATACATATATATATAATTTTTATTCATATAATTTATGTATAATGCTTCTTTTTCTTCAGAGGCTTCAGCTTGTAAAATTGAATTTGTTCTATCTCATTATGAAGCCTATGCATGGCCTTCTAATATTCTTTTTCAAAACTATTTGACAATAACAAACTTGTTCTCCTTTAATCCTTGGGACAAACAGTAATTTCTATTTATTTAAGTCTTAGTTTCCTGACTATTAATGTGGAAGGGCTCCTATTGTGAAATAAAGGCTTAACAAATGTCCTGTTTGGAATATAAATGAGTTACTTCTAGTCATCAAAAAAAAAAAAAGCAAGAATTGTTTTAAAAAGTAAATACTAAACTGCCATTTTATTATCTGGAGAAAAAGAAATTAAAGAATATTTATTTGAAACTGCCTGCCTTCAAGCTTGTTTTAAAGTATAGCATGACAGTTTTAAATCTGGAAGGAGCATTGTTGTTGCGTGCCATCAAGCCGATAGCAAAAAAGCAAACTCATTGCTGTCCAGTCGATTCCGACTCACAGTGACCCTATAGAACAGAGTAGAACTGCCCCCACCGGGTTTCCAGGGAGGAACTGGTGGATTGGAACTGCTGACCTTTTCGTTAGCAGATGAGCTCCTAAACAACTGCAACACCAGGGCTCTGTCAAGTCAATAAAAAAAAAAAAAAACTAAACCCATTGCCGTCGAGTGAATTCCTACTCATAGTGACCCTATAGGACAGAGTAGAACTGCTCCATAGGGTTTCCAAGGAGCACCTGGTGGATTCAAACTGCCGACCTTTTGGTTAGCAGCCATACCTCTTAACGACTATGCCACCAGGGTTTCTGTCAAGTTAATAAAACTCCTTAATTTATAAAGCTCCTTCACCACCTGTCATGGATTGAATTACGTCCCCCAAAAATATCCGTCAACTTGGCTAAGTCATGATTCCCAGTATAGTATGATTGTGTACCATTTTGTAATCTGATGTGATTTCCTTATGTGTTGTAAACTCTATCACCATGATGTAATGAGATCATAGTTATACTGATGAGGTCTACAAGATTAGATAGTGTCTTAAGTCAATCTCTTTCGAGATATAAAAGAGAGAAGCGGGCAGAGACACTTAGGAACCTCATAGCACCAAGAAAGCAGTACCGTGAGCCGAGCGCGTCCTTTGGACCTGAGGTTCCTGGACTGAGACGCTCCCAGACCAAGGGAAGACTGATGACAAGGACCTTCCTCTGAAGCCGACAGAGAGAGAAGGGCTTTTCCTGGAGCTGATGCCCTGAATTTGGACTTGTAGCCTACTAGACCGTGAGAGAATAAATTTCTCTTTGTTAAAGCCATCCACTTGTGGTGTTTCTAACAGCACTAGATGACTAAGACAACACATTACCCCCATTCCACAGATATGAAAACTGAAGCCAGGAAAACCAGTCCTCATCCAAAGTCATAGAGCAACTTTGCTGAAGTCAGGCATAGAACTCATTATCTTTGACTTCCAATTGAGTGCTCTTTTTACTATACCATGTTTTATCCCTGATAAAGAATTTCATCCCAGAGAAGAAAAGCTTATAGCCATGATGAAGCTGGTAAAAGATAAAAGAACTTGGGTTAGTGTGGTGAGCATTTATTTCTTAAATTTTTTTTGAAGTAGCTTGTCGCCTACTCTATCACCACACCACACAAACACACAGACATTCTCACACATACAGATGCAAACACACAGAGATGATTATGAGATATTTGAAGATGAGGAAGTGTCTTCTTATTATTTTGATCTCACAGAGATAAACATAGTTCTTTGCACATAATTAAGTTGAAGTTTTCTAAGCACTTTTTTAATATCCTTAAAGCATCTAGTGTTCCTGTTTTATATTGTTAGCTTGCCTTTATGCTCCTTTTGTTTCTCCCTTTCTTACTTGGTGCTGGGATGGGTGACTGTCTGGTTTAAGGAAAGGAGTTCAAAATTTGAAGTCAGACATACCTGGATTAAAATCTTCACTTAAATTTTATTGCATTGCTGTTTTGAGGAGGTTAATATTGTAGCATTGAAGCATTCAGTTATCTACCTCTAGTTCTTAGGTAGATTATAATATGGTAGAGTTAGATGGCTGATTTTGCTGTCAGTACTCCATCCATATCCTATCGGGCCTTACACTTCTGTGCATACCAGCCTAACCTATAATTCACAGCATCTTCTTTTGTTTTTTTTTTTTTTTTTTTTTTTTTTTTTTGTGAAGGGCTTGTGTGCACAGCAGGCAGGAAGTTGCTGGGAATTGTCTCCTACCTAACAATCCCCTCTGCCCCACCTCAAATCAGGAACAGCTCAGTGACTACTGGGTATTGGTTTATAAATACCCTAGCTCCCTCATCCTTCAGTTGAACAACTATAAGGCATATATTCTATATCAGTTCCTAGAATTCCTCAGCTGGATATGTACCAGTTGTACAAGTAGTAACATGTTTGACGGCATTATCTTTCTTCCCTTCCCTGGCTAATTTCTCCACTCCCCTACCAATGTTTCCTGAACTATCCTCCATAATAAGTTACTTGCATTTGAATCCTTGTATCAGAGGCCTTTCTGGGTGAACTCACGCTATGACATAGACAGACACATAAATAGACAATTACAATATAATGTGTTAAGTGTTATAAGAAATTTAAGAATGAGATATTATGGAAATATGTCATACAGATTGTGTAAGGATCTTTGTTCAAAGAGGATTTCCTGGAGCGGATGTAATTCAAGTTGAATCTTTAAAAGTATGATGAGATTAGCTACACAAGAAGAATGCAGCGGGTTCCATGAAGGGGAGAATTCCATGTACAAGGCCTGGAAGAAGAAACAGTACATTATCATGCTTAAGGAGTTGAAAGCAGTTGAGTTAAAATACAGGAGTGAGATTAAGGGGGTGAGGAGATAGAGTGAAGAGGCAGGCGCAGGTCAGATCAGAAAGACCCTTATGAGCTAAACCAAAGAGATTTTTCTTTATGCAGGAGCAATGAAGAAGCATTGTGGGAATTTAAGCTTAGTAATGATATGATCAGATTTCTGTTTTAGAAAAATTCACATTTGACAGCAGTGTGGAGAATGGATTGCAGGGAATCAAGATAAAAAGATGGGAGACCCATTAGAAGCCTGTGGCAATAATCCAGGTAAGAAATGATGTGAATCTGAACTAAGTTAATGGTAGAGAAAATAGAAAAGAAGGGACAGGTATGAGAGATACTGTGTGCATCAAATCAACAGAACTTTTTGAGTAATTGACTATGGAGGATAATGGAACAGATAGAATTTGAGAATGACTCCAAGCATCTGGCATTGGTGATTAAGTCAATCGATGGTTATGCTGCCCACGGAGTTTGTATTCACAAAGGGAAAGTCACAGAGTTCAAAAGATAAAATTGTGAATGCAATTTTGGATATGTTGAGGGTCATATGCCCCTGGGAATTTACATGGAACTAGAGTCTGGGATAAGAGAAAAAGAAGTTATGTCCAAAGATGTGTAAATAGAAATAACCCTTACACAGGAAACTGGAGCCATAAGAATGGATGTGATCATCCTTGGAGGAAAGGTAAAGATGTGATACCAAATGTTGGATGGTGAAAAAGGAAAACAGAAGAATTTATGTGTGCAAGTCGTGGTGTTGGTGAAGAATATGAATATACCATGGACTGCTAAGAGAACTAACAAATCAGCCTTAGAAGAAATACAACCAGAATGCTGCTTAGAAGCTAGGATGGCAAGACTTTGGCTTGCTAACTTTGAATGCATTATCAAGAAAGACCAGTTGCTAGAAAAGGAAATCATGTTTGGTAAAGAAGAGGGTCTTTGAAAATGAAGGAAACCTTCAATGAGATGCATTGATGCAATAGCCGCAACAATGGTCTCAAACGTACCGTCTTAGTCACCTAGTGCTGCTCCAACAGAAATACCACAAGTGGATGGCTTTAACAAAGAGAACTTTATTTCCTCACAGTAAAGTGGGCCAAAAGTCCAAATTCAAGACATTAACTCCAGGGAAAGGCTTTCTTTCTTTGTCGGCCTTCTTCTCATCAGTGTTCCCCCGGACTAGGAGCTTTTCTGTGCAGGGACCCCGGGTCCAAAGGAGACACTCTGCTCCTGCCACTGCTTTCTTGGTGATATGAGGTCCCCCATTCTCTGCTTGCTTCTCTTTCCTTTTATCTCTTGTAAGATAAAATGTGATGCGGCCACACCCTAGGGAAACTCCCTTTACTTTGGATCAAGGATGTGACCTGGGTAAAGATGGTGTTACAGTCCCACCCTAATCCTCTTTACCATAAAATTACAATCACAAAATGGAGGACAACCACACAACTCTGGGAATCATGGCCCAGCCAAATTGATACATTTTTGGGGGGGGACATAATTGAAACAATGACACGTACCAAGAATCATGAAGATGGTGGAGGACCGGAAAACATTTTTTCTTTTATACATAAGGTCACCATGAGTCAGAGTTCACTCAATGGCAACTAACAACAACAGGATGTAACACTGGGACATGTCAGCATTTGTGGGGTAGGAAGAGAAAGAATTCAACTAGGAGACTGAAAAGGTTGAAAAGAGCAGAAAAGTTAACTGTGTGGCAAAAGGAGCACGAAACCCACACCTGTGGCCACAGAACACTGAGTAATTCATCACGGACCTAACATTATGCTCAGATGTAGCCTCAGAATCATCCTCAACTTCGCACACTTGGAGTTGTAAGGGTAATAACTACTTCCAAGAGCTATTATGTGGATTAAATAAAATAAAGATGTCATCACTTAGCATAACACACAACAAATTGGCAAGAACCTAATGAAAGATATTAAAGGATAAGGATGGATGCATATAATTTTGTCATAGGAGATAGGAGGAGAAAGCTGAGGGAGTTATCTTCTGAAATCTATATTTCCTCTGAATTAGGCGTATAGGGCATCTGTAGAGAGGACCATAGAAAGTGGCAGGGTAGGAACATATGGAGACACCTCTGAGCAGCTATTGTAGAAAATGGAGAAAACACTTGGAATAGGACCTACCCAAGAATTGTAGGGAATTGCTGAGGATGTGGATGAGACTGGAGATCATAAATGACCAATCCTAAGGAAAAAGTTATTGATTACTTAAGAAGTAGTATGATTTCCCACACATGTGAGAAACGAAAAGTATCAAAATTAGGAGAAAGGATACTCACTGATAGGCTAATCATTACACTAAGTGTGTTACATAAATGAAAAACACTACAGGACTACATGAGGTGGATGTTATTATTCCCATTTTTCAGAGAAATAAACCAAGCCTCAAGTTTTATTTCAGAAACTAAGATCACATTTGTAGAAATTAGCAGAGCTCAGATGGAACCCAGGACAGTCTGAGGCCCAATGCTGTGTTGTCGGCAAACACATTTATTAAACCAAATATCTATTTTTAAAAAATTATTACTGAGGTGGGGCCAAGATGGCGGAGTAGTCGGATACTTCTAGTGGTCTCTCTTACAACAAAGACCCAGAAAAACAAGTGAATCAATTATATATGACAATCTAGAAGCCCTGAACATCAAAGACAAAATTGAGGAGTCAGACTGAGTGGCAGGCAGAGGGACAGAGAGTTCAGAAGCAGCAAGGATTTGCCAGACCTGACCTGGCTGACACCTTGCAGGCCGGATAGGCTGGCGTGCTCAGGCTGAGGCAAGCAGTAGTACTCGGGACATGTTTTCCACATTGGGAGAAACCGAGTGGCAGAGAATCTGCTCAAGCCTCCAGAACCAGGGAGAAGTGGCACTGAATCAGCAAAAGTTAAGTACAAGTGTCTAATCTACCATGCGAGATCAAAAAAACCCTTCCTACCTCTGGGAAGTACCTCTGTCCCATTTACCTGCCTCCTCCCCACTCTGCTCTGGGTCCAGGTCCAGCTTCAGCAATTACTGCACCCCCTGGGCTGGAAGTAGGACCCATTGCTCACCCTGACTCATTCTCCTGGCTTTGGAGAGGGAACAATTAATCTGCCAGCTCCTCAAGCTGGGAACTCAGGGCAGGCTCAGCGCCTTTGCCTAGGCACAGGCATAAGGGTTCCATGGACTTTGAATGTCTTTCACCCCTGCATAGACTGTGTGAGCCGATTTCAACAGCATAGGCCCTCATTAGCACAATACAATAGGGTACATACCTGAAGGCTATTTTCAACTGCAACAGCTAAGGGGAAGTGACAGATTCATGACATTTGACACTGTCCTGCCCATTAAACAGGGTCCTCACCTACCCACATCAGGGGCCTGAGGACTGGTGGCTCCACCCACTCCACCTAGCCAAGCATGACAGAGATCCGAGAATAAATGATGTCTCCCAGTTCTTACAGCCAACAGCATTGGGTGCCCAAAGTCCTGCTACAAAACCCACCCACCTACCTGCTCCAGGAAACAGGGACACGCCTTCCACCCAGGCACTTAGGAGAAGCCATCAGCCCCCTGCATTGCTCAGCACATGACCCCCTACTGCAGCCAGATACCTGCGCCTACTCCAATCACCCCTGCCTGTCTAGGACTGCAGGTGAGAGCCTGCACCACACACTCAGTGACTGACAACCTGGAAACCTGAGCTGAATCCATACAAGAAAAGTAAATGAACTCCTGGGCTCACATACCTAGTAACAGCTCTAACCATCTGGTGACAGGACATAAGAGCTTCAAAGATGCCAATAATCAAAGTAGCTCACACGACCAGCCTATTTGGGCATATCAAAATGAAACAAAACAAGAAGGTAGGACACAATAATCAAACGTAAATAAATATAATAACTTATTGATGGCTTAGAGATAACAGTTAATATCAAATCACATAAAGAAGCAGACCATGATGGCTTCAGCAAGAGGCCAAAACAAAGACCATGAAACCTCCCAGAACCAAGAAACCTCCCAGAGGAAGAAAATTCTTGGAATTACCAGAGGTAGAATTCAAATGATTGCGATACAGAGCTTTTCAAGCTATCAGGAAGAGGATCAGGCAAAATGCAGACCAAGCCAAGGAACACACAGACAAAGCAACAGAGGAACTTAAGACGGTTATACAAGAGCATAATGACAAATTTAACAAGTTGCAACAATCCATAGAGAGACAGCAAACAGAAATCCAGAAGATTAACAATAAAATTTCAGAATTAGACAACTCAATAGAAAGTCATAGGAGCAGAACTGAGGCAATGGAAGTCAGAATTAATGAGACTGAAGATAAAGCACATGACACCAATTTATTTGAGGAAAAATCAGATAAAAGAATTTTCTTTTAAAATGAAGAAACCCTAAGAATTATGTGGGACTCCATCAAGAGGAATAACCTAAGAGTGATTGGAGTACCAGAATGGGGGACGGGGGATAACAGAAAATACAGACAGAATTGTTGAAGATTTATTGGCAAAAAACTTCCCGGATATTGTGAAAGATGAGAAGACATCTATCCAAGAAGCTCATTGAACCCCCCACAGGGTAGATCCCAAAAGAAAGACATCAAGATATATTATAATCAAACTTGCCAAAACCAAAGATAGAGAATTTTAAGAGTGGCTAGGGATAAACCAAAAGTCATCTACAAAGGAGAGTCAATAAGACTATGCTCGGGCTACTCAGCAGAAACCTTGCAGGCAAGAGGGCAATGGGATGACATACATAAAGCCTTGAAGAAAAAAAAATGCCAGCCAAGAAATATGTATCCAGCAAAACTGTCTCTCAAATATGATGGTGAAATTAAGGCATTTCCAGATAAACAAAAGTTAAGGGAATTTGTAAAAACCAAACTAAAATTACAAGAAATACTAAAGGGAATCTTCTGTTTAGAGAAACAATAGCATCAGATAACAACCCAAGACTAGAACACAGGACAGAACAACCAGATATCAACCCAGATAGGGAAGTCACAAAAATAAATCAAAGCTAAAACACTGAAATTAGGGAAAAAGAGATGTCAATATGTAAAAGATGACAACATTAAAACAAAAAGGACTAAATAATGTGGTCATAGAACTTTCATATGGAAAGGAAGTCAAGGCAATATCAAGAAATAAAAAATTGCTTTAAACTTAGAAAAATAGAGGTAAATATTAAGGTAACCACAAAGGAAACTAACAATCCTACATACAAAAAACAAAGAAAAACTTAACGACTCAGCAAACACAAAATCAACAACGAAAAGATGAAAAGAAAAGACGTAAAGAAAAATACTCAGCACAGAAAATTAAGTGGAACAAAGAAACAGTCAACAACACACATACACACAAAAGTACATAAAAATAACAGCTGTAAACTCATACCTGTAAAATTACACTGAATATAAATGGACTAAATGCACCAATAAAGAGACAGAGAGTAGAAGAATGGATTAAAAAACACGATCTGTCTATACGTTATATACAAGAGACACACCTTAGACTCAAAGACACAAACAAACTAAAACTCAAAGGATGGAAAAAAAAATATCAAGCAAACAACAATCAAAAAGGAGCAGGAGTGGCAATGTTAATCTCTGACAAAACAGACGTTAAAGAAAAATCTACCACAAAGGATAAGGAAGAACATTATATAAACGATTGAAGGGTCAATACACCGGGAGGATATAACCACAATAAATTAAAAAAAAATTTTTTTTATTGTACTTTAGTTGAAAGTTTACAGAACAAATAGTTTCTCATTAAACAGTCAGTACACATATTGTTTTATGACATTGGTTAACAACCCCATGACATATCAACGCTCTCCCTTCTCTTTATGGTGAAAATATACATAGCCAAAGTTACACCATTTCAAAAGTTTCTACATGTACAATTCAGTGACATCAATTACATTCTTCTAGTTGTGCTGTTATTCTCACTATCCTTTTCCAATTCTATCACGATATCTTCAACTCACTGCCCCCTAGGCTTCCCATCAAACCTTTTGAGTTGCTGTTCTCAATTTGACCTCACATATATTTCTTTTTTTTTTTTTTACCTTAGATGAAGGTTTACAGAACGAATAGTTTCTCATTAAAGAGTACACATATTATATTGCCCTATGACAATGGTTAACAATTCCATGATATGTCAACATTGTCCCTTCTCAACCTTGAGTACCGTATCATCAGTTTTCCTCCTGCCTTCTAGTTCTTGTCCCTGGACTGCTGTGCATGATTAGTCCTGTTTTGTTTTATGAGGCTATCCGATCCCCGGCTGAACGGTGAACCTCGGGAGTGACTTCACCACTGAGCTAAAAGGGTGTCCAGGAGCCATACTCTCAGGGTTTCTCCAGTCTCTGTCATGCCAGTAAATCTGGTCTTTTTGTGTGTGTGAGAATTTTGTTCTACATCCTTCTCCAGCTCTGTCCAAGACCCTCTATTGTGATCCTAGTCAGAGCAGTCAGTGGTGGTAGCCGGGCACCATCTAGCTCAACTGGATTCAGTCTGGTGGAGGCCTTAGTAGCTGTGGTCCATTAGTCCTTTGGACTAATCTTTTCCTTGTATCTTGTTCTCTTCGTTCTCCCTTGCTCCTGAAGAGGTGAGACCACTGGAGTATCTTAGATGGCTGCTCACAGGCTTTTAAAACCCCAGATGCTACTCACCAAGGTAGAATGTAGAACATCGTCTTTATAAACTGTGTTATGCCAATTGAGATAGACGTTCCCCGAGACCATGGTCCCCACAGCCTCTGCCCAGCAGTTCAGTCACTCAGGGAGTTTAGATGTGTCTATGGAGCTTCCACGACATTTTCTTGTACAAGTTGTGCTGACTTCCCCAGTATTGTGTACTGTCTTACCCTTCACCAAAGTTACCACTTATCTATTGTCCATTTACCCCCCCACACACCCTTCCCATCCCTTGTAACCAACAAAGATTGCATTTTTTTGTGTGTAAACTTTTTCATGAGTTTTTACAGTAGAGGTCTTATACAATATTTGTCCTTTTATGATTGACTTATTTCACTCAGCATAATGTTCTCCAGTTTGATCCATGTTATGAGACACTTCACAGATTCATTG
>NW_004443970.1:12008737-12045416 GCF_000243295.1 Trichechus manatus latirostris
CATTAGGGCAGAATTAAATGAAATAGAGAATAGAAAAACAACTGAAAGAGTTAACACCACCAAAAGCTGGTTCTTTGAAAAGATCAACCGAAACGATAAACCGTTGGCCAAACTGACAAAAGAAAAAAATGAGATAGGTGCCATCATAACAGACCCAACTGAAGTTAAGAGAATCATAACAGGATACTATGAAAAACTGTACTCCAACAAATTTGAAAACCTAAAGGAAATGGACAAATTTCTAGAAACACACTACCTATCTAAACTAACACAAACAGGTAGAATGTCTAAATAAATCTATAACAAAAGAAGAGATTGAAAAGATAATTTAAAAAACTCCTAACAAAAAAAAAGCCCTGTCCCTGACGGTTTCACTGGAGAATTCTACCAAACTTTCAGAGAAGATTTAACACCGCTACTACTAAAGGTATTTCAGAGCATAGAAAATGATGGAATACTCTCAAACTCTTTCTATGAAGCCACCATAACCCTGATATCAAAACCAGGTGAAGACACCACAAAAAAAAGAAAATTACAGACCAATATCCCTCATGAACATAGAGGCAGAAATCCTCAACAAATTCTAGCCAATAGAATTCAGCAACATATCAAAAAAAAATAATTCATCATGACCAAGTATGCTTCAAACCAGCTATGCAGGAATGCTTCAACATTAGAAAAACAATCAATGCAATCCATCACATAAATAAAACAAAAGATAAAAGAGAACCACATGATCTTATCAACTGATGCAGAAAAGGCATTTGACAAAGTCCAACACCCATTCATGATAAAAACTCTCAGCAAAATAGGAAAAGAAGGGAAATTCCTCAACATAATTAAGGGCATTTATACAAAGCCAACAACCAACATCATCCTAAATTGAGCGAGCCTGAAAGCATTCCCCTTGAGAACAGGAATCAGACAAGGATGTCGTTTATCACCACTCTTATCCAACATTGTGCTGGAAATCCTAACCAGACCAATCAGGCAAGAGAAAGAAATAAAGGGCACCCAAACTGGTAAGGAAAAAGTAAAAGTATTCATATTTGCAGATATGATCTTATACACAGAAAACCCCAAAGAATCCACAAGAAAACTACTAGAACTAATAGAAGATTTCAGCAAAGTATCAGGATACAAGATAAACACAAAAAATCAGTTGGATTCCTCTACACCAACAAAGAGAACTTTGAAGAGAAAATCAAATCAATACCGTTTACAATAGCCCCCAAGAAGATAAAATGCTTAGGAATAAATCTAACTAGAGACAAAAAAGACCTATACAAAGAAAACTACAAGACACTACTGCAAGAAACAAAAAGAGATCTACATAAGTGGAAAAACATTCCTTGCTCAAGAAAGACTCAACATTGTGAAAATGTCAATTCTATCCGAAGAGATCTGCAGATACAATGGAATCCTGATCCAAATTCCAATGATGTTTTTTAAGGAGATGGAGAAACAAATCACCAACTTCATATGGAAAGGGAAGAGTCCCCGAACAAGTAAAGCATTACTCAAGAAGAAGAACAAAGTGGGAGGCCTCAAACTACTTGACTTTAGAACCTATTACATCACCACGGTAGTCAGAACAGCTGGGTACTGGTACAACAACAGATACATAGACCAATGGAAGAGAATTGAAAATCCAGACATAAATTCATCCGCCTTCGAGCAGCTGATATTTGACAAAGTCCCAAAGTCTGTTAAATGGGGAAAAGACAGTTTGTTTAACAAATGGTGCTAGCATAACTGGATATCCATCTGCAAAAAAATGAAACAAGACCCATACCTCACACCATGAACAAAAACCAATTTAAAACAGATCAAAGACCTAAATATAAAATCCAAAACGATAAAGATGATGGAGGAAAAAATAGGGGCAATGCTAGGAACCCTAATGGATACCATAAACAGAATATAAAACATTACTAACAATGTACAAACACCAGACAAGAAACTAGATAACTGGGAGCTCCTAAAAATCAAACACTTACGCTCATCAAAAGACTTCATATAAAGGGTAAAAAGACAACCCGCAGACTGGGAAAAAAATTTTGGCTATGAAATATTCAATTAGGGTCTAGTCTCTAAAATCTACAAAATACTGCAAAACTTCAACAGCAAAAAGTCAAATAACCCAATTAAAAAATAGGCAAAGTATAGGAACAGGCACTTCACCAAAGAAGACATTCGAGCAGCTAATAGATACATGAGGAAATGCTCACAGTCATTAGCCACTGGAGAAATGCGAATAAAAACTACAATGAGATATCATCTCACCCCAACAAGGCTAGCATTAATCCAAAACACACAAAATAATAAATGTTGGAAAAGTTGTGGAGAGACTAGAACACTTATACACTGCTGGTGAGAACACAAAACGGTACATCCACTTTGGAAATCGATTTGGTGCTTCCTTAAAAAGCTAGAAATAGAAGTTCCATATGATCCAGCAATCCCACTCCTTGGAATATATCCTAGAGAAATAAGAGCTGTCACATAAATAGATACATGCACACCCATGTTCATTGCAGCACTGTTCACAATAGCAAAAAGATGGACACAACCTAGGTGCCCATCAACGGATGAATGGATAAACAAACTATGGTATATTCACACAATGAAATACTATGGAACAATAAAGAACAATGATGAATCCGAGAAATATCTCACAACATGGATGAATCTGGAAGGCATTCTGCTGAGTGAAGTTAGTCAGATGCAAAAAGGTTTAAACACAGAAGAAAACACTTTTTCATGGTTACCAGGGTGGGGAGGGAAGGAGAGGGGAATTCACTAACTAGATAATAGACAAGAATTATCTTAGGTGAAAGAAAGGACAACATACAATGTAGGGGAAGTCAGCACAAGTAGACTAAAGCAAAAGCTAAGAAGTTTCCTGAACACAACCAAACACTTCAAGGGATAGAGTAGCAGGGGCAGGGGTCTGGGGACCATGGTTTCAGGGGACATCTAGATCAATTGGCATACCCAAGTTTAAGAAAATATTTTACATCCCACTTTGGTGAGTGGCATCTGGGGTCTTAAAAGCTTGTGAACAATCATCTAAGATGCATCAATTGGTCCCAACCTACCTGGAGCAAAGGAGAATAAAAAACACCAAAGACACAAGGAATATATGAGCCTAAGTGACAAAAGGGACACAAAAACCAGAGACTCCATCAGCCTGAGACCAGAAGAACTAGATGGTTGCCTCTGACAGGGAACACAACAGAGAGTCCCTGACGGAGCAGGAGAAAAGTGTAGTGTAGAACTCAAATTCACGTAAAAAAAAACAGACTTAATGGTCTAAGACTAGAGGAACCCCAGAAGATATGGCCCCTGGACTCTCTGTTAACCCAGAATTGAAACCATTCCCAAAGCCAACTCTTCAGACATAGACTGGACTATAAAACATACAAAAAAAAAAAAAAAAAAAAAACTTGGGAAGAGTATGCTTCTTAGTTCTAGTAGATACATGAGACTAAATGGGCAGCTCCTGTCCGGAGGAGGGATGAGAAGGCAGAAGGGGATGGGACCTGGTTGAATGGACACGGGAAACCTGGGGTGGAAAGGTGGAGTGTGCTGTCACATTATGGGGATTGCAGCTAGGGTCACATAACAATACGTGTATAAATTTTTGTACGAGAAACTAACTTGGGCTACAAACTTTCACCTAAATCATAATAAAAAATTATTACTTATTTATTCCAGCTTCTTCTCTATATTGACATCTACAACTCATATTTAAGAGGATCCCTACAGTATCAGCTATGTAATAAACAACACACGCTTGGTAAGTTTGTAAACCAGGCTTTATTTTAGTACTTTGGTGCCTTTTTCTCATGTAGTTGAAGATTATTCGCTCTACTTCAATGGAAGTTAATTTTAATGCAAAAATTAAAGGCTTTATTAGCAAAGCTAACTATATCAAAACAAAAGACATTTTAAATTTCACATTTATGATTCTTTTTCCTATTCCATCTCAATAGATAGACAGATACATAGGTATATAGGAGCCTTGGGTGCACAATGGTTAAGAGCTCAGCAGCTAACCGAAAGGTGGGCAGTTTGAACTCTCTAGCTGAGCCACAGGATAAAGAACTAGCAATCTGCTCCCATAAAGATTTCAGCCTAGGAAATCCTATGGGGCAATTTGACTCTGTCATATGGGGTTGTTATGAGTAGGTATCAACTCTGGCACACAACAACAACACATACATAAATGGTATATAGATACAGATATTGTTACTGTTGTTAGTTACCTTGAGTCAGCTCTGACTCATAGTGACCCCATGTACAACAGAACAAAATATTGCCTGGTCCTGTGCCATCCTCATGATTATTGGTATGCTGGAGTCCATTGTTGCAGCCACTATATATCTCAAGGGCCTTCCAAACTAGGTGGCTCATTTCCTAGCACCATATTGAACAATATTCTGTTGTGATACATAGGGTTTTCATTGGCTACTTTTTAAGGGAACAGATTGCCAGGTCTTTTCTTCCATGGAGCCACTGGTGGGTTCCAACTGCCAAGCTTTGTGTTAGCAGGTGAGCATTTAACCATTGCTCTACCAAGCCTCCTGACACAGCTATAGCTATAGACAAAACAAGAAGCCCTGGTGGCGCAACATTAAGCTCTCAGTTTGGTTGGCAGTTGGAACCTACCCAGTTGCTCTGTGAGAGAATGACATGGCGATCTGCTCCCATAAAGATTACAGCCTAGGAAACCCTATGGCACAGTTCTACTCTGTCATATAGGGTCTCTATGAGTCGAAAATAGACTGAATGGCACTTAACAATAACAATAGCATAGTAGTAGCTATCGATACAGATATTTGTGTGTGTGTGTGTGTATTTTTTGTTATAGATTTAAATGCTATCTCAAGTGTCAGTCTTTCATAATGTGACAGAAACTGTCCCATACCACAAACTGAAAGGACTGTGTGTTGACAGAGTTCTCTGCAAAGGGACTTAGGAAAGTATCTTAAGAAAATCTTACGAAGTTTGGCAACTACTGGAGAACAATCTCTAACATATGAATTTCTTTTCTTTTTATTTTGTTTTATTTATTTTTTTTTTTTTACTGTACTTCAGGTGAAGGCTTACAGAACAAATAGTTTCTCATGAAACAGTAGTACACATACTGTTTTATGACTTTGGTTAACAACCCCACAACATATCAACCTTCTAACTTCTCAACATCTTTTTTTTTTCTGGTGAAAATACACATAGCCAAAGATAAACCATTTCAAAAATTTCTACATGCACAGTTCAGTGACATTGACTACGCTCTTCCAATTGTGCTGTTATTCTCACTTAAGATGAAGGCTTACAGAACAAAACAGTTTCTCATTTAACAGTTACTACAAATGTTGCCCTATGACAATGGTTAACAATCTCACAACACATCAACAATATCCTTACTCAACCTTGGGTTCCCTATCACCAGCTTCCTTGTTCCCTTCTGCCTTCTGGCCCTTGTCAATGGACTCCTGTACCTCGTTAGTCTCATTTGGTTTTACAGGGCTGTCCACTCCCAGGCTGAACAGTGAACCTCGGAGATAACTTCACCACTGAGCTAAAACAGTGTCTGGGGGCCATACTCTCGGGGTTTCTCCAGTCTCCTTTAGGCCAGTAAATCTGGTCTTTTTATTGTGCGTTAGAATTATGTTCTACATCCTTCTCCAGCTCTTTTTTTTTTTAAGTAATATGCCTCCTTTGAACTGTCTCTCTGTTGATTTTTACCTCTTTGCACCACTTACACCAGCAGAATGTCAAGATGATGCCTACATTCTGAGCACACAAGGCCAATGTGCTGCACTGGCCTGGGAATGCCCTGAAGTCCTTTGTTTAAAACATTTCTGCTTTTGCAGAACATTAAAAACTCATTTTTGACTTTTACGTTTTAAACAGTGGTTGTCAGGATATATGAATATACATTTTGGGCCAACCCTTTGGCTTATGGCATTTCTATTCCTTCAACGTTGTGCCTGCTGCAGTCGGAAGCTGTGCTCTTGCTGGAGAACACAGTAGCAGACTGGATACAAGCTCTGCAGAGAAGGAGGATTTGTCAGCAGTGTGTCCCTGCCCTTCCAAGGAAAAGTAAGCAGTCTTGGAGTATTTGTTCCCGGACCCGTTGTTTTCCTAATTAATCATATTGTGTGTAAAAATTATAATGATTGTTTTGCTGCAAGACAATTGTAGACACGTAAATGTTTCCAGGTTCTCAGTGAGGCTTTTTCTCAGATACTCAGCATCACTATTCAGTTCTCCCTCAGTTTCCATCTTCACTGTCGGGTCATCAATTTCTTTCTATCCGTAGCCTAAATAATTTCACATCAAAATAGATTGTACATCCATTAGGCCCTGATAATTAAAACCTCTTTCTAGCACTCTCGATCTTATAGCTAGCATTGTTGAGTATGTTATGGTAAAAGCCATTCCACGTGTATTTTTTGACAATATCATTGTAAGTTCTCAGCCCTCATCTGCCCCCCTCCCCTGATCCTGAGTGAGGTCTTATCCATTAGGAGCAATTCACCCCTCTAGTGGCAAGATCTGGGTATTGCAGCTTGAGATCTGGCAACTAGCTAAGCTTCATAGCTGAAAGAGCATCTGCAGACTTTTCTTTTTTAATACATAAGATTTTTCCTTTTTATGCTGGTTTGTTATTAAATATACCCAATATAGAAATTTCTTTAAAATGTTAATTTTCTTTCTTATGTTTATACAGAGGGAAGTGTTTAGAGCTTATAAACAGGCATTACTAAAACTGAAAGTCTTTTGTTTATACCCATCTCTATTTCTCTCTTGTTTATAGTCAAATAGGAATTGATTGGGAAAATGGTTTCTTGTATACTTATAGAGTTAAATAATAGTGAAGAGTAGTTTTTCCCCATATGCTTCCTATAAACCGAAAAGTTACATTAAAATCAATAATTTGGCACCAATGGGAAAAACTGTTCAAAGTGGATTATGGTCAGAAAACAGTGATATTACTCATACCAATGAATACTCATAGCTATTGTAGAAATGATGTGAAAATTCCGATTTCAGCTCTGCTATCGCAACATCCTTGTCAGTTAGAACTGAAAAACTCAAGAATTACTAGCACTCGACTACTAGCCAAAGGAGCCCTGGTGGCACAAGGGTTCAGTACTCTGCTGCTAACCGAAAGGTTGGCAGTTCGAACCCACACAATGGCGCCTCAGGAGACAGGCCTGGAAATCTGCTTCTGAAAGGCCACAGGCTTGAAAACCGTAAGGAGCAGTTCTACTCTGCACACATAGGACCTCCTGAAGTCTGAATCAACTAGAGGGCAACAACTAACAACAACAAGTGGTCGCAAAGGTTGAAATAGTGGCAAAGTGTGGCCCCATGTCTCCTGATTCTCAAACTCACAGCTCTTCCTAGCGTGTGATACTGACAATTACGGCACCACTCTAAAGTCAGAGGGAATGGATTTGAATCCCACCTTGGCTGTGGACCAACGGGATGATCATGGACAAGGCCATTAACCACTCTGCGTTTCCCAATTGTATCTGCATAGCAAGGCTGAAGGTGATGCCCGCCTCAGAAATGTTTTTGTGATCATTAAGATGAGATGCTGTAGGAAAATTACTTGTTACAGGACGTGCTCCTTAAGTATTCTATATGTGTTGACAATCTGCCCTATTAGTATTATTGCTATTAGTTGCTTTTCTCTCTGTTGCTTTGGAGAAATCTAAAAACAGAACTTCCTTTCACTCTCAGGAGTACATGGATATGTAAATTAAGGGACATTTAAGTCTTTGCTTTTTAATCCATTACTCATAAGTATTTTAGTGCTATGAGAGCATTACTAATCTTACCCTTCATTTATGTAGTAATATAAGGGGATAACAGCTGTTTTAAGATTTTGATTTTTTTTTAGAGTATCATATGTATTGCCTCTGTTAAGCCAGATTTGTAAAATAATTCTTGTCTAATTTAGATACTATGGCATAATAGAAACCATAGATTATGAAGTGCAAATGAGATTCTTTTTTTTCTTCTGCTGACATCATAACAGTTTTTACAGAGCCATTATCATCTCACGGGATACGGATGTCATGCAGTCACGATCCTCAGATCATAACGAGGTGGACCATTAGTGCCTCCTTTGGAGACCTTATGGTCTGAGATGTTAATGAGCCTTTGGGGAACCCTAAATCCTGGGATGGTTGGCAGGGTACTCCAAACCGTAACAGAACCTTCTTTGCAATGACAATCGATCCTGTCAATTTCTATTAAGGAGCTTCTTAATTCCCCAATCATTAAGACAGTGGAAGGACTTATTATACTAGCTTGTAATTAGAGGAGCTTTCAGCCATAAATCCCTTCTGTCAAGTCTTTCCTTTATTCAATGTGGCATGAGTAAAGGGTAAGGCTCTTACCAGAGGAACTTTAGAGACAACATCTATCTCGGGGAAATAGTGCAAGACGAAGATTCTCTCTGGTTTCATCCTTGATCCCTTTGGCCCCTATTCACTCCCCTGTAGAGACAGAGAACAAATGAGACCCCTTCTGTAAAATCTAGACGTCTCCAGCCATGGGTATGGCAAGCATCTCTTGTCACAACTGTCGTTTGGATTGGACTGTGTTTGAGTATTTACGGTAGGCATTACAACGGAGAAATGCAAGTTCAAAGCACAATCTCTGTCCTTAAATAATTTACAATCTGATTAGAAAGAGTGGGTGATAAAGGTACAATAATAACATCAGAATTCAAGGCAATAATATAGAAAAGAACAGAGGTAGTGCTGGGGTGATTTCCCAACGATTGGTACAAGAAGAATGTACTGTGAATTAAATGAGAAAATATGTGTGGAAATAGATGTTTGATGAATATTACATTCTTTCTTATTTTAGAGACTGAGTTCAATATGATCTGTTTACTATTGATAATTCTTTATGCCTCGGTTTCTCAATAGTTAGATGGCTGAATTAATTCAGCTAGAAAATATTACTAGATGATTAGATGACAGACTCATTGCATTTTTTGTTATTTTCTATAAAGGGAAATAATCCACAGCATGCTAAAGTGATAGGTGCCATAGAAATATTCAGATAGGGAGACATGTGAACTTGATTACAACAAATGAGGTTTACTATTGAAACTCAAAATTTATTGCTGCAAAAAAACAAAGCAGGGAGTCAACTAGGAACAGAAATTATGTGCTGCCATAAAAATAAACAAATGGAAGAATCCAAACCATTGACCTTGAATGTACAGAAACTTGAAGTTCCCTCATTCTTTTTGATAGTCCTGGACTAAATTTCATTCTACCTCAAGCAGACCCACATTTGGCTTATCACCGAAATTTCATTGCTGATATTTTCCAGTAATAAAACTTTTCTAATCTGAAGCTAAATATATAGAAAATCTCAACTGTGTTGGAGAAGAAATAAATGGCTGCTTATGCATTCTGTGTTTTGGGAATTTGAGTTAGTTTTATTGTGGTGTTTTCAAATCAGGTCCTGCATCGCAACATTTCTGAGTCAAAGCTCTGAGTGAATAGAACATTTAGAAAGGGGTCTGAGCTTTGCTGTAAATTGTTAATAAAATACTTTTGGGTTTCAGTTTCTCTATCTTTAGAGAACTGGTGCTTATAGAAAGAGCCCTGGTGGCTCAGTGGTTAAGCCGCTAGGCTGTTAACCAAAAGGTCTGCGATTCAAACCCACCAGCCACTCCATGGAGAAAAAGCTGTGGCAGTTTGCCTCCGTAAAGATTTACAACCTTGGAAGTCCTGTGGGGCAGTTCTACTCTGCCCTACAAGTTCACTATGAGTAGGAATAGACTCAGTGGCAATGAGTTTGGTTTTGGTTGGTGCTCAAAGGAAGTTCAGAAACCGGGGTCCATGGAAATATATTGGAGGCATTCTTCATTGTTCTATTTAAGTTCCTGAGGCAATCCATCTTTTATTTTATTTATTTATTGATTTATTCCTCCTTTATTTAGAATCACTTTATATTTGACTATCATATCAGGGAAATCCAAGTAGCTGGACTAAGCCCTGAGGGTATTGGTGGTTCAGTGGCAAAATTCTCACCTTCCTGGAGGAAGCCACAGGTTCAATTCCCGGCCAATGCACCTCAAGCATAGCCACCACCCATCTCTCCGTGGAGGCTCGCGTGTTGCTATGATGCTTATCAGGTTTCAGTGGAGCTTCCACACTAAGATGGGCCGGGAAGAACAGCCTGGAGATCTACTTCTGAAAATCAGCCAGTGAAAACCCAATAGATCACAACATGAGGATAGCGCAGGGCCAGGTGGTTTTTCATGACATTGTTCATGGGGCTGCCATGAGTTGGGGGCAGACTCGATGGCACCTAACAATAACAACCTAATAAGCCCTAAAGATAGATACAGTAAGCAAGCCTATTTCAACATCTACAACTTCCAAGGGCATTTCACTAGCCTCCTGAGTTCATCCATCATACCCACTTCTTCTGCTACTCAAACAGGAAAGGCCCTTTAAAGTACTGACCACTCTCCACGGTGTTAACTATTCCCTATGTGAACATACTGCCTTCTTGTCACAAAGTTGCTTAAAAGGAAATGTGAAAAAGCAAGAACACACAAACAAAAAGAGTAAGGCACATGGCTTCTTGCTCCCTACCTGCTTTCTGCTTCCTGCAGACATGATTAAACATACACACACACACACACACACACACACACACACACACACACATCACACATGGTTTTTTTCCTTCCTCTACTAATAGCCCCAAACGGACAGCTCTATTGCAAGGGGCTTTATTTAGAAAGTGAGAGAACAGTTGAGAATTCTATCAGGTATTTGAGTAACCCTCAGGGTCATACAACCTTTAACTCAGGAACTGAGCAGCTTCTCCTCAAAACAGAGCTTTGTGTGATATCAACCACATCAGCAGCCTCTATCTGCAATCTCCAAGAGGGCACACCCTTGTCTCAATCTTCAGATGTGGATGATGTGCGTTTATGTGTACACAGAGAGATATGTACCAGGGCTGTTGAAAGAAGACGGAACATTAGTTCCAGATCAAATTTGAGATTAAACACACACACACACAGAGAACCAAATATAAACCCTGGAAGGGCAGATAGTAAATTGGATAAGCTTCAAAATGATAAGACTAACAAGAGAGAATTCTAAGGCAAGAATGGAAAGCAGAATGCATCTACCCTAAGTTGTTGCTGAGGGAGAAGTTAGAGTGAAACCTGGGCAGCCTTGGCTACTTTTCTTGCTTATACAGAAAGGCATTACCTGGGCACTGTTGCAAGACCATGGCAATTATTGGTAAGCACTACATCTCCCTCCACGGGGTGTCCAGTTATACTAAGAAGAGAAGGAGCTGGGTCAGCAGCTTCGACTGATTCGGGAAGGAAGTAGGAAATAGAAGCTGATCTCCTTTAGAAATGCCTTCCAACCTGTGTGTAAAGGAAGCAGTTTCCTGGCCTGCTGATACTCTAGCCAGCACTGTCCAATAGAATTTCTGCAACAGCGGAACTATTCCATATCTGCTCAGTCCAATATGGTAGCCGCTAGCCTCAGGTGGCTGCTGAGCACATGAAATGTGGTTTTTGCAACTGAAGCAGCTAACAACAACAGATATTCGAGGCTATTTAAATGTCATTTAATTATAATTAAATAAAATTAAAAATTCATTTCGTCAGTTGATCCTCTGATCTGAAACCAGTCATGGTGATGGCACAGGACCAGGTAGTGTTTCATTCCATTGTGCATGGGGTCACCATGAGTCGGGGGCAGACTAACAATATAATGCTTTGGGAATTAAAATGGGATTGTTACTGGCTTGGCCTTTCCCAATAAGGGACTCGGGAAATTAGGTATCTTATATTTTGCTGCAATTCCACTATTATTTCTACAATAGAATGAACACGTATGTAGGAAATTTCCTCCAAGAGTGCAAAACCCTTTCAAAGTAAACCTCATTAATCTTCCCAGCAACATCTGGCTGAGAGGGCAAGCTCTTTTGTGAGAGCTGCTACCTCAAGTCTCAGGTGGATGAACTTGTTAGGGCCGTGTGACCAAGCTGAGATGAGCTCCGGACCCAACTCATGGAATTGATGTCTGAATACTTGGCAACTTCCTAGGCTGCTGTGTCTGAAGACTCTACACTAGTAACAGAAAGTGCTTTCATCTGAGTTTTGCACCTTGCCACTGTGACACCTGCATTTTCCTGATGAGTTGGGCATGTAGAGGGGAGTTCAATGAGTTGGTCCCTGAATGAGTCAGCCCTGCTCAAAGGAAGTAAGTGTATGACCCCAGAGCATCCTCCAGGAATCTTTCTAAAATGGAAATTAAAAAATTGACAAGTCATGTCTATGTTCTTCCACCACCTGCTTCAACAAGGTCAATGATTCCCTCAATGCCCTCAGGATAAAATACAAAACTTCTGGGTCTATAAGGAAGGTCCTTTGTGATCTAGAACTACTTCTGCAACTAATTTCCTTTAATACCCATCCCTTCACACCCTTCTGTCCTGTGCAACTAAACTCCATGTGGTTCCAAGCCCCCAATTCATGACACTCCTTTTCCCTGAACTGGACTCCCACTCCCTCTTCACCCCCATCTCCACTTGCATACAGCCCACTCGGCAAGTTCCTTTTCCTGTTCAAAACTGTCATCAAACATTTCTACCTAGGGTGACCAAACCATCCCAGTTTGCATGGGACTGTGAGGTTTTTTTGGGACTCACAATTTCATTGCTAAAAGATGGAAATCTCAAATAAGTGGAGAGAAGCTGGTCACCCTACCCCACTCTTCACAAACAGAAAAAATCCCTCTTTTATCTATAATTCTTCTACACTTTTTTTTTTTAATGACATTATGCATGGCACATTGCATTGCTTTTATTTATGTCTTCCCTATTAGAACACAAACTCTGAGGATAGGGACCTTGCTTCATTGATCTCTGGAGCCCTGGGCAGTTTTCCTTAACAGTGGCAGAGCCTTAGAGTTACCTGAAAAGTTTTTGTTTTGGTTTTTTTGTGCGTGTGTGTGTTTTGTTTTAATACCAATGCTCAGGTCCCCACCTCCCATTCTGATTTAATTGATCCAGGGTGAGTCCTGGGTGTGGGTTATTTTTTGAAGCTTAACCAAGTGATTCTAATGTGCAGTCAGTGTTGCTAACACCTGCTCTAGGGTAATGATTCTCGGTTGGGGGCATGTGTGCATAAGAACTACACACATCTCCCTCAGCCCAATTATCCGCAGATTCTAATTTAATTCATCAGCAGTGGGGTCCAGGCATCCATGCATCTGTATCTTTAAGCATCAGGTGATTCTCATTCATAGCTAGGGTTAACCACTGTTTAAATCGATAGATTAGGTAGATAGATAGAAAGATAGGGAAACTATCTTCCAGACCATTCCAACTGCCCTTAGCTCTTGCCAGGCCTCTTAACAAGTGCTGATCATAAACAGATTTAAATATCTATGTAATTAATACCTTCAAAGTATGACTCATGCCATTATAAAAGCTTGTTTTCCTCAAAAGTCTCTCCAACCTCAAGAGTATGGCCCCCGGAAACCCTTTTAACTCAGTACTGAAGTCACTCTTGAGGTTCACCCTTCAGCCAAAGATTAGACAGGCCCACAAAACAAACAATAATACATGTAGCTGAACCATGTATAGGAATCTAAATGGGCACACTAGCCCAGAGGCAAGGACAAGAAGGCATGAGGGGACAAGAAAGCTGGATGTATGGAAATGAGGAACCCAAGGTCGAGAAAGGGAGAGTTTGGACATGTTGCAGGGTCAGCAACCGACATCACAAAACAATATGTGTATTGATTGTTTAATGAGAAACTAATTTGCTCTGTAAACCTTCATCTATAGCACAATAAAAAAAAGTCATCACCACATCAACAAAGTACACACTTCTCTACCTTCAAATCCCCATTCAATTACTCAGTCCTTCTGAAAGCCTTTCTCCCAATCTCTTTACTACTCTGCTCACATTAATGATTTTATCTTCCTTCCTGCCTGCTACGTAGCACTTATATAAAAGAATAGTTTTCTAACCCTGGTTTTGCTGTCTTTCTGTCTCCTAGCCTCCTACTGCTCAATCTGTGATGAACACAATCCAAATACATTGAATTTCTTTCTCTCTCTTGAGTGCACTAAAGCTAAATTCCCCAAGTCAGAAACTTTTCCCTTTGTCTGAAAGGGTTTGCTTGCAGATTTTCAAACATCCTGGTTCTTTCATGTCACTGAAGTCTCAGCTCAAATATCACATCCTCAGAGAGACCTCTTCTGTTTCCCCAGCCTAGAGTAACCGCCTCCAAGTCATCATTCTCTGTCTTACGAACCTCTGTTGGTTTCATCACAACTCTTATCATTTTGGAAATTATCTTGTCTTTTTTTTTTTTTTTTGGTTTTGTTTTTATGTCTAACTGTCCCTTACAGAATGTAAGCTCTACCAGAAAAAATAATGTGTATGTCATGGCTATATTACCAGCTACTAAAACAATACCTGGCTAACAATATTTACTGAAATTAAATAAATACTTACATATCCATAGATAAGGAGCCCTGGTGGCACAAATGGTTAAGCACTGGGCTGCTAACCTAAAGGTTGGTGGTTCAAATCCATCCAGTAGCTCCATGGGATGAAGACTTGGCAATCTGTTTTCTTAAAGATTAGAGGCAAGAAAACCCTATGGGGCAGTTCTACTCTGTCACATGGGGTTGCTATGAGTAGAATATCAATTTGAGAGCACCTACCAGCAACAACAACATATGCATAGATAGCATAGGAGCTCTCTAGCTAACCAACATCACTGTATCTGGGGCTGTTGACTTACCCACCAAACTTACGCACTTGGACGTCTTAGTTTCCTAGGGTTGCCATAATGTAAGCTGATGGCTTTAAAGAACAGAAATTTATTGTCTCACAGTTCTGGAGCCTAGAAGTTCAAATTCATTATGCAGCCAGGGTTATGCTCTTTCTGTTAACTCTAGGGTAAGATCCTTCTTTGTTTCTTCCAGCTTCTGACAGCCCCAGGCAACTCTTGGCATTCTTTGGCTTGTAGACACATCTTCACATAGTTTCCGTGTGTTGCTGTCTTCTGTTCTCCCTTTTTATAAGATACTACTCGAAGGGATTGGAGTCTCTGGGTGGTGCAAATGATTAATGCACTCAGCTGCTGACTGAAAGGTTGGTGGTTCGAGTCCATCCAGAAGCACCTAGAAAGAAAGACCTGGCAATATACTCTCAAAAATCAGACATTGACAACTCAAGGAGGCACAATTCTAGTCTGACACTCATGGGTTGCCATGAGTCAGAACTGGCAACTGGTTTAACTGGTCAAATGAGATTAGGCTTAGGACTCACCCTACTCCAGTATGACCTCCTTAATTTAACTTAATTTAACAAAAGAAAAATCCTATTTCTAAACAAGATCACATTCACGGGTAAAGAGGTTAGGATTTCAACATATCATTTGGGTGGACACAATTCATTCCATAGCAATGGAGCATAATTCAGATTTTTTTTTTTAAATGAGCAGAAAATACCTTTTACTACCTAAAATTTATGTCATATATTCAAGGTGGCATGATATAATGGAAACAGTGCACCTAATGTCATGTACTCCTTGTTTGGAGTATTCCATCACTTACTTGCTGTATCATCTAGGACAGCTTTACCCAAATGGTGACCATCAACATTAGCATCTACTGAGAGCTTGTTGGAGCCCTGGTGGCACAGTGGTTAAGTGATACAACTGCTAACCAAAAGGTCGGCAGTTCAAATCCACCAGCTGCTCCTTAGAAACCCTATGGGGCAGTTCTACTCTATCTTCTAGGGTCACTATGGGTCAAAATTGACTTGATGGCAATGGGCAGGGTTCAATGGGAGAACTTGTTAAAAGTGCAAATCCCCGGACCTACTGAACCAAAGTCTCTGGAGGTGGATCTCAGGAAGTTGTTTTACCAAGTTCTTCTTACAAATTCTCATGCTCACTAAACTTTGAGAAGTACTGATATAGGTCCAATTAGGAAATCCTCTGAGCCCCAGTAACTTCCTTTATGTTGTAAAACTGTTCATGGAGTAAGTGATAATGATGTATGCAGACGTGCTTAGCACATAGGAGGTGCTTAAGATATAACAGTTTCCTTGCATTTACCCATATTTTTTAAGAAAACAGCTTATACCTAATTACTCTGATTTGGGCAGAATTCTGACAATCTATTTTTCCTGGATGTCCAGCCCACGACAAGAAGGTTGGAAGGCCTGGAAGTAAGCTAACTGCCTAGCCACAAGCAAAGAAAGAGAAGAGCTATAAAAAGTGTGTCCATCCGGGGTCATTTAGGACAGGGGCAAATAGCCCTTCATACCTCAATAGTTCCTTATATTATAGCACAGTTCAATAATTGATGTCCATAATGATGATCTTGCATTATCAAGTAAATGCAAAATTCTTCTCTGGAGCCTCTGTTCAAGTGTGTTCAACTTCTATTTAAAAAAGATTTCCATTTGAGATATTTAAATCTTTTTTTTTTTTTTTTTTTCCTAGCCAGAATGGGACAAGCTTTGGTTATTTGGAATATTTGCTTGGATAAAATTACCTTATTCTTGGAAGAATCCAGAGGAATAATACAGTAGAATGTATTTGTTAACTTATTTCCCCTAGTGAATAAGACACTATTTAACAGAAGGGACTGGGTCTTCTCTGTCCTTGAAAACCCCATTCAGCACCTAGTTCAAGTCCCTCCATACAGTATGTTCCCAGAAAGGCTGTGGCCAAAGAAGTAACCCACACTTCCACTGCAGAGAGAGAATTGGTCACCACTGCAATCACTGCCCTCTTGGATACCCTTTAAGTTTGTGCTCTTGCCAGATAAGCTAAAGGGATAGCAATTCTCAAAGTCACTGGCATTTATTGAAAGCCAAAGAAATTAGTGAGCTCTGACATTTATAGGTCTTAAACATTAAAGAAGTTAAAAGTAGTTCAAGCAAGGTTCAAGTCTTAAATGTAATACTATAAGAGCTGCTGTTAATTCTCCAATAATTATTGAGTTTATTATTTCAATAGCCTGATTTACAGTTGCAGTTCAACTCCAAGTTAAACAACATGGTCTCTCACCTTCCAGACTCCTCAGTTTCCCAATGACCTGAATTGTGTCTGATGGGGTATTCCTTAATGGTTCACAATTTTGAGTACTTACTATGTGTCAGGAGCCCTGGTGACATAATGGTTAAGAGCTCGGCTGCAAACTAAAAGAGCGGCAGTTCAAATCCACCAGCTACTCCTTGGAAACCTTGTGGGGCAGTTCTGCTCCATCCTATAGGGTTGCTATGAGTCAGCATTGATTCGACAACAATGGGTTTTTAACAGGGTACTATGTGTCAAGATTTGTTTTAGTTGCTTCGCATGTGTTAATTCATTTAATCTTCACAATAACCCAATAAGGTAGAGACTATTATGAAGTGCATTTTATAGATGAAGACTCAAAAGCACAGAAAGGCTAAGTAATTCCCCCAAGGTTACATACCTAATAAGTGGTACAGTTATGATTTACACTCAGCGTCTGTATAGTAAACCATTCTGTAACTCTTAATTATTGATTATGCGGACAGAGGCCATAAAGATTTGACTCAGGGCAAACTAGAAGTTAGGAAAATCTTTCCGTCCTACTGGCACTCCCCCTCCATTCTCTGCTTCAGCACCCCATCCACCACCCCTAATAGCATTCTGAGAATGGATGAGACTGTCAGGCAAATCATGAAAAGCAATGGCTTAATAGCTGCTTGACATCTCTGCTACATTCGCTGCTCTAAACTCAGTACAGGGAGTTTGGCTACCAAGAGCTCTAGGAAAGACCTCATTGCAAATGAGGTCAAAATCATTGGTTAATAGAAGGCCTTGGCAGTATTTGTTGGCTTGATTTTACTCATCTATCCTTGGTCTCGATCTCTATAGGCATGAATAATTGATGCCCAGCTACATTTCTTTCGAAACCATTGACTGCATTTTGTACGTTCATATATATTAGTTGTACAGCTAATGCCTTACTCTGTAAGAAAAAGCATGGAGGGTAACACTGGTACAAAACTCTTTCAGAAAGGAAGCAGGCATTTGCTTAGTTGAGTCCTGGTAGCACACTGGTCAAGCACTCCACTGCTAACCTAAAGTCTGGTGGTTCAAATACACCCAGCAGCTCTGTGGGATAAAGAAAGATCTGGCACTCTGCTTCCATAAAGATTATAGCCAAGAAAATCCTATAGGGCAGTTCTACTCTGTAACACATGGGGTCACTATGAGTCAGAATCAACTTGATGGCACACAACAACAACAATTGAATAAAGTAAACAAAAGCTGCCAAACAAGTTTGAAGCATAAATAAAATAATTTCTCTGGCGAGGACAGCAGACTCATCCCTGAAAGAAGCCATTTTTTCCGGACAGGTCTTGAGCCTGAATGTTCGATGAAAGAGCAGATAGGAGCAGTCTCTTTCACTTCTTCTGAGGGAGATGCAGGGCTCTGTCTGTATGGCTGAATGAGAAAACTCTTTTGGCTTTTCAGTGAATACGGAATAAATGTCACTTTCTTTGGAAATGACCTTTCTGCTATTCTCATCTTTGTATATAAAGTTGCTCTGTGAGAAAATCCATGCCTATGAATTTCATTTCTGAAGGTACAACAGAATCATTCCATAGACATTTTCAAGATGGATGGACTAAAAAGTATCAGAATTAGAGATGAGAGGCAATTTCTTCACTGATCTTGAAAGAATCAACACCATGAGTTTCTCTTTAGAGTAATTCAGTGGGGTGTTTTAGATTCTCATCAGATGAGTACCTGGTTCAAAATATGTTGTACGTTTCCTAGGAAGGGGTATGTTTAGAATTGTTAGGCTTTCATTAGCCAAAGAAAATTGATAGCATGTCCCCTTCTTTGGGGATTTTTTGTGGCCCTTCTGTCCCTAAAACATAGTGAGCTCAAATTGTCTCTTTTGAAATTTTAGAGATGGGCATATTCATGATGGTGTTAATGAAAAACAAAACTGTATACTCTGCTGTAGAATTGCCAGACATACACAGACGTCAACATCCATTGCCTTCTAGTGGATTCCAACTCATAACACACAGGTTTTAATGGCTGCATTTGTAAGAGGTGGATACTCTAGCTTGTACAAGCCGAGACTGGCTGCAAATGTGTTGCATTTTCCCAGAACTAATAATGCAATGCCAGAAACAATCAAGCTTTTAAAAAAATCTCAGCTGTCTGACAAATGGATGATCATCATTATAGCAAATCACTATGCACCTAAGAACAAATGAAGTTTACAGTTCAGTGCAATTCAGTGGCCAGATTTCATCACTAGCCCTCTGTCATGGATTGAATTGTGTCCCCCAAAAAATGTGTGTAGCAACTTGGCTAGGTCATGATTCCCAGTATTAGATGATTGTGTTATCTGATGTGATTTCCTTATGTGTTGTAAACTCTACCACTATGATGAGATTATATGTGATCTCCTCATGTGTTATAAATTCTATCACTGTGATGAGGTTATACTGATAGGTTGACAAGATTAGTGTCTTAATGCAATCTCTTTTGAGATATAAAATAGAGAAGCGAGCAGAGACACATGGGAACCTCATATCACCAAGAAAGCAGTGCTGGGAGCAGAGTGTATCGTTTGGACCTGAGGTTCCTGCGCGGAGAAGCTCCCAGACCAAAGAAAGATTGATGACATAGACCTTCCTCCAGAGGCAACAAAGAAAGCGTTCCCCTGGAGCTGATGCCCTGAATTTGGACTTGTAGACTCCTGGACTGTGAGAGAATAAATTTCTCTTTGTAAAGCCATCCGCTTATGGTATTTCTGTTGGAGCAGCACTAGATGACTGAGACACGCTCCAAAGTAGTACAATCGGTCATAGGAGTACCACAGGCAAGTTGAATTTAAAGATCAAACCAAACCCAAACCCACAGCTATAGAGTCGATTCTGACTCACAGCAACCCTACAGGACAGAGTAGAACTGCCCCATAGGGTTTCTAAGGTTGTAAATCTTTATGGAAGCAAACTGCCACATCTTTCTCCTGAAGAGTGGCTGGTGGGTTCAAACTGCACTGATCTTCTTGTTAGCAGCCCAATGCGTTAACCACTGTGCTACCAGGGCTTCCTTTAAAAATCAAACCAAGATCTAATGAAGCAACAACTATGATCCGACCTACTCCACTCCCAGTAGAACCACTCTGATCTGAGAATGGGCACCTTTCCTAAGTGTTCTTCCAAAATTATGTCCAATAATCTCATTGTTTTTGTACCAGGTCTTGCCTCAAAACACGGATGCCACTTTTCAAATGAAAAACAAAACAAAGTATGTAAGTGCAATCATTGGGTTGTAGGCTCCTTGAAAGAAAAAACTAGATGTTGCTCCCATTTTAGTCCTAACACCATACCTAGTCCACAGCACAATAGTTATTGAATAAAGTAACTAATCAATATATATAGTAAAATGTCATTAATCTATTAATCCATTAAAAATAGAATTTGTCTTAACTCATACAAGTTTTGAGCTTGGGTTTTGATCTGCACCCTTTTATAATGGAAAACACACATATTATTTACTTATAACAAATAAATTGACACAGGTTGCAGGTGTGGGTTGTGAAGGATAAGCTATGTTACATAGCATAAACTGTTTTTAAAGAGTTTTTAATGCAGTATTGATATACAGATAATTATTATGCTAATTTCACAGCCTCCCGATCTACTCATTAACACAGATACAAAGAATCAGCATGATGTAGTGGAAATACATTAAAAGGGTAATTAGGAGCGCTGGGCTCTGATTCCTGCTCCACTACTCATTAGCAGTGTCACCTTGGCCAAGTCACTTAAGCCCTTTGAGTCTGTTTCCTCTCCTGTAAAATGAAGAGATTGAACTAGAATCTCAGAAGTCCTCTTCCAGCCTTAAAATTTTACAATTCTATGATCTTAGTGAACAACCAAGTGGCAGCCACACTGTCCTTTTAATTCATTGGTTGCAATATTCTCTCATGGTGCAAATGGTTCAAGCAGTCAACTGCTAACTGAAAGGCTGGAGGTTTGAGTCCAGCCAGAGGTGCCTTGGAAGAAAGGCCTGGTGATCTACTTCTGAAAAATCAGCCATTGAAAACCCTGTGGAGCACACTTCTACTCTGACACACACAGGATCACCATGAGTTGGAATCAACTAGACGACAACTGGTTATCACAGGACTGCTTTTTGCACATGCTGTTCCCTGAGCCTGAGATAGTCTTCCCTCCCATTGCTTGCGCTTCCCTTATGGTAGCTAACTCCTCTAGTCCTTTAGAAGCTCCTTTCCTCATGGAAGGCTTCCTTGGTTTCTCTAGTCAAGTTTTCCTATGATAATCTTACATAATATTGTTCTTTGTAGCATTTATTACAATTGTAATTTTAGATGATTTGTTATACAATTAGTGTTCACCACCCTTCACTAGATTATTTGCTCCAAGAGGGCAAGGGCAGTGTCTGCTTTTCCTCTGCATTGTTTCACCAGTACCTAACTGATGCTTGTCACAGAGAAGGCACTCAAACAACAGTTGTGGAATAAACAATTGAGTGAATGAATGAACATGAGACACAGTGCTCAAGACATTGATTAATGTCTGTAACTAGAAGGAAGGCAGAGGTTGACACATATCAGCCTGACTCTCATTACTGTATGAATTTAAAAATAATAAAAAAGCCCTTTTTCAATTGTATTTTGTTTTTTTAATTAAGAGGTTATTTTCAAATTACTCAAAATTAATTTTTTTTAACTCATGTCCATGTCAAAATCAAAGTGAGAAGAATTTGAAACAAGCTTTTTTTTTTTTTTTGATATGGTGACATTTGGGGGAAGCGCGAGGTCTTGCGACCAGTTCCAACATAAATTAAACTTAGTTTTTTTTGTTGTTGTTTTTGTTTTTTTCCTCCATAAATGCTACCGCTGTCTTTCTGAATATGTGTAGAATTTCAGTTTGAAGTTTTTCTAACATCTTTTCCGTCATACATTATTCATTATCATCTGGAAAGGTATGTACACACACACACACACACACACACACACACACACATGCATGCATGCATACATACATATATGTCTTATCTAACTAAACTCTTAACACTTAATCATTCTTTTTGTTTTTAGCTCATGTTTCTCTGGCTTTTCAAGCCTGTTATGTTCTCCAGCTGTTTTCCCCATTCATTTTCTCTGGTTTTACACCTTTCCGTTGGTAATGAATTTTGAGCCAGAAGCACAGAAATTTCACATTTGCAGAAGTTCGCTGTATGCATATATTTCATGCTATTAACTCTAGGCTCAAATCACATGTAACTAAGCACAGATGCCCCCTGTCATCTTTGCCTTTTTCCAGAAAAGAGAAGAAATTGTGATTTGTAGTAAATCCTGGCACTAAAAGAATATCTCATATGTTTCTTTTTGTGACTGTTGTGGACTTGAAGGATGACATGTAATAATAAACTGTCAGATTTTGAAGGTGAGGTGTTTAGAATTTCAAGGAAAAGAAATGACGTATCAAATAGCGATATTACTATCAGAAGTGTGGCTAAATAAGTTGGGACAAATGACTTTATTTCGATGTTTTTGTATGTGAGCCACTGGCTATAGGCCCCAAAACGTGTCTGCCCATTTTCACACAGAACAGCAGTTTTCATACAATATCACCGGGGAGTCTACAATTTACATAAATATCATGGACAAGAGGTGTTTCATCTATAATTACTTCAAATTCTCCAAAACTCAAGATGCTGCCGCCATGCATTTCCTAAGACTATTCTTCACTAAATCATATTCCAAATCTTCTTTCTAGTCAACTTTGTGGATTAGTGACTCGTGAACTCTTAGAAAAGTAGAAATTAGACTACAGCCAATCTGGAAAGATTAAGTTTCCCTCTATTTTTTGCTTTGACTCAAATTTTGTAGTTTGATGCACCAATAAGCCTTTGATGCACCAGTAAACATCCTTTTTTTTTTTTTTAAGATCCTTGAGTTTTAACAAAATTAACATACAAGTCCTAAGAGAAGACATTTAGACATCAGTTGGCTTTTTCTGAAGAATAAAACACTCCAGAATATAGAAGTATAAAATAACAACCTATTTAGTGACTCCTAAGCCATTTGGTTTATCTGATCTGTGTCTGCTTGGGGATCTCTGCATTCAGCTGGGGATTGTCCTGGGGCTGGGTGTTCTAGGGTGGCATCACCTGTTTGGTATTTGGCACATGGCTGGTCTAAGGCAGGGCTTAGTATACTATGGACCTTGAGTCAAACCCACCTTGTTCTCTGTTTTTATACAAAACGATTTATTAGAACACAACCATGCTCATTTGTTTACTGATTATCTATAGCTGCTTTTGTGTTACAACAGCAGAGTTAAGTAGTTGGGCAAGAGATTATATGGCCTGCAAAGCTTAAAATACTTACTATCTTGCCAGTTACAGGAAAAAAGTTGCCAAGCTCTCTAGAGACAACTTGTCTCTATTCTATGTCAGCTAGGGAGAGAGCAAGTCACAATGTACCTTTGCTTGCATCGCAGATGTTAATGTCCCATTCACCAAAGCAAGTCATATGGTCAACCTCAAGTACAAGGAGTAAAGAAATAGACTCCACTTCTTAATGGGAGGAGGAACAACAGAAGTACATTGCAAGATGGTATGGTCACTGGGATGAGAAGAATATGTTGTCATTTTTTTGCAGTCTAACACAGCATCGCTAACCTCTTTATGCAGTAAAACAAACTTTTGACCTAGTAGACCATGTGTTGTTTTTTTGTTTTGTTTTGTTTTGTTTTTCCATTTTTTGTTATTAGTTACTGTCAGGTTGACCTTGACTCATGGCCACCCCATGGACAATGGAATAAAATGTTACCTGGTCCTGCACCACCTCTGTGATTGTTGGTATGCTTGAGTTCATTGTTGTGGCCACTGTGTATTTTGTGTGCCTTCCAACCACTACTATATCAGACAATACTGTGTTGTAATCCATAGAGTTTTCATTGGCTTTTATAAGTAGATTTCCAGGCCTTTCTTCCTAGTCTGTCTTAGTCTGGAAGCTGTGTTGAAACCTGTCTACCATGGGTGACCCTGCTGGTATTTGAAATAGCTTCCAGCCTCATAACAACACACAAGCCACCACAGTACAATAAAATGACAGACAGGTGGTGGTGTTTTCCATTTAGTTTCTCACTAAATTCCTTGACTTATACCTGAAGACCTCTTTCTACTCAGTCCTAGCCTCTCCCCACAAAGAGTTAAATGTGAGTGATTCAGTTTGGAGCCAGAAACAAAGACCAAGTCCTCCACTGTGAAATTCAATTGTTGCCAGTATAAGGGAGATCAAAAGATTTTCATGTATTCTGGCAGAGCTAGTTTCCCACACTCCTAGTGACTAGATTATAAAATGCCATAGAATCGAGAAAGGTGGAGAAAAATGGGTCACTCAGACAGAAAAAGATGAGATTGAAAAGCAAGGAGATTTTGCAAAGAGAGAATCTACAGACAATGGGTTAGGGGAATTGGCTGCATTCTGAGTCATTAACTAGTTGATCTTTTAGTTGCCTTTAAGTAAAGATAGGCCCATTCCCAGCAATCTGCCTCATGTTGATCATCTGTTTCGGAGTGGTGATTTTTTGCCTTGACACATACACAGGGCTCTATCCAAACTAACTCATGTGGAAAGCTATCCATCCAGTGGACCACTTAGAGGATGAGGATATTTGGAAGACTTAAGGAGTGATGGTATTGTGAAGGGACTCTCTTGCTCCTGAACAATTTTAAAACCTACCACTAATCTGCAGCACCTCATGTTAAGCTTTTATAAAGTTTATGAATATTTCTTTGCATTGATGTATGAATAATAAATAATTAGTAATAAATAAATAAGCATAAATACCTTTTCCTGCCTTTTTTTTCCCTCTTCTCCTCCTCCCCCAAATTTTAACACAGGTCTATGAGAGTGTTGTGATTTTTAAAACCATATATGACAGCCTTTTCACATTCTTTGGGACAATTAAAATTGAATTTGGGACTCACCTTCCAAGAATATGTTACTTGTAGTAACAATAGTGTCCTCATCCTCTGAGTGAACCATTAGATGTATTTCTAGATCAGAAATGGATAAGATATTTTATCATAATCTTTTTTTTTTTTTCTGGTTTGTATTTAGATTGCCTCTTGCAATTTCTACTTTGAGTGGTAAAAGGTCTTCCTGGTTGACTTTTTAAATGTGCAAAATCAAAATACGGGGGTAAAATTTCTGCCAATGTTGAAAAAAAGATATTTAAGAACCTTTCAAAGCAAATTTATATTTTAGTGATTTGATTTCCCCCAAATGGAGAAAACAAGCCTAATCAACAGAAGGGCCTTTTTCCCAGTGGCTCATAACTCTCTTTAAGTGAGGATTCAAGAAAAACATTCTCACAGTACCACACAAAGAAGAGAAAAAACTCCCTGAAGATGTATTAAAGCAATGAGGAAGGAGAGACATTACGGGAGAGAGGGAGAAATAGCCACAGTGGACAGACCCATTGGCCTAAAGCAGTCAGAATTGGGATGGCTCCGTTTGAATAAATGCCTAATGAGCCTAAGCAGCGGACCTCATGGACAGCCCATCCGTAATTCAGTAGGAGGGCCCTGCTGCTGGCCATGTAATACTTATTTGGGGGACATGAATATCCTAGGGAAGAGGAAGGGAAAAAAACATACTCTGCAACTTTCTCCATGGTGATAAAGAACAACAGCCAAGCATCTAAGTGTTTTCAAAAGTTCCCCTTCTGAAATGGTACATGGTAAAACCTCATAAATTTGGACCCTATTACAGGCCCTTTCTCCCAGCAGTCACTATGACTTCCAGGGAAAATTTTATTGCCCACCTAAAGTCAAAGAACTTGATGGGAAAGAATAATGTGACAGCTCAAGTTTGTCTCGAAGAAGAACCTTTTTATCCAGGTTTATTTTAGTCACAAAACCTCGGCTCCTTGAACATACAGCAGGATGGGAACTCTTCTTTTTAAGGGGCCCTATCTCCTTTTTGTTACACAATTCTGGATTGAACAGAGGTTTCAACTCAAAGTCAGAGGCATTGACTCTTCAGACTACACTAGTCCCATCTGCCCTCCTCATTTTGTTTTCTTAGAGCTCTTTTTACTGTCTAGGATCATCTTGCTATTTTCTTGTTTATTATCTGTCTCCGTCACGAGAATAGGAGTTCCAGGAAAGCAGGGTCATTTTGGGGGTTGTCTAGAACAGTATTCTTAGTTACTAGAGCAATGCCTGGTATGTAGTATCCATAAAACCAAACCTGTTGCCATTGGGTACATTCCAACTCATAGAGACCATATAGGACAGAGTAGAACTTGACCCATAAGGTTTCCAAGGAGTGGCTAGTGGATTCGAACTGCTGATCTTTTGATTAGCAGTCCTCGGTCTTCAACCACTGCACCACCAGGGCTCTGGTACCTAGTAAGTACACAATAAATACTGGTGAATGAATGAATAAATGAAAGGGGTAGTGTAACATAGTAAATATGTTGTTGTTAGTTGCTGTCAGGTCGGCCCCCAACTCACAGCAACCTCATGCACAATGGAACAAAACGCTGCTCAGTCCCCCTCCATCCCCATTGTCAGTTGTAGATTGGACTGTTGTGATCCATAGGGTTCTCATTGGCTGGTTTTTTGGAAATAAATCACCAGGGCTTTTCTTCCTAACCCAGCTTAGTCTGGAAGCTCAGCTGAAACCTGTTCAGCATCACAGCAACCCGCAAGGCTCCACTGACAGACGGGTGGTGGCTGGGCATGAGGTGCATTGGCTGGGAATTAAACTCTTGGAATTGAACTTCTGCACGGAAGGCAAGAATTCTACCACTGCACCACCAGTGGCTGACATAGTAAATACAGTACTACAATAAAAACTGTTACATACAGACAGATGATGAGGAAGCCATCTCTAAGGAGATACCATTAATGCTGACACTGGAAGAATGCAGTGGGACTCAGGCAAGCTAAGGCTGATGAGGAGCCAAGCAAAAGGATGAGTGGATGAGATGGGAGACTGAGGCAGGAGATAGAGCACACAGGGTCCTTTAGGACCTGTCAAGGAGTTATGATTTTATTCTAAGTGCAACGAAAATCTGATTTATATTTTCTAATGTTTTCAGCCACTATGGATGCATTTTTTATTTACGCCTATCAACAACCCTGTAATAATGGTGCATTCTTGTCAAACTGACAGATGACTAACTGTGGCCTTGTGCCTCTAAGTGGCTCAGTATCTCACAGTTTATAGATGGTATGGATGAAATTCAGTCCCTGGTCCATCCAATCCAAGGTGTCATTTCCACTACTCCAAACTGTTTCAAAGAGGCCATGGCATGCAAACAACTATCACACCAATTATATTTGTTAATTGACATGTAATTATAAATCATTTTAAAGTTATGTGTTAAAGCAGGTTTCCCAAGGAGCTTCACTTTGCCATACCTTAATTGGTCTAGTTTGAGTAATTGCTTGCTCTTGAAAGAGATAAATCTGCATAATCTATGGAAGAGCTATTATTCCCTGATAGTATTTAACTATTTTAATTCTTCACTAAATCAATACCCCCTCCAATCAGTTATATATAACTGTAGAGCTCTTTGGAGAAGGATTTTTTTTAAGGACTTGGGTTCTTCAGATCTAAACTACTATAAAATCTATAGCAACCTTAAGCTCTTATCAAATCGGAAGAAACAGGATCACAGAGGGTTTCGTTTTTAAGACTGTGGCATTCTATACTAATCTTGCTGTTTGGATTTGGGGATTGTCTTAGTCATCTAGTGCTGCCATAACAGAAATACCACAAGTGGATGGTTTTAACGAAGAGTTTATTTCCTCACAGTCAAAGTAGGCTAAAAGTCCAAATTCAGGGCGTCAGCTCCAGGGGAAGTCTTTCTCTCTCTGTTGGCCTTCTCATCAGTGTTCCTCTGGACTAGGAGCTTATCAGCTCAGGGACCCCAGTCCAAAGGACGCGCTCTGCTCCCGGGACTGCTTTCTTGATGGTATGAGGTCCCCCTGTCTCTCTGCTTACTTCTGTCTTTTATATCTCAAGAGATTGCCTCAGGACACAATCCAGTCTTGTAGATCCAGTCCTGCCTTACTAACACAACTGCCACCCATCCTCCCTCATTAACATCATAGAGGCAGGATTTACAACATATAGGAAAATCACAGAGTACCAAGAATCATGGCCCAGCCAAACTGATATACACATTTCTGGGGGGACATAATTCAAACCATGACAGGGATTTTTTGATTTCTGTTCAAAAATAAGTTTCCTGATTTGACTTAGGGAGTGCCCTCAAGCTTTCTATCTTCTCTGGAAAAACATAATTGACAAAGCATCTTCCTTTTCCTGTAGTAATTAGGAGGTTTCTCCTCCTTCTGCCCCCAAAGGAAAACACTTTTCACCAATTTTTTCTCTGCTGCTTTAGAGCTCAGGATGAAATCCTGGGAACTGCATGAAGTGTGTAGGTGTGGTATCATTGCCTTAACCCAAAGCAAATCTCTCCCTAGGACACCTACGCTCTTCCCTTCTCCCCAGATAGTGTGAATCTGTTCAGCGATATCTGCTAACAGCTGAAGAAGGAGCACTGCCTCCTGAAGGGATAATCCCACACAGTTTTTGATCTAATGCGGCAGCCAGAAAGAAGACTTGCTATGGGGTCAGAGTGCTGCTATTCCCGAACTGCCAGGCACCGCTACACAAGCATCTTGTGAGGCCTGGGGGACAGAGCAATATGGGAACTGACATGAGGCTCTGGCAAACGGGCTGCTGAAGAGTTTTGATGGCAGGCTGGGAGCTGCCCCGGCCCCTTCTGAAGTGCAAGCTGGAAGAGAAACTTGCCTCATTTAAAACATCCCTCAGAGAAGAAAGAGCAGAGTGAACTTGGCAAAGTAATTTTGGGCCATTCCTTCTAAAGGCACTGTTTCTGTGGACTGTCTGCTGAGGAGACTCTTCTGAGTGGGTTTTCTCTTGCCATTCTTCTTGGGTAGTAGGGACTCCACCGTGTGCCTCAGCCCCCTGCCCGAAATGTAATTTTCCAGGTGGCTATCAATAAAATCAGATGGTTTGTCAGGAATAAAGCAGGCCAGGTGCAGGGTCCCCAGGATCCCAGACACAGCCTGCTGCTAATGGAATCAACTGCTTAATGAATGAGGGGCTTTACAAAGACCCTGAGGTTAAAAGTCAACAGGAAGGGCTTCAACAACAACTATATTAGGCAGATGCACACCATGGTATTCTAGTCTGAAAATGCCTGAATCGGATGGTTTCTCTTCTATTTAAGGATTCCAGTGGACAAAAACAGATTAAAAAAATACGTAATAAATTATACCGGGATGACTTGATTTTCAGGTGATTAAAACTGCTTGGCCTTAAGCCTCTGTCTTAAAATATACCCCCCCACCCCACCCCAGGATGTGCACATAATGGCCTGGAAGTTCCAGCCTACCATGTTTGTTAGGAAGAATTTTTTTTTTTTCAATTAGTACCAATATGTGTACCAGGAAACTGCCAGTGTGGGAATACTTAACCCAAGTTGGGAGGAATTGATGCACGGCCAAGGTTATTACATAGTTTATGAATTTGAGAGCCAAGTTTGTAAACTTAATTTGAAAAACACAGGATCTAATTCTGGTTTTAACTGGCGTATGACTAGTAGCTCCTAAGGTAGCCAGTCCAAGCCGCCCACAAAAATTCCTAAACAGAGAGAAAACCTATAAAAATGTCACACCACCACCAAAATTTAAAATTAAAGTCAACCTATTGGTAGATTCCTGCAGGAATTACTGCTACATATGAGGACAATGGAGTCTCTGGGTGGTCCAAATGGTTAGCTCACTCGGCTGCTAATTAAAAAGTTGACCTTCAAGTCCACCCAGAAGGACCTAGGAAGAAAAGCCTGGTGATCTACTTCTGAAAAATCAAACCATTGAAGACTCTGTGGACCATAACTCTACTCTGACACGTATAGGGTCACCGTGGGTCAGAGTTGACTCAACAACAACTGGAAATAATGTAAACGGGTTACAAACTCTTCAATAACAGAAAAATAAATGCACACCAATTAACAGTGCTTTTATCTTAAGCATGAATGAACAATCAAAGATTGCAAGTTTTAAAAACAGAAGGTGCAGCATAAAGAAGAAAAGCCGAAATAAATATGCATGTTATAGATTGAACTGTGTACCCCAAAATTGTTATTTTGAAGTCCCAACTCTTGTACTTGTAAATATGACCCTGCTTGGGAATAAGGTTTTTATTATTATTATTATTGTTGTTGTTTTTATGGTAACGAAGTTATACCAGAGCAGAGTATGGTGGGTCCTAAACCTAATCCCTTCTGAGTGGTGTCTTATAAAAAGAGCAGAATAGACACAGACTCACACAGAAGGAAGACAGATGCCATATGAAGATTTCTCTGCAAGCCCAAGGATGCCAAAGAACGCCTGGGGCTACTGACAAGGAAGGACTCTTCCCTAGAGCCAATGCCCTGATTTGGATTTCTAGCCTCCAAAACTGTGAGACAATAAATTCCTGTACTTTAAAGCCACCCACTTGTGGCATTTTTGTTACAGCAGCATTAGGTAACTAAGACAACACACATACACAAAAAGAATCCTAGAGAAAACTAGACCAGAAAACACCTTTTAAAATTAATTAATAAATATGGCAAAAAAATTGATATTGTCTCAATAACTAAGAACAAGATGGTATTAAAAAGGGATAAATGAGAGTTTCTACAGGTTAAATGCACAATTGCTGAAATTAAAAATTTTAAATATGAATGGCAAATAAAATTCAGAAATATCCTAGAATGTAGAGTGAAAAAAGGATAAGAGAGGGAATATGTGAGCAAATATATGCCAGAGAAAGTAGTAATATAGATGTTCCACATCCAAAATAAAAGGATTCTCAAACAGATAAAAATAAGAAACTGGAAAAGAAACAAATTACTGAAGAAATAATATCTACGAGATTTCTCCAGAGAATTAAAAAAAAAAAAAAGAATTTATGGTACTAAACAATTTATAGTATTAAACTTAAAGGGCCCAGTGAGTGCCAGCTCAATGGTTATAAAGAAAACCCTAAAGATAAAAGAAAGATCCTAAAAGCTTCTAGAAAGAGAAAACTATCACTTGAAAATAAACAAAATCAGACTTGCATTTTTTTTCTTTTCAGTGATACTGGGTATTAGAAGACAATGAAATAATGGCATCAATATCCTAAAGAAAAATTATTTCAGACTAAAATATTATACCTAGCCACATTGTCAATAAAATATGAAAGTGAAATACTTTAAAACAAGCAAGAACTCAGAAAATACTCCCTACACATCATTTTTTAAGGAAGCTACTTGAAAATGTACTCCAGCAAAATTAAACCGATACTAACCAATACTAAGAAAAACAATACTAACGTGGTTTCTTCCAAAGAGGCAGGGTGGCAACTGAGACTATTGCTATTACTTAAATTACTTAATCTAAATTACTTAAATCAATGCCAGTGGATTTGAATTGAAACATATATATGTATATATATTATGAAACTGGAAAATACTTTTTCTGTACATGTCTCTCAGTCAAGAAATTAAAAGTCTATACCAACCACTAGTTCAGTAGTTCACAAACTTTAAAAGTCACAAGAAATACCTGAGTTGCTAAAACTATGAGTCAGTAGGCCTAGGATGAGGTTCAGGAATCTATCCTACAAGTTATTCTGATACAGCTAGTCTATGGCAAACATGTTGGAAATCACTAGATTGTGAGTTTCTTGAGAACAGGAATGATGGCTTTTCTTGTTGACCACAGTAAGTATAGAACACAGCATATGTATTTAAAAAACAAATGCACAAGAAAACTGGGTGTGAGATCGCCATCTGGGTGGGTGCTGACCTTTTGGGGAGAGTGTTGTTCCCACTTAACAAACAATGTCTCTTGTTTTTTATCCAGTCAGAGATGGAGAGTTTCATGGAAACATGGAGATGAATGGCACAACATCTTAGGACTTATCATCCCTTGAAGTAAAGGGTCTTGAGTGAGGCAGATAATAATAATAATAATAAAAAGCCTGGAAAACAGAATACATCAGTGATTACAGTCTTCATGCCCTTTATCTGTTCAACATAACATAAAATAACATAACATAACATAGCATAACAATTATTATGAGGATGGCGCAGGACTGGGCAGTGTTTCCTTCTATTGTGCATAGGGTCACTATGAGTTGGAACTGACTCGATGAGTTGAAACTAACAACAATCTGTTCAATGTCAGTGAGTGGTGATTGAAGATGGGCCCATCTCGATCCAAAGCAGAGCCAAATATCAACAACTTTCTTGAAATTGTGAACGAAGTACACCATTTTGTTTTCCCACTGTAAATCCAAAACAATGATTTAACTGGCACCCAAGAGAAAATCATTCACCTGATTTGTTGACACATAACTTGATGTACACTGGGCTGCCCTAGAAGCAGAGCCTAAGGTAAGGTGGGAGCACTAGTAGTTTATTCGGGAGGGGACCCCAGGAAGCTCCAGTCAGGGACTGAGGAAGTGGTACAGAGAAGAGAAGGTAGCCAATAAGAGTGCATTTCCAACCAAGTTTTGCTGTGAGAAACTGGTGCTCTGATCCACTGCAGATCTCTGGGAGATAGCTTATGATGGAGTTGTCCACATAAGAGGCTAAGAAGCTGGGCAATTCCCATTCTATCACTGGGCTATTCCCATGAGGGTTAGTCCCAGTGATGGCAACTCCTCAGCACTTCTTGCTTCTCCATAAGCATGCCAGAGAAAGCCTGCAGGTGTAGATGCAAGATGCCTACAGTAGGAAACTATTAGCCTGCCCAGGAGTGTGATTGGTGAGGCAATGACAGCATCTGCTATATATCTGTTTTAAAGAGGTGTTTCTTCATTAGGGAGTGGCTGGGTGGTGTAAACACTTAATGCACTCGGCTGCTAGTCAAAAAGTTGGAAGTTTGAGTCTACCCAGAGGTGTCTCAGGAGAAAGGCCTTAGAGTTCTCCTTCCAAAAAAATCAATCCTTGAAAACCCTATGGAGCACAATTCTACTCTGACACATATGTGGTCACCATGAATCAAAAAGGACTGTACAGCAGCTGTTTTTTCTCTTCCTTAGAGGGGAATAGAACTCAAACATAAAACCATAATCCCATAAGGGAAAAACAAATTCAGCTTAAGTGCTCAGAAAAGAAGCGTATATGTGAAAAATTTTTTTATAATAACCAAAAAAGTGTTTAGGAAAATGATATTCTTAGGCAGATAGAATCAGTATGGCCTCTGTGAAATCCAAGAAGATAACTATAAGGAGAGAGTTGACTGTGATGGAAAGACCAATAGGATAAAAAGAAAGAGGAAACGGTGAAAGAAGGTATTCAGGAAAAAGAAAAAATGGAGTTGCAGAGCTCAATTATACATGGGAATGAGTAAATAATACCATTGATATAGCAGAACATAAAATGGGTGACAGACAAAAAAACTGAGATCTTAGAAAATTCAGAAGATAAAGACAAAGCAATAACAATTTAATGAAGAGGACAGAAAACTGAACTTCTAAAGAACAGCTATGAGATTGCCTCTCCAGCATTGTCCAACCTTATTTAACAATGGAGCTTCTCTTCTCATATATATGGATGCAAAAGGAATATACATGATACAATATAATAAAACTAACAATAAAATAACAATAGCAATAGCTTACAGTTGCTGGGCACTTGCCATATGCCAACCCTGTTCTAATGGCTTTGTGTGGACTAACTCATTTAAGCCTCTAGCGTCTAGCATGTGGGCTGAGGCAGGGGAAGCCAGTGTGGGGCAAAACAGAGAAACAAAGCCAACACACAGAGCAAGGCAGAGATGAGAGACAAGAGCTGCTGAAAGAACAAATGTTTCTCACATTTCTTTCTGCCACACTCTCGGCTTTTCCATTTTTCTTTTCAACTCTGCCTTGGCTCTGTTCCTTCAACTACCCCAGGACCCTTTCATTAAATTCCTATTTTTGCTTAAGCAAGTTAGAATTGAATATCTGTCACCAGCATCTAAAAAGTCCTAACAAAAGCAGAATTCCAGCGTAAGAAAACTATGAATTATCATTGTTGCTAAGAAAGAAAATAAAACAAAACTTAATTAAAATTTTCCTGAATAGAAAACAGGTTTGTGGTGGACACTTCCTAAGGCAACTCTCACTGAGTCTCTAAAAACACCAAATCTGTTGCTCTTGAGTCAATTCCAACTCATGGTGACCCCATTTGTGACAGAATAGAACTGTTCCAAAGGGTTTTCTTCATTGCAATCTTTAGGGAAGCTGATCACCAGGCATTTCTTCTGCTGCATCACTGAATGAGTTTGAACCACCAACCTTTAAGTTAGTAATGGAGCCAAAATGATTTGCACCACCCAGGGACTCCCCTTGTATAATCCACCCTTGAATAATCCACTCTCATTGAGTACCAGCAGAACATGTGACTTATTTCTAACTAAAAGAATATGGCGAAGGTGATGAGGTATCACTTCCTTGATGAGGTCACATTATGTGATAAAGGCATCTCGATGTCAGTCCTGTGACTACACTTCATTATATAAAACTCAGATGACTGGAGATACGTTCTCCTTCATGGCTTTAAGAAATAAGCTGCCACGTTGTGAGAGAGCCTATGGAACCAGGCATTCTCCAGGAACAGAGGTCAGCCTCCAACCCACAGGCAGCAAAATGTCAAGGCACACAGTCAGACCACTGCAAGAAAATAAATTCTGCCAGCAACATGAATGAGCCTGGAAACAGATTCTCCACTAGGCAAGCCTCTAGATGAGAACATAGTCTGGTCAACACTTTGCTTGCAGCCTTGTGGCACCCTGAGCAGAGGACTCAGCCAAGCTTTGTCTGGGTTCTTGACCCACAGAAACTGTGAGATCCTAAATAAGTGTTGTTTGAAGCTACTAAATTTGTAATTTGTTGCATCGCAATAGAAAAGTGTTACAGGGCTGAAAAGTCTTGTCCAGTTTCAGACAAACGAAAAGAGTAACATATTTACTCTGACAGAATTTTTGTGTTACAACTGTCAAGAAAATGCTCAACATGGACAAAACCAGAAAAAAGAAAACTTGTTTACACAGAAACAAAAACGAAATGTTAGTTATGTAAAAAACAATTAGTCTCAGACATCACGTCTGAAACACTGAAGGTCAGAGTGCAGCATGGCAACATCTAGTGAATTTGAGGAGAAAAGTTTTTGTAAGAAGCTTTCTATGGAACATTTTTTTTTATGTTTGAAAGCAAAGAAAAATATATTCTCAGGCATACAAAAACTCAGGAAACTTTCTACATATATGTATATGTATGTACATGTGTTGTTGTCAGCTATCACTGAATCAGTTCTGACTCATGGCTACCCTATATGTGCAAAGTAGAACTGTTCCATGAGGTTTTCAAGGCTGCTACCTTTCGGAAGCAGATCACCAGGCCTGTCTTCCAAGATGATTCTGGGTGGGCTCCAACTGCCAATCTTTCAGCTAGTAATCAAGTGCTGAACCATTGGCACCACCCATGAACTCCTGTATGTGTGTATAATACATACATATGTATGTATGCAGGGTTGTCATGAGTCAGAATCAACTCAATGACAACTGGTTTGGTGTTTTGGTTATGTATGTTGCACGTATATAATACACACATACATACATTGTTGCTGTTCGTTGTCATCAAGTCAGGTCTAAATCATGGTGACCCCATGTACAACAGAACAAACATTGCCCAGTGCTGCCCCATCATCATGATCATTGATATGCTTGAGCCCATTATTGCAGACACTGTGTATTTTAAGTGACTTTCAGCTTACGGGACTCATCTTCCAGCATTATATCAGACAACATTCTGTTGTGATTCATAGGGTTTTCACTGGCAATTTTTTTTTAGTTTTTTTTATTGTACTTTATGTGAAGGTTTACAGAACAAATAGTTTCTCATTAAACAGTCAGTACACATAGTGTTTTATGACATTAGTTAACAACCCCACGACATGTCAACACTCACCCTTCTTGACCTTGGAGGACTTTTTTTTTTTTTTTGTGAAAATATACATAACACCAGGGCAAATTTTTTAAAATAAATCACAAGGTCTTTTTTTCCTAGTCTGCCTTAGTCTGGACGCTCCACTGAAACCTGGCCACAATGGGTGACGCTGCTGGTATTTGAAATACCAGTAGCATAGCTTTCAGCGTAATAGCAACATGCAAGCCACCACAGTATGACAAACTGACAGGTGGGTGGCGGACATATATACATACATACATACATATTTACACATATATGCCTACATAATATAATACATATGTATATATATAATTTTTTTTAATTCTTATATGCTCATATCTACCTGTCTATCTTCAAATCATATGTATGTATTATTTGAAGATACCAGTTGCCATCAAGTCGATTCCGACTCATAATGACCCTATAGGACCGAATAGAACTGCCCCATAAGTTTCCAAAGAACGGCTGGTGGATTCAAACCGCTGACCTTTTGGTTAGCAGCTGTAGCTCTTAACCACTGTGCCACCAAAGCTTATATATA
>NW_004443970.1:12045516-12058201 GCF_000243295.1 Trichechus manatus latirostris
ATATATATATATATATATATATATATAGATGTATAATCAGCCAACCACAAGTTGAACAAAATTAACACCTCAATAGTGGGTAAGTTTAGGTGTAAAAAGTTTTGGTTTTCCCCGTATGAATATCCACTGGCCCCAAAACTATCCTACTCACCACAGAGTCCTAAGGAGAAAGATGAATTTATAAGATAAATTTGACTGAATTTGTTCCAATAATAAACCTGCAAAAATAACAAGGCACTGATGACATTTCATAATACCATCTGGAAAAGGTTTAAATGAAAATAATTTTATTTTGATTCATCGTCTTTCATCACAAGAACACCCTCTAATGCATAAAAGAAAGCACACTTTTAAAATCTCTCTCTGTTACCATCAGAATCGGAAATACAAATAAATGTCATTACAACCCTGTGAAAACTGAACAAATTTATCACCTAGCCCAGGAAAGAGGACAGGAGAGGAATGGGAATGGATTAGAGGAAAATACAGGAAAACGTGAATGTGTTTGTTTCGCTAACAGAACAACTAGAAAATCATTTTTCCTAATTCTTCAAATCAGGGCTTTGAACAGGGTCTTTCAGGTTGCAATCCCTGCTGAGAATAGCATTTCTAACAAGTTCCCAGGCCATGCTAATGCAGCTGGTTAAGGACCAATTCTGAGAACCACTAACAGAGCAGTTGTTGTCAAAATTTATTATACATAAGAATCACCAGGGAATCGTGTTAAAACGTAGATTCTGATTTAGTATATCTGTGGTAGAAATGCAAATTCTCAGCAGAGGTTCTAACCGGAAGGAACAAGTTCAAAGCCTTACTTCAAATTCTCTTTAACAGTAAGATTTCATAGTCTCCTTATTAAGAACAGTAGATATGAAATTAGAAATATGAGTCTCCGTTTAAAAAAGAAATCTACTTACATTAAAGGGAAAATCTGAAGAAATTAGAGGAACTTTGGGCTGATCCAAATGCAATGCACTATATGATCCTGATTTGCAATATTTTGTATACCTTGTGAGCATAGAAGCCCCAGTACTGCTGTATTCCTGTTTCTTATGACTTTTACCAGCCCTTGGCTTCTTGCCCCTGTGGTTCAAGGAGGTAACAGTGTTGTTTAATATGTATAGAGTCTTTTTATTTCCTTTAAAAAAATTTCACCTAACCCTATGTCAGTGTAGGTGTCAAGTTTTTTTAAAAAATAGTTTAGTTTATTGTTTAAATTTACATTCACAAAGTGTGATTATTGTGATTATTATCTTAAGATTCCTTAGTCTAAGCTATGAAAACTCAGTGTAATGTCTGGTGTTTGGCACATTAAATTATTTGTATCTCCTTTCTATGTGGCTCAATAAAATATTTCTTAAAAATTAAATAAAATGCTGGACTATGTTTGATAGTATTCTTTTTCTCTGGAAACAAAGATTTTATATAAAATAGTCAAAAGGCAGAACAAACTAAAAATAAATAGGACTGTTCATACATTTGAGCCAGTAATATACTTCTAGGTATTTATCCTAAGAAAATGATCAGAAATATAGCCAAGCATTACATGCAATGGTATTTAGCACAGCATTATTTATAACAAAATTGGATGAAAGAGGAAATTAATGGTATGGTTAAATAGATGATGGCAAATTATTGAGCAGAAAAACACCATGGTTATTTACTAAAAACGTTTCTATCCAATGCCTTGCCTTGTTTTTAATGATTCTGGGGAACAAAAATAAATAAAATAATGATTTGATTACATATTTTCTTTCTGTAACAGTTGTATATGCTTATTGTAGAAAGCTCATAAAATACAGAACTATAAAAAAGAAGAAAATCACCCACAATCCACCACATAGTGATACTCACTAACAGCTTCATAGCTCTATCTTGCTGTCTTTTAAGCAACACAGCTTCTTCATTTTCTAAATTTACTTAATATTTTACTAGATACATTTTTTTTCCAGACTATAAATTCTGAAGTCAGAACTCCTGAGTTTAAATCTCAGCTAGACCACTTATGAGTTTTATATCATTTTGGTAAGTAGTTAAACCTTTCCATATGCATGTCTTCTCTTCTGTAAAGTAGGGATAATCATAGTACATATTCACAATAGTAGCCTTATGCAAAGAATTATTATAAAGAATAAATGAAATAATACATATTTATTGCTTAGCATGCATAAAGCAAAAAGTATAGACTGGGAAGCAGAAATAGACAAATTAATGATTATAGTTGGAGGTTTTAATACTCTTCTCTCAGTGTCTAAAAGAACAAGAAGAAAAAGAGTCAGTAAAGATATAGAAGACATGAACCATACTATTAAATACTTTGACCTAATTGATATTTATAAAACTTGCCACCTTACCAACAGGAAAATGCACATGCTTTTCAAGTGTAAATAGTACATTCACCAAGATAAACCGTATTTTGTGAAATAAATCAAATTTCAATAAATACGAATAAACTGAAATCTTATACAGTATATTTTCTGACCACATAGAATTAACTAAAAATCCATAAGAGGAAAATATAAGGAAAATCTCTAGATGGTTGGAAAATAAACAATACACTTCTAATAATATGAGCCAAAGAGAAAATTACACAGAACATTAGAAAGTATTTTATAATGAAGGAAAATACAACATATAAAATTCTGTGAGATACATCTAAAGCAGTGCTTAAAGGGAATTTTACAAACTAAATGCTGATATTAAAAAAGAAGAAAAACTTCAGTACTGTAATCTTCCACCTAAGAAACAGAAAAAAGAGAAGGAAAGAAATAGTGAAGAGGAGAAATAACTAAAAAAGAAAACAAGAAAGTATTAGAGAAAAATCAACAAAACCAAAAGCTGTTTTTTGAAAAGATTAATACAACTGATAAACTTCTAGCTACACTAATAAAAGAGAGAGAATGCAAATTACAAAGATCAAGAATGAAAGATAGAACATAACAGCTGATCCTACAGACACTAATAGAATAAAGGTAATATTATTTACAATTATATTTAGATGAAATGAACAAATTCCTTGAAAGATACAAACCATCAAAGTTCATGCCATAAGAAATAGATGACATGAATAGTCCTATGTCTATTAAAGAATTAAATTTATTATTAAAAACCTTCAAATAAGCACACACATTAACAAGGGAAAAAAATCTCTAAGTTTAGGTGGCTTCACTAGTAAAATCTACCAAATATTTAAAGAGAAAACAGTACCAACTTGACACAAGCTCTTCAAGAAAATAGAAGTGGAACACTTCCTAACTCCTATTATTAGGTTAATATTACCTTGATATTAAAGGTAGATAAAGACAATACAAGAAAAAAATTGCAGACAAATATATCTCAGGAACATAGACACAATTAGCATTAACAAAAAAGTTAGCAAATGGAGTCCTGCAATACATCAAAAGGATAATACATCATGAACAAGTGCACTTTATTTTAGGAATGCAAGGTTGGTTGAACATTTGAAAACTAACCAGTGTAATCCATCATATCAAAAGACAATGAAAAAACCATACAATCATCATAAAAAATGCAGCAAAAAATACTTGAAAAATTTAACATCTCTTGATAAAAAACTCTCAGTGATCTAAGAATAGGGGGAAACTTCCTCAAACTGATAAAGAACATATACACAAAAGCTACACTTAACCTTACACTTAATAGTGAAGGACTGAATTATTTTAAATATTGTTATTTACAGACACCATAATAAAGCATACATATTTCAAGAAATATTGAAAGCTACTAGAACTAGTATTTGAGTTTAGCAAGGTTACACAATTATGAGTCAATATACAAAAAAAAAATCAGTTGTATTTTTCTAAAAGAGAAGTGAACATTTGGAAATCAAAATTTTAAAAAATACCATGTACAATAGCATTAAAAATATAAAATAAGGATAAATTTAACAAAATATGTGTAAGATCTCTACACTGAAAACTACAAGTCATTGCTGAGAGAAATTAAAGAAGACCTAAGGAAATAGAGAGATGTACAGTGTTTGTAGATTCAAAGGCTCACTATTTTTACCAAAAAAAAAAAAAAAGATTCCAACTCATAGCAACACTATAGACAGTAGAACTGTCCCATAGCTTTTCCAAGGAGCAGCTGGAGGGTTTGAACTGCCAACCTGTTGGTTAGCAGCTGAGTTCTTAACCACTACACCAGTATTGTTAAGATGGCAAAAACCAAAAACCAAACCCATTGCCTTCAAGTTGATTCTGACTCATAGCAAGCCTATAGGCAAGTCTCTCCAAATTAGTCTACATATTCAGCAAAATTCTAATCTAAATCACAGCTCTTTTTTTTGGAAAAAATTGTAAGCCAATTCTAAGTTTATATGGAAATGAAAAAGACCTATAATAACCAACACAATTTTTTTTGCATTTGACATATTTATTTATTTATTTTTATTTTTTCCCATACAAAAATTTATACATACATTGTTATGTGACCCTAATTGCTCTCCCCATTCTGTGACAGCACACTCCTCCTTTCTACCCCTGATTCCCCATGACCATTCAACCAGCTCCTAACCCTCTCTGCCTTCCCATCTCACCTCTGGACAGAGGCTGCCTGTTTAGTCTCTTGTATCTACTTGAGCTAAGAGGCACGCTTTTCACAAGTATCACTTTATGTCCCACAGTCCAGTCCAATCCCTGACTGAAGAGTTGGACTCAGACATTATTTTCCAACGCAATTTTTAAGAAGAACAAATTTGGAGGACTTACGCTACCTGACTTCAAGAGTTAGTATAAATCTACATGAACAGAATAGAGGGTTCAGAAGTAGATCCACACATACATGGTCAATAGATTTTTGGAAAAATAAAAAGTTAATTCAATTGCAAAAGGATAGTCTTTTTAGCAATGTTACTGGAACAACTGGATATCCAAGTGCACAAAAAAATAAACCTCAACCAATAACCCACAATGTATACAAAGAATATTCCTAAACTAATCATAGACTGAAATGTAAGAGCTAAAATTATAAGTTCCTAGAAGAGAAAACATAGGAGAAAGTCTTTGTAAACTTCCATGAGGCAAACATTCCTTAAATGGGTCACAAAAATATGTGTCATTAACAAAATTGATAAATTGGGCTTCATCAAAATTTAAAACTTTTGTTCTTCTAAAAACACTTGAGAAAATGAAAAGAAAATCCACTTATAGGGAGAAAAAAATCAGAAGATACGTATCTCTTAAAGAACCTGTATTCAGATTATATAAAGGATTCTTACAACTCAGCTCGAGGAAGACAACCATGTTCCTTTAAAAAAAAAAAAAAAGATATTTCAACAGACACTTCACAAAAGATGATAAAAAATGCCACTAAGCAGAATGTTCAATTTCATTAGTCATCAGAAAATACAAATTAAAACCTCAAAGTGATTGATTTTAAGCCTACTAGAATATCCAACTTTTAAAAAACTAATAATACCAAAGTATTATTTGGAACAATTATCGGAACAACTCTAACTCTCATACATTGCTGGTAAAGATATGAAACGGTTCATCCATTTTGGAAAACATTTTAGCTATTTCTCAGCAAGTTAAACATACATTTATCATTTATCCAGCAATTCCACTGTAAAGTTTTTGCTCAAGAGATAACAAAACACTCGTCAACACAAAGACATGTATGCAAACATGCATAATAGCTTTATTCATTATAGCCAAAAATTGGACACAACTCAAATTTCTATCAATTAATGAATGTATAAAGACATCGTGATACATTCAGACAACGGAATACTACTTAACAACAAAAAGGAACGAACTACGGATATATGTAACATATGAATGAATCTGCAAAGCATCATGCTATGCAAAAGAAGTCATCCACAAAAGATTACGTACTGTATGAGTTAATTTGTCTGGCATTTATCTAGATAAGAAAAAGAAAACAGATCAGTGGCTGCCAGGTTCTGAAATAGGGGGTGGGAATAGACTGCAAAAAGGCACGAGGAAACTTTTTGGGGAAATAAATTGTTTTATATCTTTACTATGGTTGGAATTATACAACTTTATAAATTTGCCAAAATTCATCAAACTGTCCAGTTTAAAAAGGTAAAATTTTTAATACAAATTGCACTGCAATAAGCCTGACTTTCAAAAATGGACTAAGGAACACATAATTAATTAAATCACCAAATTTTTAAATAATTAACTGGTAATGAATTTTTCCAAATTCTGAAAGTGGATTATTAAAATTATTGAAAAATATTTGGTATCTTATTACTATTATTTTGTCATGTCATTAAAATATCCTTCAAGAAGAGGTTAACCTATAGATTAAAACGATTTTTTTTTTCCCTCTCTCTTTTTCCTTCTTTCTTTTACACACACACAGACTCTGAGCTTTGTGGAACTTTGGGAATTCAGTGAAGACATCCTTGGGATTAGCACAACAAAAATGACACAACAATGAATGCGTGGATATGGAATGACTTCTACTCATTTCCATAATATGATTTTAGTTTAGCAAGGCCCTGGCCTGGAGCTAAATTAAGGGAGCAAACTTAAGAATCATAAATTTCCTAGGCAAAATCAACAGGAGTGTTAATAGCCAGTGATTACTAAAGGCTTGTTTGGGAGCAGAGGCAGAGGTGGAGGAAATGCGGCAGTTGCCACACAGTGGTGAAAATTACATGTTCAGGATCTCTCGAGAGGAAGCCCCTGGGGTCTTCCATAAATAGTTGATAAGACATTTCCCTTCAATGGCAGTAGGTGTGAGCCAGAGAGACACATTTGACACTAACTCTAATGAGCACACAAATCTTCCAAATCCTTATGTTTTGATCTCTGATGTAACAGAAGCTGTTTCTACACTAAGCCTTCAAAAAACTGAAAGCAAAAGGATACGTGATCTTTATGAATGCATTTGAATCAGAGCTGCACGTTTATTTTAAGGGGAGTAAATTTTAACTGCGTTTGAGGACAATGAAACGATGTCCACAGTGGCCTAGATGTCTGGAAGTTCTAGTCCTGGCTCTGCCCTTGCCTAACTCTGAGACTGGGTCAAGCACTTGTTCTTTCTACCTCTCATTTTCCCTACTAATGCGATAGGAGGGTTTAACTAGGTAAGAGATTCAAAAAAGACTGGATCCAGTACTCAGGAATTTTTTTTTTTTTTTGGTCTAACCTCTTTTCTGCTTTATTTTCTCCATAGCGCTCTGATCATCTTTCATTCTGTGTATTTTTTTTGTCTGAGGCATATTTTTTGGTTGAAGAAATATTTTGAATATGTTGCCGACATTGACAAATATGGAGATTTTACATAATACGTAGATTTATAGCTGCTTTAGAATACCTTAAAAGTAATCAATCTGCATATTTCAGCATGACAACAAATGGTTGGAGCTGAATTACAGTTGCCATGTTTAGGTGAGACATCATTCTCCATTAGTCACAGGCCCACTCATGTGTGTCACCTACCTGACTTGGTAGGCATAGGAGTTCATGACATCTGGATGAGCTGCTAGAGGTCTCTTCCAAACATAAGATGTCATGTCTACATTGTAAGTACTCCAAACAACTGAGTAATGCCATCAAAGGTTGAAAATTACCAATTCCGTAATCTCCCCTGTAGTGCATATCGCTGCCCCATCATCTGATCAGTGTAGCCTTCAGGTAAGCACTTTAGCAGGAAGAGAGAAGAAATGCAAACAAACAAAAACACCAAAAGAATGTAGCCATTGTTCAATACCCAGTAGCTGAATACCACCCCATGCTAGACTTCTCTAAGCTGACCAACTACTTTAGCAATTGAAATACTGCACCTCTTCTGTTCAGAAATATTTGCATCATTATTAAATTCAATTGAATGAACATTTTTGAGCACCTGCTGAAGATGAGATGCTTTACTAGATAAAAAAAAAAACTGATGAAGAAGACAGAGTCCCTGCCTTAATAGTCTCAGACATTTAAATGCATGAGTACAAAATATTTTAATGATTAATAAATGCAAAACATTGTGATAAATGAAATGCATCAGTATAAATAAATATGATACAGAGGTAGCATAAAGAACAAGTGGTTCTCCAGAGCCTTTGCATTTTCTGTAAACCTGTCTGAAACACTCTTTTCCTAGTTCCCAAGTGATTCATTCTTATCCTCCTTCACATCATTGTTCAAATGTCTTTGCTGATCATCCTGTTTAAATTGAAATCACCAACCACTCGCCAGTCCTGGCATCCTCTAACTTCTTTTCTGCTTTATTTTCTCCATAGCACTCTGATCATCTTTCATTCTCTATATTGTACTTATTTATTTTTATTATTGCTTATGTTCCCTATGGGAATGTAAGCTCCATGAGGGCAAGGGTTTTTACTATTTTGTTCACAACAATTTACATAGTTACTAGACAGCAACTGGTACATGGAAGTCATGGGATAAATATTAATTGAATGGTTCAATGAATGATGTAATTCATTCTCATCAGTAAGATCAGGGCAAACTTCCCAAGGAGATGATTTCTAAACAGATGGGTTTTGAAGGATGAATAAAAGTTCAGTTCACTGTATTAAATGGGGAGAAGGGGAGCATTTCAGGAAAAGAGAGCAGCAAGTGAATAGGTAGGAATGAGAGACTGATCACTACATATTCAAATATTCAAGAAGAGTGTATTTATTTGGCTATTACATGTATAGTATAAAATCATCAGTAATATTAGTAGTACAACTACAGGTTATAGCTTCCAAGATTGTTACATTATGTTAGGTGATGCCAAATCAATTCAGACTGATAGTGACTCCATGTGATAGAATAGAACTGTCCCATAGGGTTTTCTAGGCTGTAATCTTTATGGTTGCAGCAGTACATCAACAGGGAACTGCCAGAAATTCAAGCCGGATTCAGAAGAGGACATGGAATAAGGGTTATCATTGCTGATGTCAGAAGGATCTTGGCTGAAAACAGAGAATACCCGTGTTTTACTGACTATGTAAAGGTGTTTGACTGTGTGGATCATTATATATATATATATATATATATATATATATATGGATAACTTTGCAAAGAACGGAAATTCCAGAACACTTAATTGTGCTCTGCAGAACCTGTACATAGAAAAAGAGGCAGTCTTTTGAACAGAGCAAGGGGATACTAAGTTATTTAAACAGAAAAGGCATGCATCAGGGTTGTATCCTTTCACCATATTTATTCAGTCTATATGCTGAGTAAATAATTTGAGAAGCTAGATTGTATGAAGAAGAACATTTAGATTGGAGGAAGGCTCATTAATAACCTGTGATATGCAGGTGACACAATCTTGCTTGCTGAAAGTGAAGAGGACTTGAAGCACTTACAGATGAAGATCAAAGACTACAGCCTCAAGATAAAGAAAACAAAAATCCTCACAACTGGACCGATAAACAACCTCATGATAAATGGAGAAAATCTTGAAGTTGTCAAGGATTTCATTTTACTTGGATCCACAGTCAATGCCAATGGAAGCAGCAGTCAAGAAATCAAACGACATATTGCATTGGGCAAATCAGCCGCAAGAGATCTCTTTAAAGTGTTAAAAAGCAAAGATGTCACTTTAAGGACTAAGGTGAGCCTGGCTCAAGCCGTGGTATTGTCAATCATCTCATATGCATGGGAAAGCTGGACAAAGAATAAGGAAGACCAAAGAAGAATAGACGCCTTTGAATTATTGTGTTAGTGAAAAATACTGAATATGTCATGGACTGCCAAAAGAATGAACAAATCATCTTGAAAGAGGTACAGCCCGAATCCTCCTTAGAAGCCAGCATGGTGAGATTTCTTCCTATGTACTTTGGTCATGTTATCAGGAGGGACCAGTCCCTGGAGAAGGACTTCATGCTTCGTAAAGTAGAGAGTCAGGGAAAAAGAGGAAGACCCTCAACTAGGTGGATTGAACAGTGGCTGCAACAATGGGTTCAAGCATAACAACGATTGTGAGCAGGGTGCAGGACGAGGCAGTGTTTCATTCTGTGGTGCACAGAGTCACTATGAGTCTGAACCAGCTTGATGGCACCTAACAACAACAATCTTTATGGGAGAAGATCACCAGGTCTTTCTACCTTGGAGCCACTGGGTGGGTTCCAACCACCAACTTTTCAGTTAGCAACTGAGCACTTAACCATTGCACCACCAGGGCTCCTTCCAAGAATATGAGGTACTCTTTTAGGCCCTTTATCCCCCACATGTCTATCAGTTTGTCGTACTGTGGGGGCTTGCATGTTGCTGTGATGCTGGAAGCTATGCCACTGGTATTCAGATACCAGAAGGGTCACCCATAGCGGACAGGTTTCAGCTGAGCCTCCAGACTAAGACAGACTAGGAAGAAGGACCCTGCAGTTTATTTCTGAAAAGAATTAGTCAGTGAAAACCTTATGAATAGCAGTGGAACATTGTCTGATATAGTGTCTGAAGATGAGCCCTCAGGTTGGAAGGCACTCAAAAGACAACTGGGGAAGAGCTGCCTCCTCAAAGTAGAGTCCACCTTAATGACATGGTCAAGCTTTCGGGACCTTCTTTTGCTGAGGGGGCACGACTCAAAATGAGAAGAAACAGCTGCAAACATCCATTAATAATCAGAACCTGGACTGTACGAAGTATGAATGTAGGAAAACCGGAAATCATAAAAAATGAAATGAAGTGCATAAACATGGATATCCTAGATATTAGTAAGCTGAAATGGACTGGTATTGACCATTTGGAATCGGACAGTCATATGGTCTTCTATGCCGGGAATGACAGCTTGAAGAGGAATGGTATTCCATTCATTGTCAAAAAGAACATTTGAAGATCTATCCTCAAGTACAATGCTGTCAAGTGATAGGATAATATCCATATGCCTACAAAGAAGATCAGTTAATATGACTATTATTCAAAATCATCCACCAACCACTACAGCCAAAGATGAAGAAATTGAAGATTTTTATGAACTTCTGCAGTCTGAAATTGATTAAACATGCAATCAGGATGCATTGATACTTACTGGTGATTGGAATGTAAAAGTTGGAAACAAAGAAGAAGGATCGGTAGTTGGAAAATATGGCCTTGGTGATAGAAACAATGCTGGAGATCACATGATAGAATTTTGCAAGACCAATGACTTCTTCATCGCAAATACCTTTTTTCACCAGCATAAATGGCAACTATACACATGGACCTAACCAGACAGAATACACAGCAATAAAATTGACTACATCTGTGGAAAGAGATGATGGAAAGCTCAATATTATCAGTCAGAACAAGGCCAGGGGTTGACTATGGAACAGACCATCAATTGCTCATATGAAAGTTCAAGTTGAAACTGAATAAAATTAGAAGAAGACCATGAGAGACAAAGTACAACCTTTAGTATATCCCATCTGAATTTAGAGACCATCTCAAGAATAGATTTGATGCATTGAACACTAATGGCTGAAACCAGATGAGCTGTGGAACATCAAGGACATCATACATGAAGAAAGCAAAAGCAAGAGGTCATTAAAAAGACAGGAAAGAAAGAAAAGACCAAAGTGGATGTCAGAAGAGACTCTGAAACTTGCTCTTGAACATCAAGTAGCTAAAGCAAAAGGAAGAAATGATAAAGTAAAAGAACTGAACAGAAGATTTCAAAGGACGGCTCGAGAAGACAAAGTAAAGTATTATAATCACATGCAAAGAGTTGGAGATAGAAAACCAAAATGGAAGAACACGCTTGGCATTTCTCAAGCTGAAAGAACCTAAGAAAAAATTCAAGCCTAGAGTTACAATAGTGAAAGATTCTATGGGGAAAATATTAAACAACGCAGGAAGCATCAAAAGAAGATGAAAGGAATACACAGAGTCATTATACCAAAAAGAATTGATCGATGTTCAACCATTTCAAGAGGTAGCAAATGATCAGGAACTGATGGTACTGAAGGAAGAAGTCTAAGCTGCACTGAAGGCATTGGTGAAAAACAAGGCTCCAGGAATTGATGGAATATCAACTGAGATGTTTCAACAAATGGATGCAGCCCTGGAAGTGCTCACTCGTCTATGCCAAGAAATTTGGAAGACAGCTACCTGGCCGATCGACTGGAAGAGATCCATATTTATGCCTATTCCCAAGAAAGGTGATCCAACTGAATTTGGAAATTATCAGACAATATCGTTAATATCCCACACAAGTAAAATTTTGCTGAAGATCATTCAAAAGCGGCTGCAGCAGTATATCGACAGGGAGCCGCCAAAAATTCGGGCTCGATTCCTAAGAGGATGTGGGACCAGGGGCATCATTGTTGATGTCAAATGGATCCTGGTTGAAAGTAGAGAATACCAGAAAGATGTTTACATGTGTTTTCTTTTTTTATTTATTTATTTTTATTGTACTTTAGATGAAGGTTTACAGAACAAATAGTTTCTAATTAGACAGTCAGTACACATACTGTTTTATGACATTGGTTAACAACCCCACAACATGTCGACACTCTCCCTTCTCGACCATGGAGGATCTTTTTTTTGGTGAAAATATACGTAGCCAAAGTTACACCATATCAAAAGTTTCTACATGTACAATTCAGTGACATCGATTACATTCTTCCAGTTGTGCTGCTATTCTCACTATCCTTTTCCAAATTATTCCATCACCGTTATCTTCAACTCACTGCGCCCTAGGCTTCCCATCAAACCTTTTGAGTTGCTGTTGTCAATTTGATCCAATTTGATCTCACATAGATAATTCT
>NW_004443970.1:12059397-12083629 GCF_000243295.1 Trichechus manatus latirostris
TCTGTTGATGGGCATCTAGGTTGTTTCCATCTTTTTGCTGTTGTGAACAGTGCTGCAATGAATATGGGTATGCATATGTATATTCGTGTGATGGCTCTTATTTCTCTAGGATATATTCCTAGGAGTGGGATTGCATTTTGTATTGCTTTTTCTTGTGGTGCTGACGTTTTCTTTGTTCCTCTTACTCTCCTGTGCTGAGTTCCTTTTGTTTGTGGATTTTCTTTTCATTTCTTTTGTTTTTGTAGGTATTCTTTTTACTGAGACTTTATGTTTTTCTTTATTTTGACGAGTAGGTTTGTTAACTTTCTTTGTGGTTACCTTGAAATTTACCCTTATCTTCCTAGATTTGAACCCGTCTATCATTACTTGTTATCGCCTTGCCTTCCTCTTCATTAGAAGGTTCTATACCTACACTGTTTATTCCCTCTTTTATTGTTCTGATGCTGTTGTCATTTACAGATTAACCTCTCTTGTTCCCTGTTGTGATTCTTTTGGTTTTGGGTAGTCCTTTAGAGTTCATTTCCTAGGTTGGTATCTGGCTAGTACAATCCTGTGTCCTATATTCAGCCTGTGGTCTGATGTTGTTTGTTCTCAGATTGAAGAACTCTTGTTAATAAGTCTTGTAAGTTTGGTTTGGTTTTAACATAGTCCCTTAATTTTTGTTTATCTGGAAATGATCTAATTTCAGCATCATATTGGAATGAGAGTTTTGCAGAATATATTATTCTTGGGTGGCAATTATTTTTCTTTCAAGGTTTTGTATATGTCATCCCATTGCCTTCTTTCCTGCCTGGTTTCTGCCAAAGAATCCAAGCTTAGTCTTATTGTTTCTCCTCTGTATGTGAATTTTTGTTTTTCTCTAACTGCTCTCAGGATTCTTTGTCTGTCTTTGGTTTTGGTGAGTGTGATTATGATATGCCTTGGTGATTTTCTTTTGGGGTCTATCCTACACGGGGTTCGTTGAGCTTCTTGGTTGGTCAGCTTTTCATCTTTCATGATATTGGGGAAGTTTTATGTCAGCAGTTCTTCAATGATCCTCTCTGTATTTTCTGTTTTCTCCCCCTGTTCTGGAACTCCGATCACTTGCAGACTTTTGCTTTTGATTGTATCCCACATAATTCTCAGGGTTTCTTCATCTTTTTTTTTTTTTTTTTTTTCTGGTTTTTCCTCCAACAGAGTTGTATCCAAGTGTTTGTCTTCAATTTTGCCGATCATATCTTCCATCATTTCAAACCTACTCCTCGGCCCTTCTATGACACTGTCCGTTTCTGAAATCTTGTTGTTTATCTCTTGGATTTCTAATTGTTGTTTTTGTGTGATTTCTAATTGTGAATTTATTTTAGCATTTTGTTCCCGTATTATTTTCTTGAATTCTTCCATTTTTTTGTCTGCATTTTCCATGAACTTGTCTGCCTTTTCCATGAATTTGTCTCTTTTTCCCAGAAGTCCTACCTGTGTTTTATTGACTATTCGAAGGCATTCGACTGTGTGGATCATAACAAATTATCGATAACATTGCAAAGAATGAGAGTTCCAGAACACTTAATTGTGCTCATGAGGAACCTGTCCATAGATCAAGAGGCAGTTATTTCAACAGAACAAGGGGATAATGTGTAGTTTAAAGTCAGGAAAGATGTGCGTCAGGGTTGTATCTTTTCACCATACCTATTCAATCTATATGCTGAGCAAATAATCCAAGAAGCTGGACTATATGAAGACGATCAGGGCATCAGGATTGGAGGAAGACTCATTAACAGCCTGGTTTATGTAGATGACACAACCTTGTTTGCTGAAAGTGAAGAGGACTTGAAGCACTTACCGATGAATATCAAAGACCACAGCCTTCAGTGTGGATTACACCACAACATAAAACAAAAATCAACACAACTGGACCAATAAGCAGCATGATGATAAATGGAGAAAAGATTGAAGATGTCAAGGATTTCATTTTCCCTGAATCCACAATCAACACCCATGGAAGCAGCAGTCAAGAAATCAAAAGATGCATTGCATTGACATATCTGCTGCAAAGGACCTCTTTAAAGTATTGAAAAGCAAAGACGTCACCTTGAAGACTAAGGTGCACCTAATCCAAGCCATGGTATTGTCAATTGCATCATATGTATGCGAAAGCTGGACAATGAATAAGGAAGACTGAAGAAGAATTGACACCTTTGAATTGTGGTATTGGCAAAGGACATTGAATATACCATGGCCTGCCAAAAGAATGAACAAATCTGTCTTGGAAGAAGTACAACCAGAGTGCTTCTTAGAAGCAAGGATGGCAAGACTGCATCTTACATACTTTGGACATGTTGTTGGGAGGGATCAGTCCCTGGAGAAGGACATCATGCTTGGTACTGTACTGGGTCAGCGAAAAAAGACTAAGACCTTCAACAAGATGGATTGACACAGTGGCTGCAACATTGGGTTCAAGCATAACAATGATTGTGAGCATGGTGCAGGACTGGGCAGTGTTTCATTCTATAGTACATAGCGTTGCTATGAGTTGGAACCTACTTGAGGGCACCTAACAACAACAACATAGACCCTTTATAGACATTGTTTCATTTAACCTTCACATAATCTTTTAAGGTGGTTTGGATTCACTTTTTCCAGATGTGGAAATTAGAGTTCACATAGTTTACACTTTTCACCCAGGGACACATGGCTAGTAAGTGGCAAGGCTGACATTTTAGATTTGTTTGGTGGCCCCAAACCTGTGTCTTTCCCACAGGAAGACTTCTAGTCCTACTTTATTCATTGTTGGCTCCATCATAAACTAACCAGAGGACCACCTTAATAAAGTTTCGCTGATTATTCTCTTGGTTTTGAATCCTTCAGGAGTATATTCATAAGGCACATACATTCACAAAGGGATTGAGCGGCATAGAGAATTGTCATTTCTTTGCTCTAAAATGACTTGCATGCAAGTCAAATTGATGCCCCCTCCCCAGATTCCATTTGTGTATGTCTGTCTAAGCACACACATGCACTCTCTGATAAAAAAGCCAAAAATTTCAGCTAAGGTCTCCCTTGCTGTTTGCAAGAATTTTTTATGATATTTTCAAAGGAAAAGAGGAGGGGAAGTCAGAGAAAAAGGGAAAAATAACTCCTCATTTCAAAACATACTAATCTTTTCTTTCTAAGGGCTGCTATTAGGCAATTGTTCAGCTGGTGCTGATTTGGAAACCCATTGAATATACAGTGTTTATTTATAAGCATTATTTTCCTCTGCCACTCTGTGATTTTTCATGGGAATATTTGCATTTAGATGCTATCTCTATAAAGTGAAGAATATGACCGTAAACAATATGAAGACAATGAGAAAGAATAGTTAAAGGAAAGTGAAAAAAAAGGCAGTTGTAAAAGGAAGAAGTGAGGGCATGACGTGAGAGAAGGGGGCTCATTGATTTAATTTCACACAAAATAATGGGAAATCAAGAGAGACAAAGGCATGAGTAAGGACAAGTCAAAGAAAAATCAAAGGCAATGTGGTACTATTTTTGTATATTAAAACTAATTAATATTCATCATTCATCTTTAAAGGGGAAGTGGAAAATTGAGGGAGACAGAAAAGCAAAGTAAAGGAGTAAATAAATGGTTCAAGATAATAAGGGGAACAACAGAGCAATCGAGATAATTGAAGAGATTGTATGGCCTAGGTCGAAGTATAAATGGTTCAATAAAATGCTATTTTTATGATGTTGTAAAGTATTTCCAGAAAACAGTAATTCTTTAATTCAATCACTCCTTTTTTATTGGGTACCTACTGTATACCAGGAGGTAGTGGTGGTTTACTGGCAGAATTCTTGCCTTCCATGCAGAAGACCATGGTATGATTCCCTGCCAATACACCTCATGCCCAGCCACCACCCATCTGTCAGTGGAGGCTTGTGCGTTGAGATGATGCTGAACAGGTTTTCAGTGAAGCTTCCAGATTAAGACAGACCAGAAATAAAAGCCTAGAGGTCTACTTCTAAAAACTAGCCAATGAGAACCCTCTGGAACTGCAACTGATCACAGAGATGGCACAGGACTTGATGGCATTGTTCTCTTGTGCGTGGGGTCATTATGAGTCATGAGCTAACTCGATGGCAGCTAATAGCAACACTGTATTCCAGGCCCTATACTGTATTCCAGGCCCTATGCTAGATCTGGGAATGCAAAGATGAGTAGGCATGGTCTTTCCTTCAAAAAAGTTAGAGTTAGACACCCTCGTTACCACAGAATGTTCTGAGTGGAAGAAAGACATTCAAGAATGAACTCACATTGTCCCTCTACTAAAAACTAAAAATGAAATGTGTTGTTTAAATGTATATACTGCCCTGCATTAAACAACAGAATTGCATATCTTGTTTTTCATAATGATGCTTGTTGACCTACACTTATCATTTTTGTAACCGGCCATGTGTCATGGACTTCAAGGGCAGAAGAAGGAGAGAGAGCATGAAAAAAAATGTTGAGAGATAAACACTATAATTTATCAAGATTAAAACAAAGAAACACATAGGTCTTCAAGTCATAGTTTGACAGAATACATGGTTGTCTGTCTTCCAGAAAATACTGACCAGACCTAAAGGAAACTAGGCAAGTGTGTGCATGTGTATGCGAGGGTACGTGCATGTATGCATGTGGGGTGAGCATTTCAACAAATGAGATGGATGAGTACATTGAAGTCAGTGAAAATCTGAATGATTTTGCAGGAGAGACCAAAAAAGTTGAGTCAGAGAAGGAGTGCTAGGTAGAGCAAGCCGTAAGTAGGAAAAACAAGTTCTGAGGTCAAAACCAAAAATGTTACCTTTAACTAGACATTTGCCACCTCCTCAAAATACTCCCTTCATCTTCAGTCTTTTGAAATTATGTACATTATACTTATTAATCCCTGAACTATAAGTCTATTCTAACCATGCAAGTTTCCTATTTAATTTACGTTCAATGTATCTTATTATTTAACAGTTAATTTAGGGTCACTGTAAGTCGGAATCGACTCATCAGCAATGGGTTTGGTTTTTTATTAAGCGTTCAAGATCATCTATAACCTAACTCTACACTCCCTTTCTAATCTTATCTCCTCATTTTACCCTTTGGCAAACTAATCCTTCCCTAATCTTAGGGAATGCCCTACAATTTCCATTTCCAAGCCTGTGTGTGTTCTGTTCACTCTACCTCCCTTTTCCATCTTCTCATGACCCAGCTCAAATGTGGCTTCTTCCATGAAGTCTTCCTTAGTGGAAGTAACTGCTTTCCATATGAAAATAATCACTTTCATCACTGATTTCCATATTATATTTTGTATTCTTTTTCCATGGCACTTACTATAGTCTAATTAGGTTTCGAAGAGTGAGAGTTCCAGAACACTTAATTGTGCTCATGAGGAACCTGTACTTAGACTGAGATGCAGTTATTCGAACACAACAAGGTGATACTGCGTGGTATAAAGTCAAGAAAGGTGGGTGTGAGAGTTATATCCTTTCATCATACTTATTCAATCTGTATGCTGAGCAGAAAATTTCAGAAACTATACTATATGAAGGAGAACGCAGCATCAGAATTGGAGGAAGACTCATTAACAACCTGCATTATGCAGATGACACAACCGTGCTTGCTGAAAGTGAAGAGGACTTGAAGCACTCTATTGATGAAGATCAAAGACCGCAGCCTTCAGTATGGATTACACCGCAACATAAAGAAACAAAAATCCTCACAACTGAACCAATAAGCAATATCATGATAAACGGAGAAAACATTGAAGTTGTCAAGGATTTCATTTTGAATCCACGATCAATGCCCGGGGAAGCAGCAGTCATGAAATCAGACGATGTATTTATTGCATTGGGCAAATCTGCTACAAGAGAGCTCTTTAAAGTGTTAACAAGCAAAGATACCACTTTAAGGAATTAAGTGTGCCTGACTCACGCCATGGTGTTTTCAATTGTCTCATATACATGTGAAAGCTGGACAATGAATAAGGAGACCGAAGAAGAATAGATGCCTTTGAATTATGGTGTTGGTGAAGAATATTGAATATACCATGGACTGCCAGAAGAATGAACAAATCTGTCTTGGAAAAAGTACCGTAAGAATGCTCATTAGAAGCAAGGATGGCGAGACTACATCTCACATACTTTGGACATGTTATCAGGAGGTATCAGTCCCTGGAGAAGTACACCATGCTTGGTGAAACAGAGGGTCAGAGAAAAAGAGGAAGACCCTCAGCGAGACAGATTGACACAGTGGCTGCAACAATGGGCTCAAACATAGCAACGATTGTGAGGATGGTGCAGGATCTGGCAGTGTTTCTCTCTGTTGTGTAAGTTGAAATTGCCTAGATGGCACCTAACAACAACAACAATTAGGTTAAAGCTATTTATGTTTATCTCCCTAGCTAGATTATAATCCCTTAATTGAAACACCTGTTTTTGAGTCAGGTTTATATAACCTAAATAATGTAACACAATATCTACACACAAATGAATAAATTAGAAGTGGAACGGAAATCATTGGCAGATTTATTTGAAAACAGTAGGCTTGGGTTAGAAACAGAGAGAAATAGTAGTTAAAGAGAGGTTCTAACTACAACGAAGAGATGATCAGTAAACTGGTAATCCTGAAACTGCAATCTAGTCCCCAAATACCCAGAGATACTATCACATTTATCAACACCAGGAGATGTCTTAAATATGTTGTCTTAAATAAATTGTCTGAAACACATATTCTATGTTTTAACCAATTTATTAAACACTATACAATTCAAAATTTCATTTTTTCCAGTTACTATATGTTTATATAGATAAATATTTGCTGTGGTTATCAAATGTGTTTATCCATTTTGGAGGCATTGAAATAATTTATACTAGAGAAATTGTAATTTGTTCATAATTTCTCACGTTTGTTTCCTCCCTTTACCTCTTTAATTTCATAATTTGCATTTTGAATATTTACAAATAACAACAGCATGTGCTATAACCCCATTCTTGGAGTTATTAATTCTTTTTGGCTTGCCATCATTGACTTTAGCAGACTAGAGAATCTCCTGCGTGCCTCTGAGACATTATAGAGTGAGAGTGATGTTCCCTTGATGTGACTGACCCACAAGGAGTCTAAGGAAGTGCAGGTAAGACACTTCTTCAGGGTGATCAGGACCCTCACTACCAGAGTATCATTTTAGGCCCTGCACAACTGTAGCCAAACTAACTTGCAAGCCTTATATATAATCTTGTTTCATATGTATGATAACTATTTACGATGTAGATTTTGTAAACAGATACTACAAAGTCATAGCAAATATTGCTCTACTAAAAAACTAACTATATGCAAACAGGTAAGTTGATCCCCTTTAGAGTCAACATTTTTTCCAGTATTGGAGACTTTGCTCTAAACCTCTCTATATTCAGAGCCTCTGGTGTATTAGTTAGGGGATCCCTCCATTTCCTTTGGTCTCATGTTTTCATTCAGCAAGTTCAGCTACAGTAAAAATTCTGGTTTCTTACTCTATTGCTCTATTTTCTAGGGAGGAGCAGTGAGAGTCCTAGGATTTTTTTGGTTTGTTCTGTTTTGTTTTTTGGTGCCATTGATTGGTCCATTTTTCTCATTTGGCTATAATGACTCTAATAAAACCTGGAGACCTTAGAGACAGTCCTTTTTTCCTTCTTTCTCCTGTCTGTACCATCATAGGGTAGCAACCTTGGACTGTTCAAGACTTGCATACAGGTCTGGTTAGCACATGTAAGAGGCCTGCCCCTACCCCAGAGGTGTGCTGGTCTCCCACTGTGTTAGTGATTGGGTGGGTCATTCTGCTCATTTCAGGGTTGATGGATTAGCAAGCCTATGTTTTCACAGATTTCAAGTCGCATATTCCAATCAGAATTAATACTGTAAATGTGCTAGGTTGCTCTCTATCTAGCTCCGACATCGACCTCTAAGTTGGTTCCAAATCCAGGAAGAAGACAGGGATGTTATATATTGGTGCCCTGAAGCTATAACAATATTATTTTGAGCATCTTTATTGGCAGCAAATCCACCTCCTTTGAGGGTGCCTTTTTTATTTTGAAATAACCAAAGATATTTGGTAACTCTTTGGGTGAGATGGATCTGGTGGATGGAATGGCTGGTTATAAAACTGAGTGGTGAAATTTGTGACTATAAAACAGTGGGACTGGTGGTTTTGTTTTATTTCTTAAACTGGCACTGAATGAAGATTTTCGAAAATAATTTTGAGACACAGTAGCATCATTAGCATAGATCCACAGCCTCCCATGGTGATAACTTGGAATGATAGCACTCATTTGGATGTACAATTTCAATGCCCTTATTAAAAAATCAATCATACTACTTCATAATTACACTTGGAACTTCAAGAGAATTACCGCTAGATACTTCAAGCTGGGTTACCGGGCTTCACAACTCTCAGCTATCATTTAACGTCTCATGGAATTGTTCTTACAATACTGTGTTTGGCACTCTGCCTCCAGGTTGGATTGAGAGACATAGCAAGAAATAGCTCTATCACTACTTGCCACTGTATTTGTGGTAGCTGTGATATTGGCAGCATATTGCATCACATTACACATTGTTCCCCTTTTGAAGCCCCATTGGAGAACTTAAGAATTTTTCACTGTAAGGAAAAAAAAATTTCTTTTGTAAGCCAAAATTCTTTATATATTTTTTCTGTCATATTGTATATTTTTATACAAAAAGGCCTCAAGCTCCATTTATAACCAAGTAGAATAAAATAAAAGTAACAAGATAAAAAAAAAAGAAACATATACCTAAATTACTTTTATGAATATTAATTCAATGTTCTAGAAAGAAAAACTTATAAGCCTCTTGGCATAGGGGTAAGATCTAAAGAACATGCCCAAACAACAACAAAAACAACAAACACGCAGAGGTGACAATACAGCGTATGGAAGTTGTTGTTGTCGTTGTTGGAGTCAAGTCAATTCCAACTCATGATGACCCCATGTGTGCAGAGTAGAACAGTTCCATAGGGTTCCTTTTTAAAAAGTTTTATTTATTTTCTTGTTGTTGAGAATATGCACAGCAAAACATACACCAATTCAGTTTCTACATGTACAATTCAGTGACATTGATTACATTCTTCCAGTTGTGCAACCATTTTCACACTCCTTTTGAGTTGTTACTCCCTCATTAACATAAACTCATTGCCCCTAAGTTTTTATCTAATCTTTCAATTATTCAATCTTTCAATCAATTGTTAATTTGATCCCATGTAGATAGATATAGAAAAAGCATAATGCTCAAGGCAGACATTCTTTGTAGTTAAGATAAACACTTATTTGGTTTTAAAAAAGACAGTAGGGGATATTTTTGGTTTAAGTTTTAAAGATTATATCAGGGCAATAGTTTCAGGGGTTCACCCAGTCCCCTTTACTCTGGAAAGTCTGGAGTCCATGAGAATTTTAAATTCTGATCTGCAATTTCCCCCTTTTGATCAGGATTCTTATATAGAATCTTTGATCAAAATATTCAGTAACAGTAGCTAGGTACCATCCAGTTCTTCTGGAGGAGGCAGTTGTTTATGGAGGTAATTAGCTACACATTCCATATCCTCCTTCTATTCCTGACTCTCCTTCTTCTGCTGTTCCAAAAGAATAGAGACCAATTGTTGTGCATTGTATGGTCACTTGCAAGCTTTTAAGACCCCAGGAAATATACAACAAACTAGGAGGAAGAACAGAAGCACTAAATACGTTATTAAATCAGTTAACTAGGATAGCCCATGAAACCATGACCCTAAACCTCCAAACCAAGGAACCAAATCCCATGAGGTTTTTGACTGTATATAAGCAGGCTCAGCAGCTACTTGTTTTTTGGTCATTGTTGTAAGTATATCTATCACACAACTCTTGCCGATTCAACTTTTTACGGGTCTAATCCATTGGGTTTTCAAATCTGTGACCTTTCAGAAACAGATCATCAGGCCTGTCCTCCAAAGTGCCTATGGATGAGTTTGAACCACCAATCTTTTGGCTAGTAGTAGAACATTTAACTATTTGTGCCACCCAGGGACCATATAGAGTTTAAGAGTGTGGATTCTGGTGCCTGACTGCCTGAGTTCAAATCCCATCTCTGCCCCCTATGGACTGTGTGACTTGAGACCAGTCACTAAATCTCTCTGATTCTCAATTTCTTTCTGTATCAAGTAAGGATGGAAAAACAGAATTCAAGATATCAATTTCATAGCGTTTTTGCTAGAATTAAATGAGTTTATGCATATAAAGACTTGGAAGAATGTCTGGTACATAATAAACTCTATGGAAATGTTACTTTTTATTATTAAGTGCTTGCTCTTTTCCAGGCATAGTTCTAAAGGTTTAAATCTATTATCTCTTTGACTCTTCACTGCAATTCCATGAGGTCGAATTATATTATATCTAATACAGTATATAATAGTATTATGGCCCTTTTACAAACAGAGAAGTCAAGGCACAGGAAGGTTGTGTACTCACATGAGGTCACATAGCTAACGTTTAGGAGTCAAAAAAAAAAAAAAGTGACTAAACTGCATCTGAAGAAAGATGGGTCCTATTAGCACTAGAGAAGTCCCTGGGTGGTACAAAAAGCTTAACGCCTCAGGCTGCTAAGAGAATGGTTGGAGGTTAGAGTCCCTCCTAAGGTGCCTCTGAAGAAAGACTTGAAGATTTACCTCCAAAAAATCAGTCATTGAAAACCCTATGGAACACAGTTCTATTCTGACACACACGGGGTTGCCATGAGTTGGAATCAATTCCACCATAACTGGTTACTGATTATTAGAAAGTAGAGCTTTGGTTTTGTTGAATGAAGTATGCATGTTTGAAAGAAGAAAAAAGTTGCTCAGGGCAGTAAACGAGACACCAAGCCTCATGAGAAAGAACGCGTCAGAAAAGACGTGTGCAGTGCTTCAGAAGAAGATAAACTTGAGAGAACAGAACTATCAGATGACACAATGTTGGAGATAGTTTGCTCTGAGTATGCAATGTGAGACTTCTCTTCCTAGGACATCCTCATAAAGTCTGTGCTAAATTAAATAAAGGTCTCAATTCGTCACTTTCCCCATAGCCAAATTACACGTCCACGCCTTTGTCATGGCCTCATAGTGTCTTGCATGTATTTACCACTCCTTGACATTTGTATCGTCCTCATTGTTTCTGCCAATAGGATGGTATAAGATGTGATGTGATTAGAAGTTTGAAATGTGCACGTGCTATTGGGCTTACTCTCTTGTGTTTTTACTGCCACTATGGGGAGAATATAGGCCAGGTATCTGTGGCCCCTCCAGCCCGAAATCAAGAATGAGATGCATAGTTCAGAACTGCCACCTGGACCCAAGTCCTGCCAATCCACAGTCTGAAGCAGAGCTGCCCCAATTGCCAAAAAAAAAAAAAAAAAATTTATATTGCTTATAATAGTAATCCACAGAGGTTTGTGGTTTTCTTTTTTTCTTTTTTTTGATAGTGGGGAGTTATGTAGCATTATTGTGGCAATAGCTGACTTACACAAAGGGTTCATCACAAAAATTCACTAAATGTCAAGTTAGTTAGAATTTTTATGAAAAATGTCAATGGGGCCAACATTTGCACAAATGATGGGACAATCAAACAGATAAATAACCACAACTACTTTAACATATAGTGAGCTTTTATAATATTCTAGAAATGTCAATGGTTAGCTTTTGTATTTTATGATCTAGTACATTTTCTCTGTCTCCCTTGCTTTGACCTGAGACATAAAATATATGGCTGTTGATGGAGACATTTTTCACTGTCTAAGAGTTAGTTACCATCACTTAAACTGTGACCGTAAGTAAGTGTTAAAGTGAGAGTAGTACATTTACCTTAAATTCAAGTGGGATAGCCAGTTATCTATTTAGTATTAACGCTCAAGAATCCATAATATGCTTTATGTGAGGGTTTTGAAGCCTTTCTCCAAAAGTATCTCCAGTAAGTCTTCTTTCCTTAATGTATTTGCAGACATAATCAAACATAGTTTCATTTAATTTTTACAGCTGTACTGTAATAGCAAGAAAGAACCGCTAGTCTACCAGTCAGGAAACCCAGCTTAGAGACTGTTCTTTACTTGCTGTGTGACCTTGAATGAGTCACTTGTCTTCACTAGGCCCTAAATTCTTCATCTGTAAAATAAGAAGGATACACTAGCAGATCTCTGAGTTCTATGTTAGCACAAGTGACTATGCTTCTCTCTGACTTACTAGTATGACTTTGGGTGGATCATTTAACATCTTCGAGCCTAACTTTCCTCATATCTCCTCCCACACACTCTCTCATCTCCATTAATGGCAAATCCACCCTTGGAGTCATCCTTGACTCCTACTTCTCACACCCCATATTCAATCTGTCAGTAAATTGTGTGGGTGCCAACTTCATAATATGTTCAGAATCCAACCACTCCTCATCATTGCTACTTCCTGGTCCACGCTACCATTGTCTCTGGTCTGAAAAGTTACAATATAAAATATAGACATATATATATAATATTTTCCATGTATTTTGCTCTATGTCTTCAAAATCTGGAGTGCATTTTATATTAACTGCACATCTCAGTTTTCACTAGCCATATTTCAAATGCTTAATAGCTACATTTGGCTAGTGAGTACTGGATTGTATCGCACAGGTCTCGAGGAAGAGTGTACTCTCCTTCCTAACCAATGCTCCCTATTTTAATATTCCAAACAGAGTTGCTCTCCTTAAATGCAGTCTCAGGTTCTAAGGGGTTAGCCCCTCCACCAGTTTCTTTCTCATTTTATGTCTCTGTTTTGGGAGTGATCTGCTAAATTTCTACAAATCTATTCCTGCAAAAGTGCTCAAGACTAATAATGGTCCAATATGTTCCTTTATTTATTCAACAATCCTATATTGAACTTCTACTACCAGTCATAAAATTTTATTTTTCGCAGACAACTCCTTCCATAAAGAAGAATCCTGGAGGTAGCCTGCTGTTGCCCAAAGGAATAAATGAATCTCTAATGGTGAGATTCACCCTAGAGGTACAGTTGAGTAAGGGTCAGTACAAGAAATAGGATGATTTAAGACATAGGTGGATTTTTTTCTTGTCCCTTATATCATAAAGATAGCTGTTTTCTCTGCTTATACATTAAAAGAGTTAAGATAGATACTCCTTTTCTTTTCTCATTCATTTGTATATTCATTTATTAATCTATTCATCGCTAACTGTGAACCAAGCACTAACTCAGTGCTGTAAGAATACAGTTATATGTTCTCCATCTTTGTCAAACAAGGACATTAGAATACTTTCTCTTGATGGCTTTTCAAGGCACTGTTTAATCTTCCTAAAGTGCAGAGGCAATGAGAATCCTTAGATATGTTACATACACAATTAGTTATACGATGCTTGACTTAAAGTGGGCATTTTAGTGTAGCTTCTTTTTTAAACTCTTAAAGCCCATCAAGTTGTCAAAATAATAAGTCATTCTACCAAGTGATGAAGGACAAAACTGTCTAGAAACATTTCTACTTTCCCTGGGATTTCATAATCACCAGGTGGTAGAATCTGAGGAGATCTTTGTAGATCATCTAGCCCTACATTCTTATTCCACAGAAAATTCCCAAAGAAGATGAGTGACTTTTCTAAGACCATACAGCTATAAAGAATGGTACTGGGCCTGGAATTTTTATGCCCTGTTTTCATAGGTTTTAGCTGTTTGTATGAAAAAAAAGATTGTCCCCTGATTCTGCTCCTCTAGGAATTACACAGCGTTGAGGCATGATAGATTCTTGCCTTAAGAGTGAGGTTACATACAAACAACAAAGGTGTCCTCTCAAGATATATCGAGCTATATATATTTCATCCTTCCCAGAGGTGTAGTAGAGCTTGAGAGGTCAAAAGACAGGATGTCAGGTCGAGCCACTGGAGGGCACCAAATTATCTCTTTTAACTGGAACTATTTATCTACCTCTGGAAAAGAGAAAAAGCTACAATTGGCTGGCATGCATAAGGTGAAGACAGCAGGATGGAAATTCCCACAGCGCTGACTTTAATTCTGCAAGTTTAAAACTAGAGAAACCAAACTCACCAAGTATCCAGTGGTAGGTGTTATTTCCTGAGACCAGAGGCCCTCCTGGCTTATGCTGGGTCTTAATGGTCCAAAGAACAGGAGACTGTGATACTTTGTATTTTCACAATGTAATTCTTTAGAGGAGACAAAGAAAAGTTAGTGCAGAGGTTTTGCTGAACCAGAATGATTTTTCACCTTTATTTTAAACTGTTCAGCCAGAGTCACTTGCCAATAGCCTCAGGAAAATATAATACAAATGCCCATCCGTTCAGAAACCTACAGAATCATCCGTTTTTGTGGAGATAGGATGCTTGTCAGCATGTCATCTTACTTCTTATAATTCACCCTATTTGTCGTCCAGCTGATTTAGATAGTATTTCAATTGGTGACCCTAAAAGCCTATTAATGAATTTGATATTCCTTTTTGCTATGCTGGTTCTCCGTTTGTCTGAGAGGTGGTGAGGAGCAATGAAATGTTGCCTGGCATCTCTGTTCTATAGCGAGTGGAGATAATTGAGACTCCAGAGCAAAACCACAGGCATGCTTTGGAAGGGAAGCAAACTGCAGTAATATATGTGCAATTCAGAGCTTCACAACTCTTCAATAAAGTTACTGAAGGCTTTTGTCTTCAATGGCCATTATAAAGAGAAAAGGAGGAGCTCTGATTAGTCAGCAGAAGGAGAAGTGGACAGGACCAGCTTGGATATCTCAATTAGCAATTAGGAACATAGTGTTTTATTTCAGCCAGTGTGGAGCACTTTGTAAAGCTCTGGAAAATACTATGTAAAATAAATTTATCTAGCATCAGAGTATAATTTGACCTTTCACATTAGTGCCTTCCAAACAAATGGTCAACATCAGAAAAATGGACATTCTAGAAATGCTACATATTGTTTTAGAACACGTTGTTAAAAAACAGACTTACAGCAACCATGTCGGACAGAGTAGAACTGCCCAAAGGGTTTCCAAGGAGTGGCTGGTGAATTCAAACTGACAACTTTTTGGTTAGCACCTGAGCTCTTAACCACTCCACCATCAGGGCTCCAATTGCTTTTAGATCACATTGTTAAAACAGCCAAGAGCTGGACCATCCAGGCTTAATCATTTTTTCTATTATTGGACAAGCCATGGAGAAGGTTAGAACTGTGTTTCTAATGAATTCAACCTCTTAACTAAGTAAGTTGTTTACAGTATCTAATAAGATTCTTCTTATTTTATCAGAGGGGTGGTAATCAAAAGAATAATCATAACTATTAAAACTGTAGCATCTTCTATAGATGTCAAAACACTTTTTTTCTGTACCCTACTTAATTGCAAAGTTGTGATGTTAATATTATTATTACCATATTACAGATATAGTCACAAAATTAAGTCATAGAGATGTTGAACAATTTGTACAAGGCCATACAGTAAGTGGTCAAGTCAAGGTTCAAATTCTCCTTTTTGGGACAGATATATTCACAGACTCTATGAAGTGGGTTATGAGTATTTGTCTTTTAGTAATGTTCTCAGTTCAAATGATGTAATCGTCTAGATGCCCGTACACATTTACTAAGCAAAAGTAGCAATTCTGCTCCCTTATTTCCCATAAGAAGTTGCTTATGTATCTGCAGTGTGGTTTGCTGGGTGAATATCTATTTTAGTCATTGGATTGTGAACTCCTTGCAGGCAGAAGCCATATCTTATTCATCTTTACTTTCCCCCTTTCCCCAGAGCCTAGCATAGTGTCTACCCATATAAAAGATCTTCAAATATTTGTTGAATTGAATTGGTTGCTATAGTAAGGTTTGTAATGAACTGAGGCATGTTGCCAAATGATGGCTATTTGAGTTTCTTCCAAGACCCAAAATGTAATATTAAATTGTGTCCTTGGGGTGGGAGGAGATGTTATATTCTATTTGGAACAAAGAGAACTTTTAAAACCAATTTAAGAACCATAATTGTGACGAATTATGGAGACCCTTAGCCGTGGTCCAACTTTCTGCATTCCACACTTGAGTATTTGCCAACATTTGAGAGATGGAGAGATAGAGTTTTGTAGCAGCAAGCAAAATGCAGCAGTTTTTTAGGATAAATTCTATCTGCTCTCAACAGTTTTATATAGTAAGAGCTCATAGATCTATCCATCTACTCTCTGGCACAATGGATTGCACTGACCTACCGATGTTGTAGGATCTATCAATGTCTACCTGGAGCCTTCAGAAGATGACCTATGTGTCCTCTGTGGGCTAGGGAGTGGGTTTGAGTACCCTGGAGGCAGGAAAATTCAAAGAGCATATTTGGAGGATTTTCAACATGACATAGATATTGTTGCTACACCCAGTGTACTACCACATGCCATAACTATGTTTGACAGTGGCTTGGACCAAGAAGTAGCAATGGCTAGCACATCACATGCTTAGATACCCCTATAATTTGGTTCTTATTCCACCTAACTTCTTTCCTCAGATGAAAAATGTGCTGCTCCTTCCAGATACAGTTCATTTTCGTGGAACTTCTCCATGAAAAGTTCCCTGATTTACCAACCAAATTAATTAAATCCATGGTAGTTTGCACAGATCTCTAGTTCAGTACTCATCATACTATTCTATAACTTTTTGTTTTGTCTCCTTCACTAGATTGTGAGCCTAGAGTGCAGTACAGGGTATTGGTTATTTTATCTTTGTATATGCCCAGCACTTAGTATAATGTTTGCCATGTACTAAATGCTCAGTAAATATTAAAGGAAGGAAAATAAGAAGAAATAGAAGAAAAAGAAGAAAAGAGAGATTCATTATGGAAAGGATTGTTCATTGGAGCTACAGTCTAACACTGAATTTAGCTAAAGGAGTCATCTTGCTGTGCTGTTAGAAGGATAAGGTAGGAGCTTAATGGTGTTGCATAGGGAATATCATTGTACTGTAAACTGGCCAGTATCAGGAAGTAAATAACTCTATCATTAAAATAAATAAATAAATAGCCCTATTCTAATGCCTCTAAACTCAGAGAAAATCTTGTTCCTACCAAAAGCCTGCAACCTCCTCCAGAAAACATGGCCTCAGTGCACTCTGGTTAAAGAGACTGAGAGCTGAAGCATCTGCCAACTCAGGAGTCAATACTTCAAGTCTAGGAGCATTAGGGTTTAGTACCAAGAGATGTGAAGCAAGAAAGAGTGCCCCATGGCAGAAAGCACAAGGTAAAAGCAGGTTGGGATGCCCGGAAAAAGATGTAGCCCATACCAGATCAGAAGAAAAGAGAGACCATATGCTTGCTTACCCTGGTTAAACATTATCACCAATTTCTTAGTGAAGAGGAAGCAGAAATTCATATCAGAACACACAATCCTGTCCTGTACAGCTCATTGTATGTACGTGGAATAAACTGCATGCAGTTCCGACAATAGGGCTAGCCTCTGTCATTCTCATCAAAGCTTTTTCTTTCTAAGGTCTCAAGTTAACATACCTATTTAAATATTATCACATGTAAATACATAGAGATATATCCCCAGAAGATGTGAACCCTACCTGATATGGGAATCAAGAGTTTTATGTTCCCTGTGAGTGAACAGGTAATTGGTTTTTAAGAACTTTGTCCCAGTAAGACTCATCTTGTGTGGTTGTGTAATATATTCAAGAAGACCTTCAAGAGTGACCCCTCTGCTAGGTGTCCCAGATTTATTTTTTTTCCTTTCGATGGCCTAGTGTATTAACAGTGATATTCTGATTCTACCCTATCACACTACTTGGTCTTATAACTCTGCAGAGCTGAGCCTCCTAGCTCTCTGCCTGGCTATACACAGTCTTGGCCACGCCTGGGGATGAAGGCTTTAGATGCAAGGGCATTCTTGTAGATATCTGGCCCCATTGCACACGAGCATTTTCTACCATGAGTTTGTGATAGCAGTGACCTGATATATACAACAGGCATTTCACAAAGAAATTCCAAATGCAGGAGGGATGTTGTATGGATTGAATTGTATCCCCCCAAAAGATACACTAAAGCCCAGATTAACCACTGGCATCTGTATATTTCCTTGTTTGGAAATACAGTCTTTGAAGGTGTTATTATTTAAGTTAATATGAGATCAACCTGGAGTAGGCTTGGTTTCAACCCAACACGTATGTTGTCCTTACTAGAGAAGAGACACAGAGGGAAGATGGCAATGTGAAGTTGGAGACAGAGATTGGAGTGATGCATCTAAAAGGAAAGTCAAGGACCACCAAAGCTAGGATGGAGGCATGGAACAGGTTATACCTTAGAGCCCTCAGAAGGAATCAATATAGACAGCACCCTGATTTTGGACATCTAGCCTCCAGAACTATGAGACAATAACTTATTATTATAAATCACCCAGTGTGGTACAGGTCCCTGACTTATGATGGGGTTCCAGTCTGGCGCCTAGTCCATTATATGTCGGTTCTGACGTTAAGTCTAAGACCTCATTTTTTTTCATTATTATTGCCTTTTATTATCAGTATTTTTATAAATCCAATTGTTATTGGTCTTTGGAGGTTGGAAACACTACATCTGAGAATGATAACTTTAGCAAATTATGAGCTGCAACATTGTATGTAGTATGTATTACTAAGGTTAAGATGTACAAAAAGAAAAAAAAGGACAGTCTTAAGTGCAGTTCTTTGTACTAGAGCACTTGATAAGTTTTTGTTTTTGTTACAGCAGCCCTAGGAAAGTAGAAATAATACAGGTATCATCCCTCTTCTTCATCAGTTAAAAATAAGTCTGCAAGTGGAAGCTTTGAAAATTATTAAAGGGTTTTTTTTGTTTGTTTGTTTTCTTGTTTTAACTTGTTGAATTCCAAAAGCAACTCTGACACAAAGTCCTCTACCTCCACCATACTCCAAGGAGGGAAGAAGTAAACATCATTGCACAGGTTTTCTGTTGCATGAAACAGCAGCCCAGAGATTGTAAGTGAATTCTGTAAGGTGCATAGCTAGTCAAGGATAGAGAGCTGATATTCCAAACTTAAGCTTCGAGTACCTCAGCCCTTAAACCATTATAATGTCCTTCTACATAAAATTACACAGCTCCCAAAGATGCTGCCTAATAACTTTTATAAACGTTTTTATGTTAGAAGAATATATCTTTGAAATGCCATCTGCAGTCATGGTTTCACGGTTTTAAAAAGCATTGTGCAGTTATGGTCATTAAAATCATTGTTAAAACATAAACTTACTTTGATGACTATCACTGTATTAGAGTTTTTAAATGGAAACTTTGAAGCCCAGTCATTTCAGCGTGAGAAACCTGGCATTTTAACCCAAGAGAAATGAAGGAGCTTTTGAGTTATTAGCTTGGTCAGCTGTTTACGACTTTTATGTTCCTGAGATAGTTGTGAGACGACATTAAGAACTCAGAGTTGAAAGCTTACTGAAGGAATACTAAAGGTGATTGGGAGGAGGTAGGGAGATATGAACGTCCTGAAAGCCCCTCTTGGCCTTCACAGAACTCTCTGCAAGTGTCCAATTGTGCTGGCTATAATGGTGATAGTCTACATGGTTCATGGCAACACACGGCTGTAGAGCTTTCAACTTTTTCCTCTAAGTCTTAAAGACTAGGAACAGAAATCAGTCCTCCTCTTTGATTAATCTCTAAGGAAGCCTAAACAAAAATTAAACTCCCGGGAAAAAAAAAATACACTTCCAAAATTATGATGGCTTTTGATTGACATTCGTAAGAAAAAAATATAAAGCTTAAGTTTTTATTAATTATCTCATTTCAAATTAAAGAGCCATGAATTAAAATTCCAGAGAAATAAATTGATTTTGGAAAATCAAGCCTCTAAAGAAAGGGCATTCTGTGCCACTCTAAATGGATTTCTCTTCTCTCTTCCGAAGCTACTTGTATACATCACTCTCATGAAATTTACCATCTTGTAGCCATTCTTTTAACACATACATGGGCCCCTCCACTGAACTTTGAGTTTCTTAAGGTTAGAGATTACTTTACTTTTCTTTGAATTTCCAGTACCTAGCACAGTGCCTGGTACATAGAATCACTCAATAAATGTTTGTTGAATGAAATAATGGATTTATAGGGACAATACACTATTAAGGAAATAAATGAACTCAGAACATTGGGCTCTAATTCATAGACTGTTACTAGTGAGCTACTTGACCTTGGACAAGTCACTTCAACTTTCTATGGTTGATTTTATCCAGGGCTTCGAACTGGGATGGAACTGAAAACTGGAACTGAAAAAAAAAAAAAAAGAAATTTTCACCCGAATGATACCAAAATCCGAATTAAAAAAAAAAAAGTTTTTCTGAACCTGAACCAAAATAGGAAACCTCTATCTATCTGTCTATCTATCTATCTACCTACCTACCTACTTACCTACCTACCTATCTACCTATCTATCTATCTACTTATTTATTTATTCATTCATTTGTTCTTTCATCATTCATTCATTTTCACTCTGCTATTTTTGGTTCAATGATAATTTTTAAGTTGTAAGCAAGACCACTGGAGCATTTATTTTTGATTTGCATCTGGCGCCCATGTATGCTAAATGCTTCTCTGGCACATGGCTGGCAAGGGCACAGTTCATTGCTTTGGCAAGAGAAATTGTGCAGCCGCAGTCAGTGATAGGTGATGACTGCTGTTACGTGAGATGTTTCATAGGCCAGTCAGAGCTTGCTATTTCCCCTTGGTGGTTGACGTCTCTCACAATAACGTGAGCTGTGCCTACCGATGAGGCGAGAAATGCTAGGCAATTGACAATAATAATAGTCAAAAACCTGAAAGAGCTGGTTAAACTGTATGGAGTTCTGAACAGAGTTGCATGTGAACGGAAATGTGTCAGGTGAGTGTAAACATTTTAAATGTACATTATTCACATTTTTAAGTGTGATAATTAAATTCAAGAAGTAGAAAATAGCATTTAATTTTTTGATAATTCCATTCTTGTACTCAGTCTTCATTTAAATGTACTATCACACATTGTTTGTACTTATAGGTTTAAATTTAATATTTCTCTAACAAATCGAAATGTTAACATCAGCAACTAGCAGGTGGAAAATTAATGTTTCCATTGTCATATACCATTATTTCACTGGAAACAACTTGTTGGCATCACTATGAAGTGAGATTTTTCTTCAAATGTGCTGCATAAATGTACGAGAATGTTGCAAAGTGGGACTTTGAATGGAAGAAATTGGCAAACCCTGTGAATGTAAAATCAAAGTTGTCCTGGTTTTTCTAATATACTGATGTTACATGGCTAGAAGAATTTTAATACATACTGGCTCTAATTCATTTCTACAAATGTATTTATTCATTCTATTCTCTTCATGTTATCAAAGTCTAAGGCTTGTTATAATGTAATATGGTGAGTATAAAGTATGCCCTAATGTTAATGTCATTTCTCATCCTTTGAATTCTAGTACAAGATGAATCAAGTATGAAAAGATTTAAAATAAGAGCACATGTAAAATTTGCAACACAGATATGGTTGGAGACCATGCAGCGAATTTAGAGAAGCACCTGAAGCGTTACCATATGGATGAATAAATACAATGCAGTGCAAAGCAGGAAAACAAAGAAGATTGAAGAAAGTGTTAGAAGTGTTCCGAATAAGCAACAAAAAACATTAGAGGAGTCTGCCATTCCAGAATGCCTTAAGGTGAAATTAGATAAATAAACAATTGTCAGTCATGTGTTGAATTACTGTTAACAGTTGTTCATTTGAGTTAATTTAATATTCAGGATTCCATAAAATTTTACATCCAATTATTGCTTCAATTGGTCAAAATTTTTCAATCAACTCAGAGAGTATTAGCGAAATGATACCTCATTTGTCCTTAAAATTTAGCTCCAAAATTTCTAGTAATCTAGAAAAATGAATATTCTCTTTGAAAGTGGTGTTGCTAGTAGATTGAGCGCATCAGTTTTAGGAATTAACACGCAGTTTGCACAAGATGGTAAGATGCATCTGTTGACACTGGGAAAGAAAAAATTAAAAGACACACAGTTCTGTACATAGAAACACTGTGTATCAAATTTCAGTGAAGTACAACATTGATTTACAACAAATTTATTCTGTAACCATGGATAATGGCTCTAATATGATTAAATTTGTTGATTTGCTCAGAAATTATAGTGAAATCCAATGGCAAATACCAAGGCAAAACGACAATTTTGAAGACTCTGACTTAGTGCCCTCTGACTTGCAGACATTAACCATTGCAGAGTGTGATGAAAGCAACTGATTTATAAGAAAATACTGACTGGTGTAAAGTGTGCTGCACAAACACTTCAATTAGTTATTAAAGATGCAACAAAGGATGCTGAACTGGAAGAATTTTTACGAGAACATTGTGAACTTATTCAAATACTTCATGTTCCGATATTTTCTACCAAATTTTTGGAAAATAATTTAAGGAAAGCTGTACTGGATTGCCCAACAAGATGGAACAGTATATGCACCATGTTAGAAACATTACTAGGATGCAAAAATCTTTCCTATGTATTAGCTGAGAATAATATGAAATATTACTTTAATAATGACAAATGAACATACGTCAAATTAACTTTGGACACTTTAAAACCTTTAAAGAAAGTTACGGTAAGATTGCAAAGTGAACACTTAACCACGTTTTTGGTATGTGGGTGGAAACTAAGCTAAAATTAAGAACTTTTAATAATACATTTGGAAACACATTGATTGAAAAATTTAATGTCAGGGAAAAAGTTATTGAAAATGATACCTACTGTATTAGGAACATTTTATCTAGTTCCTCATTATCAAATTCTAATTAGTTCTGAACTTAAGGTGAAGGCCATATTACATTGAAAAAGCATTTGGGAAATGAGAGAAAACATGAAAAGGAGCAAAGCTGAAAGTGTAACAAAAAAAACTTGAAAAGGAGCAAAGCTGAAAGTGTAACAAAAAAAAAACTACTCAGGAAATACTCTCATTTCAAATGATGATGTTGATGAGATGGAATTATTTCTCAAAATGAAAGAAAAAAGTCAAATTGAGATCAAAAGACTATATTGTTAATATTGACACTATATTAATAAGCTTTGCTAATGTAAGATTTGAGAGGAAAAAAATATTCTTGAATTTTGGGAAGAAAACTGTTCACAACATCCCTGGTTATATGAAATTGCCGTGGTAGTTTTGGGTGCACCAGCTACTCAAGTCAGTGTTGAGAGAGCTTTCTTAGGTTTGAAATTCATCTTGGGAAACAACAGGAATAGCTTAAATGAAAAAATATTAGAGGACATTCTTTTAATTCGGTGTAATTATGGTTTGTTACAATGATGTTTTCTAAATGAACTCTGTAATTGTGTATGAAATAAATCTTTACTTGTAATAAAATGTGTATTTTATGTAATGTTATGGCAATTCTTCACCTTAGAACTGGGGTGAATATTAAAGTATTAAATATTTTATTATGCTTTGCCTTTATGTACTGATGTATTAGGTATGATAGCACACTTTGTATTTCTAGTATTTTGTGAATAAATTCTTATAAATTTTCTGTGACTATTAAGTGTTACTAGTGACACGTCACCTACATCAAAATTAAGTTTATTTTCAGTGATTTTATAGAATGAAGTTGAGAATTTCCTACTAAAAAAGTGTTTTGAATCTTCAATTTAATATTCATACAATATGTTCGGAGTGTTTTTATCATAATACTGTATTTAAAATGACTCAGTGCTGCAACGAATTCTAGTATATTTTTAAAAATAATACTATTTTACATCATGTTTTTCTTTCTATTGAAATTTTTTAAGAAAGGGATTAAAATTGAACATCATTGTCACTTTAGATTGAATTATTAATGAATGTGAGAAAGAAATAGTTTGATGTTGCTACTTTCAAAAGTAATTACAAAATCTTGGGATGAACAAAATTCAAGATAATCTAAAAATGCAAGTTTATTTACAATATAAGGAATGAATTTGGTAGCCAATTTCTGTAGAGGAAATTGCTCCATTTCTCCATTTGCAGAATATAAATTTGAAATTGAAGAGTAAAAAATAGGTTTAAACCAGTCGAAACCAGATCAGTCAAGGCCAATGAAGTGAAAACAGAACAGAACCAAATTTTAAAAATTTTGGTGAACTGAAATGGAAAAAATTTTCGGTTCAAAGCCCTGGTTTTATCATCTGTACAATAGCAGTGTTGGACTAAATGACCTCTGAGGTCCCTGTAGTCTCCCAATAGAGGATTCTGAGGTC
>NW_004443970.1:12087196-12109146 GCF_000243295.1 Trichechus manatus latirostris
CACAGTTCTACTCTGACACACATGAGTCAAAGTCAACTCGATGACAACTGTTATCTCTGGGATATAACCAAATTGTTTAGTCCTTTCTAGTTTTTGTTTATTCATCTATAAATGGAAACCACATTTTCTGCTCTGCTTACTTTGCAAGGGTTAGTTTTCCTGACCCTATTTTAATAGCTTCATGCTCTTCTTTTGTAGTTTTGTTTTACGTGTCCCTTCTTCCAACTTTTGCACTTGATTTTTAGAATCTGGACTCAGGCAAGGGTTCCCTGTGTAGCTAGGTTGGTTCCCATATCTGCCTGCAGTCATATTTTCAGAATTACATTTTATAGCTTGCGATCATTACTTCCTGAGCCATCTTTCCTTTTAGAAGCTCTGGTCAGAGAAGCATGTCTCTTTTTTGCCTAAATCCATATAAACTGCCCATTGTAGGCACTCTGTAACTCTACTGAATGAATAGTGAATAAAATCTGATTTCTTAAAGTACCCAACTATACCCAAAATTTCATTCCTTAGCCGTTAAAGCTCCTAGAAGTTTATTACATTCACTCCCTCCCAAGGTCCCCATATCTTTTGCTTCACAAGAATGAAGTTGAGGGCAGAGGTTTTCCTGGTTAGCTTATTCAGTCTTAAAATCAGTGAAATTGGAGGCAAGGGAGTCAAAATTTTATTAGATGGTCTCTTTTTCTAAGAATGATATGCTTCAATCACTGAAATTTCTCTTTCATTACTCAGTCCCTTAGATTAGTACCTCCTACACCCAGCCAATCATAAGAATGACCTAGAAAGGTTATTCAAAAGAGACACCTAAGTCCTATTCCAAAGATACTGAACCCACTTCTCCACAGACTGAAACTCAAGACTCAAGACATCTCCATTGTTAATAGGCTTCGCCAAGTGTCTCCAGTATGTAGCCAGGTATGAGAACCACTGTCTTAGAAAGTTGTCCTTTGAGTCCAAACAGGAAGCCCTCCTACATTTTTCAAACAGAAGGTTACAGAGTCTTCCTTGAAATGTGGCCCAAGCAGATCTACAAAAGATTTTTCTTTGGATGAGTCTGTGCATTTATTTACAAAGAGTGGGATCATGGAGGTTAAGCAGCAAAAGTTACAAAAGGTGAGTAGAGGGAGCCACTTCTCACGCATGCTTCTTGCTATCTTTTTAGCTGCTGGGGTAAAAATAGGAAATAGATTCCTGTCCCCATAAGAGAGAGAAAGGGCAAGATGCTACTCTCAGAAAATCAAAGGTCACAGAGGAAAGGAAATATCTATAGACAAGACATAACAGAAGGAACATCAATACATGCTGACAGAGGCATAAGAAATTTACAATATAATTGACAGGAAATTACAGCTTGAGCTGAAGTGACAAGTCATTAAATGAGTATCCGAGAAAATAAACCAAAAATGATATTCTACGGAAAGGAATAACCTAGTAGATGCTACCAAGAAACTGCTAACAAATGTGCACAAACGAATGTGGGAGAGCGAAAGAGCTCCAAATGTAACAAATGTGAGAGAGCAAAAGAGCTCCAAAGCAGCATTTGTGGTGACAAATAGTGAAGGATGACTTCAACTAGACAAAGAGACTGAAACACATTCCAGGGTGTCAGCAGAGGGGAACATAAGACAATGCACCAATAAAACCTGCCTGGAAAACAATGCAAGGGCATATGGACTAAAACAGAAGGGTGGACCTTGGAGAAACATGGGAATGTTCAACTGACTGGGTTCAATCTAGCCACCTTGAAGGACTAATTTAGTGTTCTAATTTAAATTACTCACCTTGTACAGTCTTAAACAACACTGAAGACCTGCTAATCAAGAGACTCTCCTTGCTTTTTTTAATAACGAATGTACTTGAAAAAAACCTGAAAACACAAGCCTATATGATTGATGACAGTCATAACCAATTATATCTCTGAGAAGTTAAAAATATGCTTTAAACTGTACTATCCTGAACCATTATTCAACATGGTCCTTTCTCAATACATCCACAATAACATTTTACTAATCCAGAACTCAAATTCTGGTCATCCTATCTTTGTGGAACACACCTAAGAACTAAAATAAATGAATAAATAATAAGTACCAGAGTCCTTTGAAGAGTCAAAAGAAGTGTCCCAAAAGAAGTGTTTCCTTAAAACATATGTAATTCCTTCTTAGGAGAAACAATCTGGTTCTCCCTCTGAAATCGTCTGCATATACTCTGCATATAGCTACAGCATATTGGATTATCTGGTTGGATTATCTAGTATTAGTTGGGGAGCAAATGATTGAAAGGACACAGTATATCAATTCAGAGTGACACATTGATAGCTGCAGGAAGTGACAGCTGACAGCAAATAAGAAATCATAGAAATGATAAAAATAAAATTCAAGAACAATAAAGCACAACAATCAGAAGAATTTTTTTTTTAATAAAGAGAAACAGCTCTATGCATCTGAATTATTCCAACAGCATCTTTGAATTATAGCATGCTATCATAACAGATGATTATAATGATGACCCTGAGCCATCAAGAGAAAAAATAAATAAATTCAGTTTCAGATGCATCATTTAAGGTGATAGCAAAATGTGCAATAAAATTTTAGAAAGATCTTCATCCAAACGATTAGTTTTTTTCTTAAGTTTTAGTTATTAAAGTAATAAACCCTTACTATTCAACATATTCACATCTTAAAAATGACTCATTGTGGTATTCATAAAATATCACAGCATATTTCTAGAGTTCTAACCTCTCTTCTAAGCTCTAGGCCCAGATTTCAAAAAGTTTGTCAAACATCTCTTTACCTCTCTCACTGGCCCTTCCTATTACAAGTCCTAACACAAATGATGACACCTACCCTCTAAGATTCTCTTCATATCAGTTGAGTGCTACTATTGATGCAATCATTCAAGTCGGAACTTTCAGAACCATCCCTTGAGTATGCCTCTGCCTCTCCCTAATATTTAGTTAACCAAGTTTTTCATCTTAATATCTAGAAGCACGTGATCCTATCTCCACCCCACTGCCTTTACCTGAGCTTGCACTATTTCTAGCACTTCTCTCTCACAACCATCTCATGTTAGATTCACACTAGATCTTTTACCGTTCTCAGACAGCACCATGAACTTTTATTCTTTCATGCCTTTTCTCCTGGCTTGTCAGAATGAATCAAGTGCTCTCTTATTCACGTAAGTCACTTTGCAAGTGTTTGTCAGTCTTCTTTGCAAGGCAGTGAGATTTTTGAGGATAGGGACCATTTCTTGGGCACTTAGTGAATATGTATTGAAATATTTACTCAGCAGCTAATATGTGGCAGCCACTCTGCTAGGCAGTGGAAATACAGCAATGAAGAAGATGCCCTTAACCTTTTGGAATGCACAATATGGAGAATTAAATCACATTGATAAAATGTCCAGTTTTTGTAGTGTTTCAATATCTAATATCTATTTTTTTAATAAACTTAGTGTGTGAGTAATTAGAGAAGTTTAATACACCTTACTTTAAACTGTTTATAGAACACAGGGTTTTGTTGGTTTGTTTGTTTACTGGATTTTCTAATTTGTTCCTCAAAATTTGCTTTCTGAAAAGCATCATTATTGTCATCGTCACGATAAAGAAGTCGCGTCTCACTGAAGTTTTAGAAATTGTCCAAATTTACATTGCTTGGTGTAAAGGGTTTACACAATTGCTGCTAACTGAAAGGTTAGAGGTTCGAGTCCACCCAAAGTTGCCTTGGAAGAAAGGCTTGGTGATCTATTTTGAATAATCAGCCACTGAAAAATCTATGGAGCACAATTCTACTCTGACACACATTGGGTCACCATAAGTTGGAATCAACTCAGTGGCAACTGGCTTGGCTTTTATTTGTTTGTTTGTTTGTTTGTTTTTTTACATCTCTAGGATATGACACATGCCAAAGTAAAACATATGTTTTGTGACTTAGTCCAATAACCTTTCCATCCCTCCTCCTCTGCCCAACTTCTTGCCCATCAAAAGATACTTTAATCAAATATGAATATCATAATGCAGAGGAATTAAGGGCAAGTATTGGCTATCCTACATAAAAAAAAAAAAAAGAAAGAAAGAAAAAGACTGTATCAGTTGGATACTGATAAAAATCAGGTGGTCCACTCAACGGGTCAATTGAAAAAAGCTCAGTGAAGGTATTATTGACAGAGGGGGTAAGGAAGGTCAAAGTTATCAGTAAGAGATGCTGGAGCACCCAGAGACTAGTAATAATGGGAAGCTATTACCAACCCAGCAGGGGCAGGGGAGGGAATGATGTTACTTGAACCCAACAAAAGTTGTAGCAAGAGAAGGAGAATCACCAGATAGGAGATGTAGCCATCAAAAACCAATCATAGCCACTGCCAAATCCATGGCTTACTAGAAGAGAGCAGAAAAAAAAAAAAAAAAACTTACATCCTTCTCCTCCCTCTTCTTCTAGCCTCTTGCCAGTGCCTTCCATTAGCAGAGTCAAACTGGAAGCCAGAGGAAATGGAGCTCAAGCAATGCAGTTCTTAAGTTAAGACTCCTGGAGCAGAGAACAGAGAGGAGAAGGACAAAAAATGGATGGAGGCAAAAGGAAGAATTAATCAGCACAGAAAATCTTCAACATGATGAAGAAAGGAAGTATGCCACTCTCCTATCAACACTTGAAATGCCTATGGTAGTAGGGAATGGATTATGATATTCAATGGCTCTTTACTAAAATTAATTACATCAAGTGACTCCCGATTTAATGGGAGCACATTGTGTAACATTCAAGATCATGGGCCTTCCAACCCACCCATGGAACCAGCCCAAACAGTTTCTTCTGCTCAGTGGCTCTGTGAATAGGCAAGTAACTCAGTTTCTCTAAGCCCCAGTTTCATCACCTGCTAAATGAAGGAATTAACACTATCCGACTTGTAGGATGTTCTGAAGAATTAAATGAGATAATGGAGGTAAAATGCAGTATTCAGCACAGAGTGAAGGTTCAATACACATTTATAATGTTAAAGTCATATTAAAAAGGGTAAAGAATACCCCAGCAGTACCATCCCCCAATAAAATACCTGTATTACGTGCAAAAGGCATGTAAAATATCCTAAGAGTTTATGTATTGTGATGACTTTATTTTTACATATTTTTTATTCACTAGATCAGGGGTTCTTAACCATTTCTGTGCCATGCCTTTGTCACACTGATGAGACCTGCGGAAAATAACATATTTCCAGAATATAATTTTTCAGTGCATAAAGAAAATTCATAGGATTGTAAATGAAAATAACTATACAAAATTTACATATTTATATACATGCTAGTTATATAAATATTTAGAAAGCAAAATTATATAGTAATAGATGTTCTTTTTTTATTGCCACATTATAAAATAAAACCTAATACTAACTCTAACAAATTTGAAGTAGCAGCAAATATAACACATCTAGATATCTACAATAAATGTTATTTAATAAGAAATTATATGCAATTTCTATTGGTAACAAAATCACAGATGCTGCTGATACTGAAGGGATTTGCTGCTTTATATTGCAATTGAGGGCATTAGTAGTTTCTTAGTGAGAGGTTATCGGGAAGAAAACAAAGATTTTTTTCTGCATACACCCGAATGATTTTTATTCACAGAACATTATGGTGTCCATGAAACTCCTGTCCTGGAACCTAGCATAACATCTGGTCAGTAGTATACACTCAATACATATTTGCTCAACAGCAATGAACACAAAGAACCATAGTCACAGATACAAACTATTAGAAATAATTTCTTGCATCTAGTGAATTACTCTTAGTAAACCAGTAAGATTGGACTCATGTAGGCAAGATTTCATTAGATTCCCTCTGTAACTTGGCATAGGCATGAAATGTCTATTGTGTGGAAGAGGCCAGCTCTTTGAAGTTATCATCATAAGGTTATATGGAAGAAATGAAGAAAAACTACAGAGCATAATAAGGAATAGAAGTTTGAAACTTTACAATAAATAAAAAGGTAAGCGGGAGTAATAATACTTTTATCCATAAAATTTACTTTCTGAGGAAGAAAAGAAATCCTCATAAAGCAGAAAGTGACCCCAATCAACAAACGACAAAAGAACAACAGTTCACTAAAGAAATAGAATATCTAGTAACCAATCTATGAGAAAATGTTCATTGTTCCTGAGAAGCAAAACAGTGGACCTTGAAAAGTAACAACACACTCCTCCTACCTATCAAGTTATCAAAAATCCAAACAAAACGTGGGGAAGGTCATGATGAAATAGGGACTTTTCATACCTGATGTGGGGATGTAACATGGAGCCAAACCAAATCAAATCCATTGCCTTCGAGTTGATTCCAACTCATAACGACCCTATAGGAAGGACACAGTAGAACTGCGCTATAGGGTTTCCAAGGCTTTACTCTTTATGGAAACAGACTGTCACTTCTTTCTCCCACAGAGCAGCTGGTGGGTTCTAACCCCTGACCTTCTTGTTAGCAGCACAATGCTTAACCACTGTGCCACCAGGGTTCCTAACTTGGAACAGCCATCTGGAGAATAATTTAACAAGCATCAAAACCTGAAAACACTACTGAAGAGCTTTATGTACATTATCTCATTTAATTCTTATAACAATCTTATGAAGTATATGAGTATCTTCATATTATAAATGAAGATCAAAAGGATCAATGAGGTTAATTTGTCCAAGCAGTAAGTGAGAAGCAGAAACAAGATTCCAATCCAGGTCTCTCTGGCACCAAAGTCCATGCTTTGTCCACCGTATCCAACCACCTAAATTTTGGTCAAGTAATTAGATCTTTGTTAATCTGACCTAACACAATAATTTTAAATACAAAAAAAAAAAAGACTACAAGCACCAGGTCATTTACTGCAACATAATACATAATACTAAAGACAGAGAAAGCCAACAGCAGAAAAAGGGTTAAGGGAACGACCATGAATTGTTGTTATTAGATGGCGTGGAGTCTTTTCTGACTCATACCAACCCTATGCATAACAGAATGAAACACTGCCTAGTCCTGCACTATTCTCACAATTGTTACGCTTAAGCCCATTATTGCAGCTTCTGTGTCAATCCATCTCGTTGAGAGTCTTTCTCTTTTTTACCAAGCACGAAGTCCTTCTCCAGGGACAGTCCCTTCTGACAATATGTCCAACAAAGTCCATGAGAAGAAATCTCGCCATCCTTGCCTCTAAGGAACATTCTGGCTGTACGTCTTCCAAGACAGATTTGTTCCTTCTTTTGTCAGGCCATGGCATATTCAATATTCTTCGCCAACACCATAATTCAAAGGCATCAATTTTTCTTCGGCCTTCTTTATTCACTGTCCAGTTTTCACATATGTATCAGGCAACTGAAAAGACCATGGCTTGGGTCAGGCGCACCTTAATCCTTAAAGTGACATTTTTTGCCAACACTTTAAAGATGTCTTTTGTAGCAGATTTTCCCAATGAAATAGGTTGTTTGATTTCTTTTGTGGGTGTGTGTTTAGAATTTTTTTTTTCTTTTTGTATTATTTTACTTTAGATGAAGGTTTGAGAACAAATGAGCTTCTCATTAAACAGTTAGTACATATATTGTCTTGTGACATTGGTTACCAACCCCACAACATGCCAACACTCTCTCCCTTCTTGACCTTGGGTTCTCTGTTACCAACTTTCCTGTCCCCTCCTGCCTTCTAGTCCTTGCTCCTGGGCTGGTGTGCCCCTTTAGTCTCATTTTATTTTATGGGCCTGTCTAATCTTTGGCTAAAGGGTAAATCTCAGGAATGACTTCATTACCGAGCTAAAACGGTGTCTGGGGGTCATACTCTTGAGGTTTCTCCAGTCTCAGTCAGGTCAGTAAGTCTGGTCTTTTTTTGTGAGTTAGAATTTTGCTCTACATTTTTTCTCCAGCTCTGTCCAGGACCCTCTATTGTGATCCCTGTCAGAGCAGTCGGTGGTGGTAGCCGGGCACCATCTAGCTGTACTGGACTCAGTCTCGTGGAGGTTATGGTAGTTGTGGTCCATTAGGCCTTTAGACTAATCTTTCCCTTGTGTCTTTAGTTTTCTTCATTCTCCCATGCTCCCAATGGGTGAGACCAGTGGAGTATCTTACATGGCCACTCACAAGCTTTTAAGACCCTGGAAACTGCTCACCAAAGTGGAATGTAGAACATTTTCTTTATTAACTATGTTACGCCAATTAAGCTAGATGTTCCATGAGACCATGGTCCCCACGGCCCTCAGCCCAGTAATTCAGTTCTTCGGGGAATTTGGCTGTGTTTATGGAGCTTACATGACCTTGACTTGTACAAGTTGTGCTGGTTTCTCCAGTATTGTGTACTGTCTTACCCTTCCCCAAAGTTACCACTTATCTATTGTCTATTTAGTGTTTTTCCATCCCTACCCTATTTGATTTCTTGACTGTTGCTTCCATGGGCATTGATTGTGAATCTAAGTAAAATGAAATCCTTGAAAACATCAATCTTTTCTCCATTTATCATGAAGTCACGTATTGGTCCAGTTGTGAGGATTTTTGTTTTCTTTATGTTGAGGTGTAATCCATACTGAATGCTATCATCCTTGATCTTCATCAGTAAGTGCTTCAAGTCCTCTTCACTTTCAGCAAGCAAGATTGTGTCATTTGCATAATGCAAGTTGTTAATTGGTCTTCCTCCAATCCCGATGCCTCGTTTTTCTTCATATAGTCCAGCTTCTGGAATTATTCGCTCAGCATACAGACTGAATGGTGAATGGATACAACTCTGATGCCCACTTTTCCTGATTTTAAACCATACAGCATTCCCTTGTTCAGTTCTAACAACTACCTCTTGGTCTGTGTACAGGTTCCACATGAGCACAATTAAGTGTTCTGGAATTCCCATTCTTTGCAATGTTATCCATAATTTGCTACGATCCACACAGTTGAATGCCTTTGCACAGTTAATGAAATACAGGTAAACATCTTTGTGGTATTCTCTGCTTTCAGCGAGGAGCCCTCTGACATCAGCAATGATATCCCTGGTTCCCTGTCCTCTTCCGAATCTGGCTTGAATTTCTGGCAGTTCCCTGTTGATGTACTGCTGCAACCGGTTTTGAATGATCTTCAGCAAAATTTTACTTGCATGTGATATTAATGATATTGTTCAATAATTTCCACATTCTGCTGGATCACCTTTCTGGGGAATAGACATAAATATGGATCTCTTCCAGTCGGTTGGCCAGGTAGCTGTCTTCCAAATTTATTGGCAATAGACAAGTGAGCACCTTCAGCCCTGCATCTGTTTGTAGAAATATCTCAACTGGTATTCTGTCAATTCCTAGACCCTTGTTTTTCACCAGTGTCTTCAGTGCAGCTTGAACGTTTTCCTTCAGTATCATTGATTCTTGATCATATGCTACCTCCCAAAATAATTGAACCATGAATTAGTTCTTTAATTAATATGAAACTACTTAAAATTCTATTGTAAAGTGTCTGCAATAACATGGAGAAATACTTATGGTACCTTCAATAAGAAATAAGAGTAGAAAATAGTATGGTCATAACTATGAAAAATTAAAAAAATAATTTATGCATAGGAAAGTGACTTCAAAGAAATACATTTAAATGTTGACAGTGGTTTTCTCAGAGTGGTAGTCTTCTGAGATTGATTTTTTTTTTCCTATGTCTTTTCTTTCTACTTCACTGGATTTCCAAATTGTCTATAATGTCCATTTATAACTTTGCTTTGAAGGAAATATAAATTTAGTTTTTTATTTTATTTTTTTTATTGTACTTCAGGTGAAGGCTTACAGAACAAATAATTTCTCAGGAAACAGTAGTACACATTTTGTTTTATGACATTGGTTAACAATCCCACAACATGTCAACCCTCTAACTTCTTAACCTTTTTTTTGGTGAAAATACACATAGCCAAAGATACACCATTTCAAAAATTTCTACATGCACAGTTCAGTGACATTGACTACGCTCTTCCAATTGTGCTGCTATTCTCACTTAAGATGAAGGCTTACAGAACAAAATAGTTTCTCATTTAACAGTCACTACACATGTTGCCCTATGATTGGTTAACAATCTCACAACACATCGACAATATCCTGACTCAACCTTGGGTTCCCTATCACCAGCTTCCTTGTCCCCTTCTGCCTGCTGGCCCTTGTCACTGGACTCCTGTACCTTGTTAGTCTCATTTGGTTTTACGGGGCTGTCCACTACCAGGCTGAACGGTGAACCTCGGAGATAACTTCACCACTGAGCTAAAAGGGTGTCTGGGGGCCATACTCTCGGGGTTTCTCCAGTCTCCTTTAGGCCAGTAAATCTGGTCTTTTTTTTGGGAGTTAGAATTCTGCTCTACATCCTTCTCCAGCTCGGTCCAGAACCCTCTGTTGTGATCCTGGTCAGAGCAGTCACTGGTGGTAGCCACTAGCTATACTGAACTCAGTCCAGTGGAGGCCTTGGTAGCTGTGGACAATTAGTCCTTTGGACTAATCTTTTCCTTGTATCCTGTTCTCTTCATTCTCCCTTGCTCCCGACGGGATGAGACCAGTGGAGTATCTTAGATGGCTGCTCACAGATTTTTAAGACCCCAGACACTACTCACCAAGGTAAAATGTAGAGCATTGTCTTTATAAGCTGTGTCATGCCAATTAGGAAATATAAATTTATTTTTAAAAGCTGAAAGTGGAAGTTAAATGAGATAACTAAAATATTAGACCAGATAAGAGCCTAAAGATCACAATACAAAGTCATAACATTGTCCCATCCAACATAATACTTCATCCATAACAATAAACTTATTTTAATGTTTTCTAGGAAATACAGTCATCTACTTTGATATTGCCTTCAAGAGTCAAGGAATGATGACCGTCATGTGAAACACAGAGCGTCAATATAGGGCTGTAAGTTCTTTTTTGGCTTGGATTCTGCTATTTATTGATTTTTGATTTGAACTAAAGTCTTGAGATCCTCTGAACATTAACTACAAAAGATTATTATTATTATTTAAGATGGTTGCAAAGCATAAATTGCATACTCTCAGTGTAGTAGAATGATGTCAAGCCATAAATGATTAGGGTGAAGGATATTGCCTTATACAGATATTCAACTCAATGTATTTACTTAAAGCCATCTTGTCTAAAAAAGGTTTCAGTTATTTGACAGAAGAGACAAATATAATAAAATTAATTGTATAGGAATAAAAATTTAAGGGGGAAAGAGGGCCAAAGGAGAAAAGCAAACATTCCATTCAAAGGGTCATTACATTTGTGGTGAGTGAGCATTAAGTCTGGATCTAAGTTTCCCAGCAGCCAATGCCAGGGCAGTTACATAACTCTAATTATTAGACAAAAGGAGACAGTTCAGTACTTCAAAAGACACAAAGATTTTACCAGAACTAAACTCTATTTTTTTTTCTTTATAGGGTATTATGCAGAGGAGTTGAATGATATAATGGACACTGCTCACAAATGATATTTCATGGCAAGTTGAGAAATGGATTCCACATGGCTATTTTTTATAGTGACTTTTATGAAAAGTCAAGGACTTAACATAAATCCAGAAGCCAGTGAAGGCAATTCCCTAAGGACTCAGGTGATGTGAATCAAGACTATGGGTTTTTCATTTGTTTGTTTTTCCCCATTCCTTCATTTTTCCCTTTATGCTTTCCTTCCCTGTTTTTACTCCCTTCTCCTTTTCTCCTTGCCTCCGTCTCCCCTTTTTAAACTCATTTGGAGGCATGTAAAGAAAATAGTTAAGAATGTAGATTCTTGGCTTAGATTAAAAGCAAAAAAAAAAAAAAAAAAAAACAAGCCTCTTGCCTTTGAGTCGATTCTGACTCATAGCAACCATACAGGACAGAGTAGACCTGTCCCATAGGGCTTCCAAAGAGTGGCTGGTAGATTCAAACTGCTGACCTTTGGGTTAGCTGCCAAGCTCTTAACCACTGCCCCGAGAGGATTAGATTACATGGCTTAAACCCTTACTCCTCTATGTACTAGTGATTGACCCTAGACATATTACTTAATCTCTCTGAGCCTCTTTTGTCTCATCTGTAAAATGGGGTTAACCTAGTATCTGTCTCTTGGGATTCGTGTGAACGTTAAATCAGAGAATGTACATAAAGTGCTTAAGACAATGCCTAGCACAAGGTAAGTAGTTCATAAAAGTTAGTTATTATTACTATTATTCAGTTATTCATTCGGTAATCATTTATTAAATGCCTACTATGGACTAAGTCTCATAGCGACTCATAGAGACTGAATCAACAGCAATGGGTTTGTTTGTTTTTTGGTTTATGGACCAAGTAATGTGCCAGGTATTGGGCATTCAAACATAAATTTGTTCTCTGATACACAGAAATTCACATCTAAACAGATAATTCTAAAACAAGTTAACATCATCTATGGTTATAAAACAGGACACCTAACCCAGCTTGGTGGAGAGAAGAGTGAGAGTCAAGGAATGCTTCCTGGAGGAGACGATGCCTGAGGCAAATCCGATAAGAGCAAACACATAATACTTTACCCTGTGCCGGGCACCTTTCTATGTACTTGCATATCTTTCTCCATTTCATACTTCCAAAACCTCTGAGATGAACTGTTATTATTCCTATTTAAACAACAAGGATGCTGAGGCATGGAGAAATTATATATCTTGCTCAAGGGTGCCTAGCTAGACAGTGACAGAGCTGAGTGTCCATATTCTTAGCCACTATAATAGTGTCTTCAATGTTTTCATCTTAAAGGATGTGTGGCAGTTACCCAGGAGAGGGAGGCATGTTCCTGCAGACAAAGAGGATAGCGTACGTTCAAGACGCAGATGAAGGAAACAGCACAGTATCGGGGAAGAAGGCATGTATTTCTCAGCAGAAGGTGCTTTGAGAGTGTAGCAGGAGGAGGTGATGACTGTGGAGGTACAGGGAATGGCTAGATCATGAAAAGCCTCATATGCCATGCTAAAGAGCTTGGACTTTACCCTGTTGGAGGTGAAGATGATTGTATGTCAATCTAAAACATTCCATTTGAGCAAGAAATTTGCTGTGTTTGACTTTGGGCAACTCACTGTTGTTATTGTATGTCCTCAAGTCAATTCCAACCCGTAGCAACCCGATGTGACAGAGTAGAACTGTCTCATAGGATTTCCTAGGCTGTAATCCTTACGAAAGCAGATCTCCAGGTCTTTCTTCTGCGGAGCCACTGGCTGGGTTGTAACTTTCAACCTTTTGAGATTCCCAGCCAAGCTCTTAACCATGTGTGTCACTAGAGATTGTTGGCAATTTACTATCTCTCAACTTTTATTTCATTAGGGAGCAAATGGGACAAATAAAATTTAATTACAGGCAAGCAATGGTGTAGGCATGCACGTTAAGTCCACTTTTGTTGTTGTTGTTGTTGTTAGGTGCCATCAAGTCGGTTCCAACTCTTAGCGACTCTATGCACCACAGAATGAAACACTGCTCAGTCCTGCGCCATGCTCACAATGGTTGTTATGCTTGAGCCCATGGTTGCAGCCACTGTGTCAATCCATCTCATTGAGGGTCTTCCTCTTTTTGCTGACCCTGTACTTTACCAAGCATGATGTCCTTCTCCAGGGACTGATCCCTCCTGACAACACGTCCAAAGTATGTAAGACATAATCTCGCCATCCTTTCTTCTAAGGAGCAGTCTGGTTATACTTCTTCCAAGACAGATTTGTTCATTCTTTTGGCAGTCCATGGTATATTCAATATTCTTCACCAACACCACAATGCAAAGGCATCAATTCTTCTTCAGTCTTCTTTATTCATTGTCCAACTTTCACATGCATATGATGAGATTGAAAACACCATGGCTTGGGTCAGGCACACCTTAGTCTTCAAGGTGAAATCTTTGCTTTTCAACACTTTAAAGAGGTCTTTTGCAGCAGATTTTCCCAATGCAATGTGTCTTTTGATTTCCTGACTGCTGCTTCTGTGGCTGTTGATTGTGGATCCATGTAAAATGAAATCCTTGACAACTTCAAACTTTTCTCCGTTTATCATGATGTTGCTTACTGGTACAGTGGTGAGGATTTTTGTTTTCTTTATGTTGAAGTGTAATCCATACTGAAAGCCATGGTCTTTGACCTTCGCCAGTAAGTGCTTCAAGTCCTCTTCACTTTCTGCAAGCAAGGCTGTGTCATATGCATATCACAGGTTGTCAATGAGTCTTCTTCCAATCATGATGCCCCTTTCTTCTTCATAGAGTCCAGCTTCTTGGATTATTTGCTCAGCATACAGACTGAGTAGGTACGGTGAAAGGACGCAACCTTGACGCACAACTTTCCTGACTTTAAACCACACAATATTCTCTTGTTCTGTCTGAACAACTGCCTCTTTGTCTGTGTACAGGTTCCTCATGAGCACAATTAAGTGTTCTGGAATTCCCATTCTTCACAATGTTATCCGTAATTTGTTATGATCCACATAATCGAATGTCTTTGTATAGTCAATAAAACACAGGTAAACATCTTTCTGGTATTCTCTGCTTTCAGCCAGGATACATTTGACAACAGCAATGATATCCTGGTTCCACATCCTCTTTTGAATCCAGCCTGAATTTCTGGCAGTTTCCTGTTGATATACTGCTGCAGCCACTTTTGAATGATCCTCAGCAAAATTTTACTTGCATGTGATATTAATGATATTGTTTGATAATTTCAACATTCAGTTGTGTCACCTTTCTGGGGAATAGGCATAAATATGGATCTCTTCCAGTCGGTTGGCCAGGTAGCTGTCTTCCAAATTTCTTGGCATATACGAGTGAGCACTTTCAGCGCTACATCTGTTTGTTGAAACGTCTCAATTGATATTCCGCCAATTCCTGGAACCCTGTTTTTCACCAATGCCTTCAGTGCAGCTTGGACCTCTTCCTTCAGTACCATCGGTTCCCGATCATATGCTACCTCTTGAAATGGTTGAACGTTGACCAATTCTTTTTGGTATAATGACTCTGTGTATTCCTTCCATCTTCTTTTGATGCTTTCTGCATCATTTAATATTTTCCCCATAGAATCCTTCACTATTGCAACTCAAGGCTTGAATTTTTTCTTCAGTTCTTTCAGCTTGAGAAATGCTGAATATATTCTTCCCTTTTGGTTTACTATCGCCAGCTCTTTGTACATGTCATTATAATTCTTTACTTTGTCTTCTCGAGCCACCCTTTGAAATCTTCTGTTCAGTTCTTTTACTTCATCATTTCTTCCTTTTGCTTTAGCTACTCAACATTCAAGAGCAAGTTTCAGAGTCTCTTCTGACATCTATTTTGGTCTTTTCTTTCTTTCCTGTCTTTTTAATGGCCTCTTGCTTTCTTCATGTATGATGTCTTTGATGTCATTCCACAACTCATCTGGTCTTCAGTCATTAGTGTTCAATGGGTCAAATCTATTTTTGAAATGGTCTCTAAATTCAGGTGGGATAGACTCAAGGTTGTACTTTGGCTCTTGTGGAAGTCTTCTAGTTTTATTCAGTTTCTACTTGAACGTGCATATGAGCAATTGATGGTGTGTTCCACAGTCAGCCCATGGCCTTGTTCTGACTGATAATATTGAGCTTTTCCATCATCTCTTTCCACAGATGTAGTAGATTTGATTCCTGTATATTCCATCTGGCGACGTCCATGTGTATAGTTGCCATTTATGCTGGTGAAAAAAGGTATTTGCAATGAAGATGTGATCTCCAGCATTATTTCTATCAGCAAGGTCATATTTTCCAAGTACTGATCCTTCTTCTTTCTTTCCAACTTTCGCATTCCAATCACCAGTAATTATCAATGCATCCTGATAGCATGTTTGATCAATTTCAGACTGAAGAAGGTGGTAAAAATCTTCAATTTCTTCATCTTTGGCCTTAGTGGTTGGTGCATAAATTTGAATAATAGTCGTATTAACTTGTCTTCCTTGTGGGCATATCGATATTATTGTATGACTGACAGCGTTGTACTTCAGGATAGATCTTGAAATGTTCTTTTTGACAATGAATGCAACACCATTCCTCTTCAGGTTGTCATTGCCGGCATAGGAGACCATATGGTTGTCTGATTCAGAATGCCCAATACCAGTCCATTTCAGCTCACTAATGCCTAGGATATCGATGTTTATGCATTCCATTTCATTTTTGACGATTTCCAATTTTCCTCGATTCATAACTTCATACATTCCATATTCCAATTATTAATGGATGTTTGCAGCTGTTTCTTCTCATTTTGATTCATGCCACATCAGCAAATGACGGTCCCGAAAGCTTGATTCCATCCATGTCATTAAGGTCAACTTTACTTTGAGGAGGCAGCTCTTCCCCTGTTGTCTTTTTAGTGCCTTCCAACCTGGGGGGCTCATATTCTGGCAGTTTATCAGACAATGTTCCATTGTTATTCATAAGGTTTTCACTGACTAATTCTTTTCAGAAGTAGACTACTGGGTCCTTCTTCCTCATCTGTCTTAGTCTGGAAGGTCGGCTGAAACCTGTCCACTATGGGTGACTCTTCTGGTATCTCAATGCTAGTGGCATAGCTTCCAGCATCACAGCAACACGCAAGACCCCACAGTACAACACACTGACAGACACATGGGGGGGTTAAGTGCATAGTAGCTAGTAAAAACCAAACCAAACCAGTTGACATTGAGTTGATTCCGACTCATAGCGACCCTCTAGGACAGAGTAGAACTGCCCCATAGGATTTCCAAGGAACGGCTGGTGATTCAAACTGCCGACCTTTTGGTTAGCAGCCAAACACTTAACCACTGTGCTACCAGGGCGCCACCAGTAGCTAGTAAGCACTAACAAGTTACTATGATTCTTGCAGAGCATATTACAGGCAAGCTGAGTGGAGACAGAGAGGACACGTATGCCCAAGGGCATATGGGTGTTAAATGAAGTGCATAGGAGCCACAACCAACATAGAGTTGGGACCTACACTAAGCAGGTAAGAATCTCATGTAAGAAATCTCCCTTGAAAGCCCCTTGGGAAATTGCTGACATATCATCTCTCAGTAAGTTCAACATTCTACCATTGGGACAGATCACTGCTGCTTCCGTTGATCTAGATTTATCCATCTCTGTTTACTTGTCTGTATGCCTGTCTCTTTTTCTTCCTGTCTATTCTTGTTGAGTGAATATAGTTGAATTTTCTTAAGTTAAATAAGCATAGAATTCAAATCCATCATAAATGATTTTATAATTTGTCTATTAAGGGAAGAAATCCCTGAACTAGATAATCTGTAACAGCTGAGTCAAAATAAAACCTTCATATACATATTTTAGATTTTTAAGTGAATTATTACAAAAATTATTTTATTTGTATTCTCAGGAATCCCTAGGACTTACGCATTGTCAGGGGGAAAAATAGACTGAGAAAAAAGGGAAATGATTTGCTGACAGCAGCAGAGTTGGTAATTTCACAATTAAAACCAGGGATCCTGCTATGAAACCCAGGTCTTCTCCTACCTTCCCATCAGTGCCTCCTCACACTGCCTCACACTGGGAAGGCACATTGGTACAGTGATGCTGGGCCTCTCACTGGAAACCTTCAGAGAGCATTGACAGAGATGAGTTGTGAAGGATCGATAGCTGATAAAGCAAGGGAGAAAAGAGAAAGAAACGCGAAAGGTACAGGGACCCAGTAGACTAAGATTTACCCTATAAGAAAAGTTTTCATTTGGAAGAAATAAAAAGGACTTTAAATTTAAGGACCAAAACTCACTTTAATAGCTAGAAACCACCATCACACTTTTTCTTATCATGAAACTGGACTAAAAAAAATAACTGAGACTAGATATATATAAAGAGAGGGTATTGCAAGAATATGATAAATGGAAGCAAATGGGTTGGATGATGCAGAGATAGAAACTGTTCTACCTACCCCTATCTGTCCAAAGGAAGTCCTGAAAACAGATGGGCACTTTGAAACATTTGGATGCTTCCAAAACTGATCAGATATAGACACTGAGAATGGAAGTGAGGAGTTGCAGTTTGAAAAGATCATTGCAGAAAGAAACAAAATTCTGAAATGTTCTTATATGATATTTGCAATGAGGTTTATTTTTGAAATGTTGAGAGTTTGGGATATGCTTAAAGATTCACCAGGATTCTAGAGCATACAAAGTTTTCTCTAGAAAAATAAAAACAATAATTACACAGATTGAGCAACTACTTTTTCCACGATACTGTCCCCGTAGAGGAGATCAGTGTCACTCTGCTGGCCAATTTGTCATGCAGTTGACGAGTGGAAAAACCAGGATTTAAAATGAAGTCTAAAGCTTGCAAATGTTCCTTCCATATAATATTGAAAAAGAAATAAACGATTTCTGAGGAAATAAAGCAGTTTATATAAGAAGCTGGGGAAACAAATGTGTCAGGAGAGAAAAAAATAAAATAAAACCTCTTATTTGAAAACAGAGCAAGATTAGAATGCCATAGAAGGAAAAATGCACCTGTCCTTTTAAATATAAGTAGGATTTTTCAGGCTCAAAATTTTTGTCCTCATATCCTAAGAATAATCTATTCCCACTGTATTAGCTTTAGTGCAACATCAAACCACACCAAAACTTCAGTAGCTTATGAAAGCATTTAATTCTCACAGACTTCACATATTGGTGGCTGCGCTTTAGCTACTGTGCCTCTATGGTATATATTTTCTGATGCCAGGATCCTGGTACAGAAGCAGTTCCTTGCTGGGACACACAGTTCTCATGGCAAACGGAAAAAAGCAAGAAAGTTGGAGAAAACTTAAGAAGCCTCTTAAAGCTTCCGCTTGGATGTTGCCTAAACCAAACCAACCATTGCCATCAAGTTGATTCCAACTCATAGCAACCCTATAGGACGGAGCAGAGCTGCCCCAGAGAGTTTCTAAGGCTGTAATCTTTATGAAAGCAGACTGCCACATCTTTCTCCTGCTGAATGGCTGGTGAGTTTGAACTGCTAACCTTCCAGTCAGCAACTGAGCGCTTTAACCAATTCACCACCAGGGTTCCTTGACTGTCACCTAAGTCAAGCCTACTCATATTAATTGGCCAAAATACATCACATGACCAATCCTGACATTAGTAGGGCAAGGATTTGCACTTTTCCACGGAAACGACAACAGCTACAAGTGTATAAAATTGTTACAGGGAAAGGAGAAACAAGGAGCTGGGAGCACTAATATGATCTGTTACAGTCTATCCACAGAGTGACAAATATAGGCTTCATTCTCACAAGCAAAATTCACTCAACTCTCCATAGAAGATACTCTAAAAGTCTCACCCAATCACAGTATTGGGAAGAACTATAGGATTTCTTGATCTATAATATGCGTGGATACTGTTTTAGTAATCTAGTGCTACTATAACAGAAATACCACAAGTGGATGGGTTCAACAAACAAGTATTCTCTCACAGTCTAGTAGGCTGGAAGTTCAAATTCAGGGCATCAGCTTCAGGGGAAAGCTCTCTCTCTCTGTCAGCTCTGGAGGAAGGTCCTTCTCATCAATCTTCCCCCAGACTAGAAGCTTCTCCATGCAGGAATCCCAAGTCCGAAGGATGCACTCTGCTCCCGGTGCTGCTTTCTTGATGGTATGAGGTCCTGCTGTTTCTCTGCTTGCTTCTCTCTTTTATATCTCAAAAGAGATTAACTTAAGACCCAACCTAATCTTGTAGATTGAGTCATGCCTCATTAACATAGCTGCTGCTAATCCTGCCTCATTAACATCATAGCAATAGGATTTACAACACATAGGAAAATCACATCAGATGACAAAATGGTAGACAATCACGCAATACTGGGAATCATGGCCTAGCCAAGTTGACACACATTTTTGGGGGACACAATTCAATCCACAACAGATATGGTTCCACTTGATTCAGATTCCTGTGAGCTAAAAAAACAACTTTTTTACGATACATCCAGCACATATTGACTAAACAAACCTCTTTTTTATAATATCTTTGTCAATTGAGTCTAATTACAACCAAGTGTTATTAATACATTTTGTGTTTCAACATCTTTACTGGAAGTCACAAGCCCATTAGATGCACGGCCTGTCTGACAAGTTATGAAATTTTACCAAATGTTTTGCCTCTTCACAATATAAGTTGGCATTTTTCTAGCCCCCAGTAACATTTTCTTGGCTGTATGCTGCCCCACCCTAAATTCAATGCCACATACTTCAGGTGGTTGTTGTTAATATTGTCACAGAAACATCCTACTTATGGTTCTAATTTCTTTATCAGTCAGCTTTGCTGCAGTAAGGAACAGCTCCAAACTTTCAGTGACAGGATAATATCCATACGCCTACAAGGAAGACCAGTTAATATGACTATTATTCAAATTTATGCACCAACCACGAAGGCCGAAGATGAAGAAATTGAAGATTTTTACCAATTTTTGCAGTCTGAAATTGATCAAACATGCAATTAAGAAGCATTGATAACTACTGGTGATTGGAATTCGAAAGTCAGAAACAAAGAAGAAAGATCAGTAGTTGGAAAACATGTTCTTGTTGACAGAAACGAAGGTGGAGATCTCATAATAGGTTTCACAAGACCAACGACCCGTTCATTGGAAATAACTTTTTTCCAATGACGTAAACGGCGACTATACACGTGGACCTCACCAGTTGGAATACACAGGAATAAAATTGACTAAATCTGTGGAAAGAGACAATGACACCCAATATCATCAGTCAGAATAAGGCCAGGGGCCTTATTGCAATTGTGAATATGAAAGGTCAAGTTGAAGCTGAAGAGAATGAAAACAAGTCAAGGAGAGTCAAAGTACAAACGGGAGTGTTTACCACCTGAATTTAAAGACCATCTCAAGAATAGATTTGACATATTGAACCCTAATGACCAAACACCAGACTAGTTGTGAGATGATGTCAAGGACATCATATATGAAGAAAACAAAACAAACAAAATAAACCCATTGCCATCAGTCGATTATGACTCATGGCAATCTTACAGGACTGAGTAAAACTACCCCATTATGTTTCCAAGGAGCAGCTGGTGAATTCAGGCTGCCAACCTTTTGATTAGCAGTTGAATGCTTAACCACTGCACCACCAGGACTCCAAAAAAGCATAAGGTCATTAAAAAGACAGGAAAGAAAGAAAAGACCAAAATGAAAGTCAGAAGAGACTCTGAAACTTGCTCTTGAGTGTAGAGTAGCTAAAGCAAACAGAAAAAAATGAAGAAGTAAAAGAGCTGAATGGAAGATTTCAAAGGGCAGCTTGAGAAGAAAAAACTCATCACTCTCGAGTCAATTCAGACTTACAGTGGCCCTATAGGACAGAGTAGAACAACCCCACATGGTTTCCAAGGACCTGCTGGTGGATTCGAACCACTGACCTTTTGGTTAGCAGCTGTAGCTTGCGGTAGCTCTTAACCACTGCACCACCAGGACTCCCGAGAAGACAAAGTAAAATATTATAATAAATGTGCAAAGACCTGAAATTAGAAAACCAAAAGGGAAAAACGGTTTCAGCATTTCCCAAGATGAAAGAACTGAAGAAAAAATTCAAGTCTAGCTGCAATTTTAAAGGATTCTATGGGCAAAATGTTGAACGATGCAAGAAGAATCAAAAGAAGATGGAAAGAATACACAGAGTTACTGTACTGAAAAGAACTGGCCAATGTTCAACCATTTCAGGGGGTAGCATATGATCGAGAATTGATAGTACTGAAGGAAGAAGTCCAAGGTGCACTGAAGGCATTGGCAAAAAACAAGGTTCCATGAGTTGACGGAATATCAATGGAGATGTCTCAACAAAGGGATGCAAGGCTGGAAGTGCTCACTCGTCTATACCAAGAAATCTGGAAGACAGCTACCTGACCAACTGACAGGAAGACATCCATGAATGCGCCCATTGCAAAGAAAGGTGATCCAATGGAATGCGGAAATTATTGAACCATATCATTAATAATACACCCAAGTAAGATTATGCTGAAGATAATTCAAAAATGGTTGTAGCAGTACATTGACAGGGAACTGC